>NC_136971.1:12098600-12186100 GCF_032717465.1 Coenobita brevimanus | reverse complement strand
TATCTACAATTCTACAACAATTCTACAATTTTGCATATATCAAGTTCGTGATTTTATATTTGTTTGAGATACAACTCCCACGGATTTCTTTTTTTTTTTCTTTTTTTTTTTTTTTTTTCAGGGGCTGAAAGGGGAAGGATTACAAGTACACAAACAGTTTCGAAAATTCTTAAAGATTTACGTGTATTACTATCTCTATCTTATTTTTCATTTCCTGTCAACTCGATCGTTTGCATAATAGTTAACAAAAAATACAAATTCCGCACCTACCTTCCGCCAAGCTAAGGAAATTAACGAAAATTTTATGCAATACTACAGATGAGCATTTATTAAACATTTTTTTAGGCACAATATGCTTCGTAACTAGATTGCTGGTATAAAAATCTGGGTACTCAAACATGGAAACAACAGCCTCCTCAGTCTGATGTTATTTCATTCTTGGTACCTACACTTTTTTTTGTATTATTACTTTAGAAACGACTTTTCGAGCTAGGGTCAGATACATCTTTCCTTGAACCCTTCACTACAAAAGATCTTAAAATTGAGTGCAAACGTATGACGGTATAGACAATAAAATGAAACTTACGTCTTGGGGCAGAAAGGATTAAAATTTCCTGTCACTTATAACATGTCCACTTAATTTCCTGACGCCTGAATCCCGTAAGGGGTGCCCACAAATAAATCACCTCCATATCACCCTGTCTTCTATCATTTGGCTGCCCACCCTCTAACTCACACATCCCTCTCTCATGTCTCTCTCCACTCTATCCCTTATCCTTGGCCTCCCCCTCCGCCTCTCCCCGTCCACCTCACTCTCATAAATTGTCGTCAGTCCAGAATTACCATCTCTCTAACTTGAATGCTGAGCTGTTACACGATATTAACATGAGAATACAGCGCCAGTCACGACAATGTGTTATGAAAAGGATGCAGAGCGGTAAAATTATCATATTTCGCCCCCGGCCTTCGCAATACAAGGTGTAAAAAGACGAAAATCTCCGACAGGTTACAGTGAACTAAGGTCAGAGAAATACGCAATTAACTGTATGCACTGCTACAGATTCGGCATCAATTGTCGTCGTTTTTCTGGCGCTTATTAAATCAAGGGTTTGTACAAAAACCAAAGCAGCCACCCCCCCAAAAAAAAAAATCATAGTCAACATAAATTATTGTCGTTTTAATTGTGCTAATTTATTCTAAGGTCTGAAAAAAAAAAAATCAGGAAAGCCTACAAAAACACGGGGGCAAAAACTGGCACCTAGTCAAGGGAAGTTAACCGAAAAATGCGGGGTTTATTTACATTCAGCAGTTTCGTGGATGTGAGCTCTGGCAGGCAAATTGCGAAGGACAGTATCATGTAGGTAATACAGGGAGCGCTTACTGCCCGCCCGCCACACTGGGGGCCAGGCAAAGTGTCTCCCTTAAGTGTCTTCGTAGTCCTAACTAGTGCGCTTCCTCTCTGTTATGGCCACTAAATGTCTAATGTCCCGGGAATTTTATTAAAAGGGGCTTATATTTCGGGCATTCTCCACCCAGTCAGGAGAGGGCATGACCGTGCAGGTCAAAGGGACACAGTTTATTTGGCTTCAATGAGTACGAGGAACGAGGAAAAAACAACAGTAACACATTTTCACAATCCCTGTGAGATTATGGTATTTAAAATCGAATGAGGATCTTACACAGTTCTCCTCGGTTACAGAATGGGAGATCACTTCACAGCCAACTTGCGCCGAAATTCCTTCCATACGGTGATGTCTTTAATATATTCTTGCTACCTCCAATAATTTACATCAGGTTAGGAGGGGGTTTAAGAGGAAATATCTTTCACCTGTTTAATATAATCCCCCGGATGTTGCAAGAATAAAAGTTGGGTTCATGTTACAAAGTGCTTTCTCTCTCTCTCTCTCTCTCTCTCTCTCTCTCTCTCTCTCTCTCTCTCTCTCTCTCATCACTGTTTGGTAATTTATACAAAGCAAGGACAGTATCATGCAGGTTGTTGGGAGCATTCATCGGTTGACAACAATCCTATGGCTGTAGCTACAATAGCAGTGTCTAGTAACAAGAGTAAAAATCTTGTGATGATAGAATAGAATATCTGTGTGCGACACCAGGAATCAAAGCAGCAACTGAGAAATATAAAACCACACAGAAAAGTATAAAACTACAAAGACAAAAATAAAACTACATAACATGGCCGTTTAAAATCACATTTCAGCGTACACTCTTGTCCCTGGACACACCTCCATTAACACCTTATCCTTATTTACAGACCCATCTTCCAACATAAGTACTGTACTTCCCTACAGACTTTCTCCACACACCAACCCTTGATACACCTACCTACATGTACAGCTGTGTCTCTGCACACGTCTCTACCCACCTACCCATTACATACCATTAACACACACACACACACACACACACACACACACACACACACACACACACACACACACACACACACACACACACACACACAACAAATCCCCTAACACTTACCTTGTAACACACCTACCCCCTATCACGCTTACCCTCCAGCACACCTGTTCTGACATACTACTTCCCTGTACATACCAACCTCAACTCCCACTCTCAATATCCGCCACTCACCTGCCACTCTCCACATTTACTACTCCACACACCCGCCACTCACCTACCACTCTCCACACCTGCCACTCCACACACCCTCTAGAAACCCGTCTAACACAAACCTGCCTCAATCCCCCCGCAGGAGAGGATAAGAGGGGGGGACACAGCCCTGAGAAGATCAGAGCTAAGTCTAATGGAGGCAGAGGGAGCGACAGCCTACCTTTATGGAGAGGGATTTGAGCAGGTGGTAGGAGAAGGAAGAGATGGAAGGAGAGCGGAGAGAAGGGTAGGGTTAAGAAGCAGGAGAGAGAGAGAGAGGAAACTGACGCAAGAGTCGGAGAGGTAACTGAGAGAGGTAAAAAGGAAAAGACTGAGAGGAAGGAGAGACTGTGTGGGGTAGGACAGAAGAGAAAGGGAGACAAGAAGAGGAACTGGGAAGCAAGGGACAAGGGAGACTGAATGAAGAAAGATCGTGAGGTAAGGGAGGGGAGAGAAGGAAAAAGAATGGGGAGCAACAGACTTGGAAAAAATGGAAAAATAAAGAAGAAAGGAGACAGCGAAGGAAAGGTTCGACAAAGGAGAGATAAAGTGCAGGATACGGAAAGGGTAGTAGTGAGAGAGGGTCAAGTAAGAGGAGAGAATGGGATACAGAAAAGGAGGGGAGGAACTGAAAGGGGAGATGAGGGAAAAAGTGAGAGAGTGTAAGTCACCAACAGTTAAGAATAAGGGAACGTAGAAAGAGGAGTGATAGAATAGGAGGTAAAATGGAAAGAGAGGGATGGCATAATGGGAGAAGGAAACAATGCTAAGAAGAAGGAAAGAATGACACAAGGAAAGATGTCATAGATGAAAAAGATATGCAGGGCCACTAGAGGTAAGTATGGGACACACAAAGTTAAACAGGACACCGAAGGAAACGGAGGGGTGAGAGAGAAAAAAAAATAAAAAGAGCAGAGGGTGAAATAAGAGAGGAGAGTGGGGGGAGAGAGGTAATGAGGGTGATATTAAAAAGGAAAGAAGGACGGTTTAAGGATGAAAGAAACAGGCATACAGGAGAGAAAAGAAAACAGAGAGGCAAGATGGATGGAGATACTAAGTTGAGTAGAGATTGGAGGGAAGGGCAGAGGGACAGCTTGTGAGGGAAGGAGATATGAAGAGTGATATGGGTGAAAGATAGAATGGGTGAATAGCACAGTGAGAAGAAGGGAAAGGAAGGACAGATCAGATAAGGAAGAGGGACGAGGGGATGAAGATGTGTACAAAGGAGGTATAGATAACAATTCAGTTGGTATATAGCCTAACTAAAGCATCTGCTAGGGTATACTTGTCGCGCTAGAGATATAAACTGTTTGTATAAAAGGAGGCGAGTACAATGGCTCTGCCACTCAATCCTCTTCCAGCAAAATTTCCGGCAGGAAAAAAGGAAAAAAAAAACACGATAACTGGAAAGATATATACAAGGAGAGAGACGAATACTGGAAAGCATTGAGAGAAGGGTTGAAAAGATGAGCAACAGAGTGGAAGGAGATGGATGAATGGAAGGGATGGATGAATGGAAGGGATGGACAAATGAGGGAGGGAGCAAGGGGAAGGAAGGGAGGAAGGAACAGAGGAAAGGACAGCATTAAAAAACTGGAATGCACTCACAAAGTTCATACCTTCGCCAACGACAAGATAATTTATCATTTACAATACCACCTCCGCCCAATGTCCCTGATGGAGGTAACTAAATCGGCCCTCCTCACACAGCCTCAGAGAAGGCATATCTCCACCGACGCCAATAAAATTGATGATTTATTCCTGCACCCGGATCCGGATCACCTTCACAGAATGCAGATAAGATCTTACTGAATAAATTTTGTACACAGGCTTCAAACAGACACCTGTGAATAAATACATAGCCTTATCCTACTTTGTAGGCGAACGTAATGAGCATGAACGATGGTGAAACGGAGGCAATGAGGGAGTCAGGGGTGGGAAAACGAATAGATGATTAAGAGAAAGAGGAAGGATGGAAAAAGAGTATTACATGGAGACAAAGGATGGATGGAGGAGAGTCAAAGACTAACAAAAGGCTCCGTGTAATATTAAGTGAGGGAAATATACGCAGACAGAGAGAGAGAATGCGAAATTATTTATTTACGGAAGAGGAAAAATGACTGAAAGGTAACGAGGAAAGTCTGTGTGTTTGTGATGAGAAGGGAAGCGTAGTGGGATCAGAGGGGACGAGAAACAGAAGATGTGGCAGGAAAGGGAATATTCAGGAATAATGGAGCAGTGAAGACTGGGAAAGGGAACTGAATACTGAAGGTGATGGATATGAAAGAAAATACTTTACATATTTTATTTCTCTCTCTCTCTCTCTCCAGACATAAACAGATAGATAGACACACAAATAGATGGACTGATATATAGACAGATAGGCAGACAGCTCAATAGGAATAATAAAAACACCGATTTTCGCATCGTATATTCTTTCAAGGCATCTTCAGGGTTATTCTGGACAAGTCTTGAAATAGACGAAAGCTCGGTAGTCCTCTTATTCCTAGTTTATGCTTCATATTATATACCACATGTTTCTGAGATTATTATATATATATATATATATATATATATATATATATATATATATATATATATATATTGTGTGTGTGTGTGTGTGTGAGAGAGAGAGAGAGAGAGAGAGAGAGAGAGAGAGAGAGAGAGAGATTAATACCTTAGTTGATCGACAAATACCTTAAACAGATATAGCAGGTGTCACCGTAGTCTAATCTGTACACACCTTTACTTTCTGCCCAGGTAGGGTGTCAGGATACTGTTTTGTAACTCCATGCTTACCTGTAAAAGCAAGAAGGAGAATTAAAGGCTAATTACTAAACACCAATTACAATATTAACGTTACTGAATTTCCATATTTATAGCACAAAAAAGCGAGTATCAATGCAGTTCAATACCGCCAGAGCGACGGAGTAAAATCTAAAAAAAAATAAAAAAATAAAAAGATCCAGAAAAATAAAAACTCCAAATGTTTCTACTATTCATGATACATTTCAAAGTGTCTCTTCAACTATTTTTCATTTCACATCTGTATCCCATTTGCTCTAACTTCATTTGTCTCTCACGTTGCTTTTGTAGCTCACTTTTTCTGCATTTATGTCCCACTTGTTCTTAAACTTACTGTCTGCAGCACCATACAGTACAATGGATGATGGCCTTTTTCTCTAATTCTCTTTTACCCAATTCAGTTTATGTTCTCTCTCTCTCTCTCTCTCTCCTTCCCAGCCCCAGTTGGTGTCGGGTGAGGAGAGGTATTAAACGAGGAGCCATGAGATTAACGAGCGGCAACCCCACCATGGTAGCCCGCACATTACTCATCGTTAAACACACATACGCGCACACACATTCTCCCTCCCCCCTCTCTCTTGCCCTCTCTCTCTCTACAGACACACACACACACACACACACACACACACACACACACACACACAGCACGGTGTTGTATTTCTTAATGTGTTTCCCAGGTCAGTGGCTCTTCACATTACGGGCTATAACCAAGATAGAGTCTGGCTTAGATTTCTAGCAGTGTAATTCTGTTCTAAATAGGGTCCCGCATATCTGAAGAGGTCTAGTAAATTTAGCATACGTTAAAAATTAGAGGTAAGTGTCTAAGGTTAATCTCTATACCTATACTCTAGCTCTATATCTGTCTACCCATCTGTCTATCCATCTATCTATCCATCCACCCACCCATCTATATTTGTGTCTATATCAACTGATCTATATCCACCAATCTACTTTTCTACCAACCTACCTCTGGATTTAACTGTGCACATCAATCTATCTGCTGAGTATCCACTTCTTTGTCCATCCAACCATTTATCTATTTTGCCAGTCAATATTTCAGTCACCTATCTACCACACTAAGCCACAGAAACTGAAGTCTAAATAATATTTGGTGGGAAGTGTAAGGGATACCGAGGAGGCTTTCTGATACTCCTGAAATTATTACTCCTTCAATTATTCATACCTGTACTTATCTAATTATTCATTATCCATCTACCATAATTTTATTTTTAATCAATCTATCTATATATGTCAATCAATCTATTTATCCATCCATGATAAATTTATATCTCTACCAATCTATCTATCCGTCTACCTGTCTATCTCCATCTATTTATCTCTCCATCTATTTATCCATCTATTTATAAATCCACCCAAGTATCTATCTATCTATAAGTGTAGTGTGTGCCATCAGGCGATTTGTCCGGCATTTGCACTAGTACCGTACTGTCACCGTAATCACACTCCCTGATATTAATAAGGCTAATTTTTGGCTCCAAGTACAGGTAAGTGTAATCGGTCTTTTACACTTACACCCAACTAACACTCTCTGGCTCCGAAGACTCACTATTGGAACCACTGTTAACCGCATGGAGCGAGACTTAAAAGTGTCACCGTAATGAGGGGGCCACTACTGTCCTCTCCATTCCTCTCAAGATTTCCGCCCTTTGCACCTCGACATGCACCAATATTCAAGTTACGGTACTAAGGACACTACCGCACCTAAATACATACCCATGAGGAAATATAAGACGACGTAAACTGCTACCAGAGATTGCAAGGACTCGGGCTTAATGAACGAACACACGCACTCTCCCAGCCAGTTCCATGATAAGCAAGTCGACGGAACTTTAATAATCACCAGGATGCAAATGAGAGAGAGAGAGAGAGAGAGAGAGAGATAGTAGTAGTGGTGGTGGTGGTGCACGTCAGGCAACCAATAAGGGCAGGCTACACAGCACAGGATATAAAACAAAAACCTAGGTCAGCGGATCAGCAGGGAAACAAGAGCAATACAGTAAGTAACAAGTATAACGATGCCAAAGTATACTATATCCAGATTCTCAACAATTTCAATTAATCAATTTTTTTATTATCCCTTTACTAAGAAAGATTGCGACTTAACAACAGGAAATAGTCTGGCAGAAGCAAAATAAAGAATAAACTGAAAAGATGGAACTGCGCAGTAGGGATTTAATGGGGTTATTATCTACTTCCGCAATACAAGTGGTCGTCGCTGAGCCAAGTATCATCATGTGCTGGCTGAATAAAATGAATAAATCTAAAATGGATGTCACGGTATTGGAGAGGTCAAGAGGATGAGCAAGTCTTACGAATGCGTCATATTCCGTCGCCATTGGTAACCCTCCCCCGCCTAAAAAAAAAGAAAAAAAAAAAAAAAGATAAGATAAATGTCGCGCAGAGATGTTTGAAGAGTGACACGGAAAAGCCTTGATTCGGAGAAGGAATGTTTAAGGAATATAATAAAAAGGGCGGAAAGACACCAAAGAAGTTGCGATAAAAGTATAACAAAGCTGAGATGACAGATTTAAATACAGCCTGTGAAGGAGAGACAAACAAGATGCAAGTGAGTATGGAGAGAAAGATTTTGGAGGAGGTGGCGGAGAAAATTACTGAATAAAATACCGGTGAGGAAGAAAATGTGAAAGAAAATAGGTACAAATGATCGATATCGATGAAGCTATGATGTCATGAGAAGAAAGAAGGAATGATGACGCACAACCAAAGTGAGTGTCAGTCTAGTGAGTAAAAATATGAGGGGAAAAATAACTGGCGTGAAACACAGAAAAATAACCTTTAGAAAAAATTGTGAGCAAACCGAAGCTGAAGCAAAGTGGGAAGAAATTATTGAAATATAACTCAGGAAAATCACTATGTGAGAAGAAATGAGTAAAAAAATAAATAAAAGAAAGAAAATTTACTGAATTTGAAAAAGAAAACCATTTTCAAATGTTGAACAATGTGGAAAAAATGGACATGACAAGCAGAAAAACTGATGAGAAAAAAAGTCTGACGGAAGAAATGACAAAAGAAACACTACTTACAGAAACAAATCAGAAAGAAAACGTGGAAAACAGAAAAAAATGGTATTAAACACAGGAAATAACTATGAGTAAGGAAAAGTGAAGTAAGAAAGCAAAATGTGAAGAAATGGACTGCTATTAAACACAGGAAAATCATTAAAAAATTGCGAGGAAAAATGCGGGAAAACGGGATCTACGAATGAAGTACACGAAAACTATGATAAACTAGAAAGTACTCAAACAGCGCATGCCTCCGCCAATGCCACTGCCATTAAAAATGATCCGGATCCGGATACAGATCCGCCCCAAGCAAGAAATGCAATTTGGTAAAGAAAGCATGTAGCAGTGAAAGAAAGAGCTCCCCGGGCGATGGAAGAATGCATTAGAGAAACAAAAATGAATGCAAGGTAATGTCGGCATAATACAAAAGAAAGAAAAGGAAAAGGAAGTGCATAATGAGCTTAAACCTTGAATCCAGTGGTCTTTTCTAGTCTATTCAATTTAGTGAAGGCCTCTCATACTGAATGGGATATTATAGGCTGTATCTTCACAATTCCAGTTCCAAAGTCCTCTCAGAAGCCGAATAAAAGCATCTGAATAGAGCAAGACCCAAACAATTACGTCATAGGAGTAGGCGATTAAAAATTGAGGAAAATGAATTAGAAGAAAATGGAAAGAAGAGAGGATGAATGAAAAACGAAGAAATTCAGGGAAGGAGAAACGAAGGAGAGAAAGAATAAGTAGGACGGCAGGGAGAAAAAAAAAAAAAAAGAGGTGAAATGGAAGTGGAAGGATGCAAAAATTAAGCAAGAGGGATGAGGGAGTAAGGAAGGAAGAGACAGAGAAAAGGAAGGAAGGAAGGAAGGAAGGAAGGAAGAAGAGAGGATAAAGGATGGAGAACGTCAGACGATATCCTTCAGGGAGACGGAAGACTGAATGAGGGAGAGGAAAGAGGAATGAAGGAGGAGGACAGGGAGAATGGAAGAGAAGGAAAGGGAAAGAAAGGAAGGAAATGGAGAGGGAGGGAGAGAAGATAAACTGGTAGAACGCGTCGCATGAGGAAAGAAATGAAGGAGGAAGGGAGGAAAAAGAAAATGAAAACAGATGGAGAGAGAGAGAGAGAGAGAGAGAGAGAGAGAGAGAGAGAGAGAGAGAGAGAGGATAAAGGGAAGAGCGCGTCACATGATATAGTTGAAGGGGACGGGGAGTGGTGGGCCTTGTCAGATCTCTGCTTGCAAGATTACTACAGTGGCACATGCATCAAGGGTGGTGGCAGAGCGGCTGGCTGGGTGACAGGGTAAGGTGGCAGAGGGTGGCAGAGAAGGTGAATGGTAGTTTGATGGCAAGGGTGGAAGAGACTGAAAGATGGCGCGGTGGCAAGACGAGGTGGAAGGGAGAGGTAGCTGGGTGGCAGGATAAGGGAGGGGATAGGCAGAGGACAAAGAAGATGAAAGTATGGCAAAATGGAGGGGGGGGGGGTGAGAGGTAGGGGGTAGCAGAGGAGATAAAGAGGTGGCAGGTAGCAGATGGGATAGAAGTGGCTGAATGACAGGGTGACATGGAAAGGCACAGAAGGTGATGCGTCGGCAGAGGGGGTAGTAAGATGGCAAGGTGGCAGAGAGGAGAGGGAAGTGGCATGGTGGTAAAGGGGACAAAGTGGTGGTGGAGCGACAAACGGGAGAGAGGGACAACTGAGTGGCAGAGGGGACATAGCGTTGGTAGGGTGACAAAGGGGACAGAGAGATGGCAAGGTGGCAAATAGAACAGATATAGTTGGATGGCAGAGGGGAAAGACCGGCGGCAGGGTGGCTAAGAGGGTAGAATGGTGGCAGGGTGGCAGAGGGGACAGAGGGGACAGAGGGGTGGCAGAGGGGACAGAGGGGTGGCAGAGTGGAAGAGGGAAAAGGAGGTGGCAGGGTGGCAAAGGGGACTGAAAGGTGACAGGGTGACAATAGGAATAAAGTAGGCTGAATGTCTAAGGGCATAAAGAGAATGCATCGTTATAAAAGGAAAAATAGAGATGGCAGGGAGGCTGAGTGGACGGAGAGGTTGTAGGAAATGGGTGATATTATAGCGTGGCGGCAGGAACAGGGTAGGCTGAGCTGTACACCGCACACTTTCCTATGAGGATCCACTATAAATCTTGTTGGTCATCATCCAGTTAACAAAGTGGCTTATAGAGTACGAATCTTGTAAGACACAAAGTGTCGGTGGTGCACGGAAATAGCAAGAGTTCGGCTAGATTCTCTACGGCTGCCGCCAGATGTATGATTTATTATAGACTGAAGATTGCTAGCTAATAAATAATCGGTAGTGCAATGCAAAATAACTGAGTTCTGACTTGTACATCAGTAACAGGATCGAAATACTGCTACCGAGAGGACAACAAGCAAGTGGATTAATTTGCATCCAGTACACAGGGGGGGGGGGTCTACTGTAGATTTTAGGCTGGGGAAGGAACCAATTTGACGGTTATACAACAAAAAACTTTGCTGACCCTTGACAAGACGCCATAAAATGCCCTACAAACATCCCCGCTTGTACTCTTACACCACTCCTGAATAATACAGCCCTAACATATGCTCAAAACGGGCGGAAGATGTGAAGATGTGTGGCACGTATTAGTACTGCCGGGCTGTAATAAACGGACTAAGCCTATGCCTCGATTCGGAATGATGGTAAACAAATAATAAATAAACAGCTAAGGAATAAGTGATACGGTATCCCATGCCAACGATAGTACTGCACAACATCTGTCCTTCGATTCCCATAAATTTATACGTTGTCAAAAATGGGCCCATTCATTCTTGGGCAGACGACACCAGTTGCTATATGGCCTATATTTTACTTCTCTAAGGGATAAAGTGGATGTTTCCTTTTATCACCATCAGTAAGAATACTTTTAAGTTCTCGTTATTTTTGTCTGTTTTTAAATATCGCAAACTTTTTCAAACAGGTACTGTTAATTGACAGAAACTAGTACATCAGTTTTATGGGTAGAAATGGATTTTATGTGGAGAGTCTTATTGTAATTTAATGTGGACATTGGAAAGGCACCATTTAAAGAAGGCTTACTAAATATATAATTTCTGGCATGCCTCTCTCTGTCTGGCTGATCCCCGAGCACACATTAGGCTTACATTTCCAACCAAAACAATAAGGGGGAAGACTGGGACAGTGAAAAGTAGAGACGGTGAAGGAACAATATATGGGATCCCGCCCGTGACAGCCCGAGACCTCTGCACCGATGAGGTATAGCACAGGAAGGCAGGGTGGGGGATATGTAGGGTAGGCAGAGGGGAGAAGTAGGAGAGGCCTGGGGAGACATAGGAGAGGTAGACAGGATATGTTTAGGCGAGGCAGACGGGGATCGTAGAGGTGGCAAGGAGGGGGGGAGACAGGTGAGGTAGAAGAAAGAGGCAGCTGGGGTAGAGGGAAGAGGCAGGTGAGGCAGAGGGAGAGGCACATGAGAAAGAGAGGAGAATGTGATGCAGAGAAAGGCACGTACGACAGAGAAGAGAAGCGGCAGAGGGATGAAAATGTGATATGGAGAGAGAAGAGGAAGGTAAGGAGGAGATGAAAGAAGTAACAAAAAAAAAATTACAAAAGAGAATGCAAAGAGGTGGAAAAAGAGAGAGGAGAGAGGAGAAGGGAGAGTGTAGAGACAAACAAGTGACAGGGAACAGGATGACCAACATGGCAGGCAGCAGAATCAGAGGAAAGAGGAAGGTGCAGGAGAGAGAGGAAGAGAAGAAAATATAGGCCGAGAGAAAGGAAGGTGAGGCAGAGAGAGAGAGAGGCAGGTGAGAAACGGGAAAGGGTAGAACTAACAAGAGGTTAAACAAGCTAAGGAAGAAAGGCGAAAATGTGAGAGAGGAGAGAGGTGGGAAGGCAGGAGAAGGGGAGGGGGTGGACAAGTAAAACAGATGGAAAAGGCGAAAAGGCAGGTAGGTCGAGATGAGAAACAAGACTGCGGAAAGGGAAAGGCAGACTAGGAACAAACGAAGAGGTCCGTGACACAGTGGAAAAGTAGGTAAGGAAAAGGGGAGAAAAAGAAAGGGGTAAATGTGAGACACGGGGGAGAAGCTGCGGGAACAGGAAGGTGGCAGAGAGAGAGAGGGAGCTAAGATAGAGAAGAAGAGTAAGGAAGAAAGAGGGTGGAGTCAGAAAGGGGAATGTCAGAGAGGGGGGACAGGGGAACAGAAGTGGCAACATGGAAGGCGGCAGTAGCAGAGCGGATTCATTACCACAGCTTGACACTAATACCGCTGATGGAAATGAGAGTGCCACTTATCCCTGACATTACCATATGACGCACGCCAGCCACACCCACCCACACGCCACAATCGCCCTTACATCATACTGTATGCAAGGCTCAGAATTCTGTACATTTGACCTTCCTGTATTTCATTCCCCCCTTTGCCTGAATCCTTATGCCTGAATCACTCACTGTTTGCCATTTCCGTGCCTGAATCACTTCTCTGCCTTTTCTTTGCCTCATTTCTCACTCTCTCTCTTTACAGCGTGCCTCTATCCACTCCGTTTACCTTGCCATCGCCTGAATCCCTATCAGTTTGCCTTTCCTCTTCCTGATGATCACATTTTGCAACCCTTCCCAATTGCCTGGATTTCCCTTTGCCTGCCCTTCATGTTCCAACATTCCTCTACGCATGATATCCATGTTCTGGAGTTTCGTGCCTACCTTCTCAGAATCCCCACCAGCCTGCCTTCCCTGTGCCTGAATCCTCTTCTATCTGTCTTCCCTGTTCCACAATCTATCTCCAACTACCCATCGTGAAACTGCTCCTCCGGGCCAGCCTCAATCATGCCTGCTATAATTGTGCATGACTCCCATGTTCTTAAGCTTCACCGTCATGCCTGGATTTTAGAATCAATCTGTCCACGAAAACTGTACACCTAACCTAAGCGAATCCAACTTAATTCAATCTGGATTAAGCTAGCCAAGCGCAGCCTAGCCTAGTTTGACCTAGCTTTCTTCCTAGTTGTATAGTCTCCATTTTCTGCTCTCCTCTCTCGTCCCCTTTTCCCATCTGCTTCCTCTTCGGATTCCTATCTTTCCCGATACCTCCCTCTTCAATACCTCCCTCCTTGCCTGCCTCGCCAATATCTGCTGCCTGTGCCTGTCCTGCTCTCTGCTTCCCTCCCTCTTGTCTTTCTTGTCGTCCTCGTCTCTCCACAATACCTACCTACCTATCTACCTCCTCTCGTGTCCTGCCTCCCCATCCCTACCTCACCGATCTCTTCATACTCCGTGCCTGTCTCCTTAACTCAGTCTTTTGTCTGCCTATCTTCCGCTCCCTCTAGTATCTATCTACTTGCCTACCTAACTGAAATTTCCTGTCTCCCCCGTCCTTACCTCTACCTCCGATAACTGCGAACTTCACTATAACTTTTTCCATGCATGTCTCACATCTACCTCGTATCTGTCTACCTACATATCTCTGCCTTCCCGTATCTACCGCACCCACTTTTACCTCCCATGTCTACCTAACCTTACCCTGGCTCCACTGTCCCTCCCTTCCCCCAAAACATTCCTGCCTCATCCCTACCTTCCACCCCAGTTCCTACCTCACCATTACCTACCTACCAGAAGCCTTTCAAGCCTGTCTTCCCAAATTCATCCCTGTAGCGTCTTGCCTCTTCCTGCCTCTCTGTGTCTGACCTAAATCATCCTCCCTACAAACGTTCCTTCCCCTACATCCGCTCACCTGCCTACGTACCTATTTGCAATACCTCCTCACAGCCTTCCTATCACCACTACCTGACTCCTGACTGCCTCTCTACCTACCTACCTACCTACTGTCCCAAAAACTTCTTGTACTGTTCTGCCTCAGCCGTCATTGCCTTACCGCTCTGGTTTCTTTCCTCATCCCTTACTTCCCTCCCTGCCTTAACTCCTACCTCCCTCCCTGCCTTACCCCCCACCTCCCTCCCTGCCTTAACCCCTACCTCCCTCCCTGCCTTAACCCCTTCCTCTCTCCCTACCTTACCCCCTTCCTCCCTCCCTGCCTTACCCCAACCTCCCTTTCCAACGTGTAGCGTCCTGCCTCTGCCTAGTCTCCGTGCCTGACCTCCATTATGCAAGACAGGCTCGCTTAGCTTAATGTTACCACCACTTAATGGAGACGCCGCCACCACACCTGTTGCGGACACCCATTACCCTCACCCATAATCCCAACCCATTACCCTAAACCATAATTCTGCCCCATTACCTAGCTCACCACACACCCACAAGCATTATCCATTTAGCTCACCACACACCCGATATCATCATCACCAAACATCCATAATCCCTACCTATTAGTCATTATCTAGTTAAAGAAATCAACTAAATCCTTACCCATCACCCACCTCACCACACACCCATTAGATTCATCACCAATCATTCATTATCCTCACTACACATTATTTTAAACAGCTTCCATTATACTCAATACCAAATACCCATTATCCACTGTCCTCTTCCCTAAATATCCTTCATCCTTACCCAATACTCTCGCTACCAGACATCCATTATCCCCACTCAATACCGTTCTCGAAACACACCCATAACTATCATCACATGCCGTTTAGCCATTATCATCACCACACATCCATTAGCCTATCCTCACTCATTATCCTCCTCACCACAAACAAATCACCAGGCGCCAGTTATCCACTATCCTCACCGCACATCCATTACCCGTACTCAATATCCTCTCCTCCTCACCATACACCCATCACCATCATTACTTCAGTTATTATCCATTATTCTCGCCACACGTGCATTATCCTCACCTATTATCCTACTCACCACACATCCTTCATCATCATCACTCCAATTATCCACTATCCTCACCACACATCAATTATCCTCCTTATCACACATCACGCCAATTACCCATTATCCTCACCACACATCCAGCTTCTCCACCCATTATCCTCCTCACCAGACACTCATCACCATCAGTACTCTAATTATCCATTATCCTCACCACACATCCAACACCCTCACCATCACTCACTACTACAAAACAATTATCATCAACACAACAGACTAAGAATCACCATTTTTTTTTAATCTGAGAGAAATCCTAGAAGCTTATTCATATTCTCTTCGCTGCAATGGACGCACGATTCATGTTTAAGTTACATGATTTTTCGAAATTGAGGGAAATCTCCGGCTATTAAAGACGTCACCCCTTTAGTACGATGACGCTTTTTTATTCCATTATTGCACCTTTTTTTCATTTTAGGACAGCTCAAGGTGAATGGGTTAATGAATGGCGTTTCTAACAAAGCTCGAGAGTCGCCAGGAAGTAGTATAATATCTTGAATTTGGCCTTTTTTTTGGGGGGGGAAGGATCTCTCGGGCTTCTAGACTTTGGTTCTTTTTCCCCTGCATAAAAAAAAAAAAAACAGGAAGTAGCATAAATAAAAGCCTCATACTGAAGTACCTAAGGGAAGGCCGATGCACTACATTTCACTGATATTCTCGACGTAATACTAAGCTTATGTTCATGTTGGACTGTTGCGTTTAAAACAGTGACTTTCTCCTTTAAACAGCTGGTATGCAACTAAAAGGATTCAAAAGCTAGATATAATTCCTGTGTGTGTGTGTGTGTGTGTGTGTGTGTGTGTGTGTGTACCTACAGTAAGTGTAAATATATGCATGACTGTGTATGCATGTAGCCTATGAATATGAGTATCAATGCATAAATGTATAAATGTAGGAACATGTGTATATGGTACATAATGCAAATTATTGACTAACGCCTACATCAATTATCTGCGCGAGCGCACGCACACACACGCGCGCGCGCACGCACACACACACACACACACACACACACACACACACACACACACACACACACACACACACACACACACACACACACACACACACACACACACACACACGCACGCGGGCACACACACACACACACACACACACACACACACACCATTTTGACCAATAATTCCAATGGCGTCACAGTTTTCCATCGTCCACTTAAGAGGCTTTGACGATTCAGCAAATACACGTGATGGGAATGAGCGGACAAAATGACAACTGTAATGAAATATTAAATGTCGGTAAGAGTACGTGTCCCTTCTACCCACCTCTCTCTCTCTCTCTCTCTCTCTCTCTCTCTCTCTCTCAGCAGCACTCCAAGCTAACCTCCCTTATACACTTTTATCCTCCCACCATCTTCTTCGCTATCTTCCCCTCTTTGTTCTCTCTCCTAAATTAGGCTTCTGCTCTTCTCTTCATACCATCTTTATAACCTTCCTAGCGAAAAGAAAATAAGATATAGATAAGATATGAATGTCTAAAGCCAAAAACGTAAGGAGAGGCAGAAAACAAAGATGAGACATTAGGAAGGGAGAAGATAGGAAGGAGAACGATAAAACTGGGGAAGGGAGGGGGATGGAGACTAGCCGAAAGCAAAAGGTTCGACAGGGAATTTGGTTGCAACTGTCCATTTGGTTTCTCATCCCCCCACCTGCACACACACACACACACACACACACACACACACACACACACACACACACACACACACACACACACACACACACACTACCATTACCCTGAGAGCCCTGCCGGTACGCCCACAATCACTACCATTAATGGCTCAATCCGGCTTCCCATTCCCTCGGCCATCTTGCTCCATAATAAACACGGTGACGCCATTGCACGCCACCTCAGGGTCTTAAGCCAGGTGGGTTATATTGGACCAGAGGTGGGTTATATAATGGCTAGGTTAAGCGAGTGGTGGGTTATATATAGCCTACTGGACTTTAATATATCTATCTATCTATCTATATAAGGGAAGGGCTGGGCAAGGGATGGGTAACGCAAGTAGGTAGGTAGGCAAGCAGGCAGAAGCAGGATAAATAAGGTAGGCAGGGTGAGGCACGGGATGGTTGAGGCAGACAGCAGGAGTGAAGCAGACTGGGACAGGCAAAGAAATCTGCTTAAAAATGGAGAGGCCCCGGAGGGAGAAAAATAAGGATGTGGCAGCGGCAAGTTGAGGCAGGCAGGTGTGGAGGAGGTGAGGCACGTGTGGGGCGAGAAATGAGGCATGTGTGGTGCGAGGAGTGAAGCAAGTGCGGTGGGAGGAGTGAAGCAAGTGTGGTGGGAGGAGTGAGGCATGTGTGGTGGAAGGAGTGAGGCATGTGTGGTGGGAAGGGTGAGGCAAGTGTGATGGAAAGAGTGAGGCAAGTGTGGTGGAAGGAGTGAAGCAAATGTGGTGGAAGGAGTGAAGCAACTGTGGTGGGAGAAATGAAGCAAGTGTAGCGGGAGGAGGAAGGTGTTGTGAGAGGAGTTAGGCAAGTGTGGTGCGAGAAATGAGGCAAGTGTGGGAGAAGTGCGGCAATAGCTGGGGGAGAAGCAAGGTATGTGCGGTGGAAGGAGTAAGACAGGTGTGGTGAGCAGTGCGAGGCAGGTGTGGTGGGCGGGATGAGACAGGTGTAGTGTGCACAATGAGGCATGTGTGGTGGGAGGAGTGAGGCACGTGTGGTGGGCGGGGTGAGGCATGTGTGGTGGGCGGGGTGAGGCATGTGTGGTGGGTGAAGTAAGGCATGTGTGGTGGGTGAAGTAAGGCATGTGTGGTGGGCGAAATGCGGCAGATGTGGTGGGCGGGGTGAGACAGGTGTAATGGGGAAAGTGAGGCAGGCTTGTGAAAGGAAGAGTCTTGTGTGGAAGGATTAGATAGGCCAGGTTTCTGAGTTGGGTTGCATATTATGGTAGTTGGTCAAAATTTATGAGTTAGGCAGATGTGGTAGGGTGAAGGCAGGGACTGTTGGACAGGCAGAGGCAGTGGCAGGGCTAAGACAAGGTTGACATGGTTTGAGAGGTAGACAAAATTGGTAGGGGTAAGGCAAGGTCTATGAGGTAGTTGTGAAAAGTATAGGTATGGTACCGAAGCTTGGGAAGGCGTGTTGGGAAGGCAGGCTCAGGCAAGGAGGTTAAGGCAAGAGGGATGAAGCAAGGCTGGTAAGGCAAGAGGGATGGAGCAAGGATGGTGAGGCAAGGTGGGTGAGGCAAGGTCATGAAGGGTCAGGAAGATAGGCAGGGTAAGAGAAGGTTGTGGTCTTAACTGGGTGAAATCTGACCGACACAAGATGGATTTGGGATAGGCAAGAAGAGTGGGATATGGAAAAGGTGAGACAGGCAGGGTGAGGGGATGAGGGAGATAGAGTAAGGCAAAAAAGGGTAATGATAAGGTTATGTAGGTGCAATGATGGAGCAAGGGTAATGAAAGAAGAATGGATGAAACTGACAACTGAAGGCACGGTGACATTTGAGTGAGGCAGACTCAGTCAGGATGTTAAGGTGGGGAAGCATGGAGAGGAAAGGGGATAACATCTAGGTTGAGTGATGCAGGGTGAGGCAAGGTGATATAGAGAGTCCGGATGAGGACGTGATGAGATATGAGTAATGCAGGCATTATAAAGAAAGGCGCAGCAAAGAGAGGAAAGACTTGGATTGAGTAAGGCTGAGACAGGGTGAATGAAGCAGGGTGGGTGAGACAGGCCGAATACTCGAAAGACCAAGTGAGGTAGTGCAGGGTGGGCAGGCAGGCTATGTGAGGCGGGAAGACAGAGTGATAAGGCAAACAGGGTGAGGCGGACAAACAGGGTGAGGAGGGCAGCAGGCAGGGTGAGGAAGACATTGCAGAGTGATGCAAGGCAAGGTGAGGCATGGCAGTGTGAGGCACGGTAGGGTGAGGCACGGCAGGGTGAGGCACGGCAGGGTGAGGCAAGCTAGAGCTCCCTCAGTACATTAGTGTGGCGCCCCTCCTCCCAGCCCGACCTGTAATCCTCTTTACTCCTAAACCTGCCACACGCACACATACGCACATGCAAGGCACACGCACATATGAACGGAAACATAAGTACATACGCACAACACTCATTCATATGCAAACACGTACATGCATACAATTTACACACACACACACACACACACACACACACACACACACACACACACACTTGATATTTCCACACCTCTAAGCTCATCCACATTTTAATCCATGTTCAGTACTTAACTCTCCACTCTCCTCCCTTCACACTCGTCCCCACCTACTCGTCCCGACCCGCACTTTAACCTATCGGATATGATGATGTACTCTGCTGGTTCATTCTTAGTACCGTACTTACAGACGATTTTATTCATATTTGGAGAAATATTTTTTTTTGTGGTGTATGGATCAACGAAAGACATATCTAACCGCCAAGTTTAAACAAATTTCCTCTAAACTGAATAAAATCGTCTAGAGGTAAAAAGAATGAAACAGAAAACGTCAACTGTTCGAAAAAGGCAACTCGTTCGTCATTTCTTTCCTTTCACCTCGTCTCCACCTCCTGTCACTCGTTCTTTCCAGCATATTCTATTACTCGTTTCCATTAGTTTCCTTTCACCTCCCTCCGTCTCCAAGGGGTATCAGATATTCCAAGTTGGTGCGCCTTTTCTTCTCTTTCGTCACCTGCTTCTAACCCTTTTAGTATTTTATCCTGATTAACATGGGATTTTTTTTTTCCCCCGTGAAGAAGGACCTCTCAGATTCCAGGAGCATAAACAGCAATCCTTAGTAATCACTTCACGATGGTGATTTCTTGGGTACATACTTCTCTTGCCATGGCGATTTTATTAAGAACTGAAAACACTTAGTAATGTAAGGGCTTAATCACGCACTCACACATACATCCCCATCGCTGACCTGTCTTTAGTTTTATTTTCTACATATTCTAAGTAAACTCTCAAATTCCTATCTTTTTCTTTCGCCAAACATATCTAACATAGTGCTGCCACCTATCAATCTAAACACTAGAAAAAAAAAATTAAAGTCGTTCCTTCATCTCCTCAACTTAACACTTTAAAGATTTCCATACACTTCATAGGCCAACTTGTCCCTCCATTTCTAATCATGTCGACCCTATCTTTTTTTTTTTTTTTTTTTTAAATAGCTAAAACACCTGATTAAACTTTTTCACTTACCTAGAAGTACAGCAAAATGCCCCACATGTCAGTTTATTTATCATTATTACAAACTTACCACTTGCCCCATCCTCGTAGTGGCCTTAAGTCAACTCGTCCCCTATCCTGCCCAACTCCCCTACTTTTGTATTTCCATCTACCTGTTAAATAAAGTGTCCAAAAGACAAGTTCTTCCGCCACTTTCAAACCTACTACTTTCCTAGCGTCCGTCCTATGCCAGCTCGTCCCTCCCATTTTCCGAACAACTCGTCCTCTGACGTCTACTTCCCATCCGGCTATTTATCTCCCATGAACTTCCCCCCCCCACCGCCCCCCCAAAAAAAAGTTATTAAATATTTCTCGGCGACCTCCTTCAGCGGATGACACTTCTCCTTTATCTCCCTCCTCATCCTACTAACCCGTCCTCTCCACCTACTTCAGTCATCATACAAGAGCTGAGGAGGGTGCTTCTGAAATACAATAATCCTATTCTTTAGTTCTTTCTCATATTTACCGTTTCCCTATTCATCCAAAATAATTTCCCAAATTACACACACACACACACACACACAAATATATATATATATATATATATATATATATATATATATATGAATACATAAACACACAATATAATGCAAATAACGAAACTCTATGGCAATGCAAATCCTAACATTCCCAGTGCCCTCTCCGGTAAATCATTCCACACTACTCATTCCCTCACTTGGGGTGAACGATGCAGGTAGCACAGCCTTACTCACCTTCCGACTCCACCTACAAAGATTACCACATGCAAACCTCCAGGCAACGACTCTTTACCCTGTACATATCTCCCAACAGGAACTATAGACCTGCTCAAGCAATGAGTTCTGCGACCTTTCCCTCTCGGTCTCCTCCACCCTTTCAGATATCCTATAATCAGGATTAACTTTAGGCTAAAATGTCAAACCCTAGCTGAAGCCAACGTTCACGTAGTAGGTAGGTAACTGGCCTCAACTTGCTCTCATGGAGTAATCGCTAGTTATTTACTTGGTCGTTCCTGCGATACTCCATGATCCTACAATGGTACTTATTACTAAATAAGTCTATTCGCTGTTCCAAGACACTGTTTAGTGTCCATATCTCACGGCCACAAAGTAAGACAGGGAGCACAAGGGCCTTGATGATGCAGATTATCGTCCTCCTACAAAAAATGTAGACAACTCCAAATACTTGAACTGTGTCCCTAACATCAGAAGCCAGACCAATGTAACACTTCCATAATACCAACCACCAACATGCAATTTCTTTCTTTTAAGTTAAAATGAAAACCTTCCATAACATGGAGATACACACCCCATATTTCTCCAATTCCTTCGGTTAACCATTCCACTCTCTCACTCAGGATCGTCCCAGTATTATGCTATCATGATGATGATGATGATGATGATCATCATCATCATCATCACCTGCAGCACTACCTACCTCATCAGCATCATTATTCTCTTAAAACAGCCACACTTGCACAGTTCATTAAAAAAAAAAAAAAAAAAAATGCGCCATATTCCACAGGGACAAATGAGTGAGTTTCTAAGCTTACAACCTGCATCCATTTGCTAATTGTTGTCTTCCTACGCACAAACGAGCGGTTTCGTCCACCTCGTGACGTGCATCGCGCCATTAAACCGTCAAAGGAGGGGTGGGAGTTAAAATAATGGGCGTGGTGATCAGAGGAATGGGTGAGATGGGCTGGAGAACTGGTGGCGGCGGGGCAGAAAAAGTATACAGTGTGAAAATTGATTTTGTAAGATTAGCGGCGTGCTAACAAAAGAAAATTCTTTCTTCACCATCCCAAATACAGAGAAAGGATAGAGAAAAAATAAACAAGTATTGCTGCTGCTGCTACCACTACTGCAACCACTACTACTACTATTACTACTGCTACTACTACTACTAAATAATAATAGTAACAACAACAACAAATCCTCCCACGGCGTTCTACCACTCGTCCCATAAGACTCGTCCTTCCTCTCCCACCAGCAACATCCACTTCCATCCGGCGGGGGGTGAAGGGTGAAGGGGTAGAGGGGGGTGGAGGGGGAGGGTGGAGAGGGAGAGGGAGGAGGAAGGGGAAAGCAGAAGGGGAGGGGGAGGGAGATAAAGGAAGGGGAAGGGAAGGGAGACCAAGAATACCTCAGGCTGGAGAGGCACCTGGGAAAGAGAGCGGGGCAAAATCTTGATAATGTATGCCGAGGGTTGGGTGGGCATTATGTTCCCTTGGCAGGATTTTGGGCCAGAATCAGTAATAAGCTTGGGGAGTCCACGGATCGGGGCGCTGGCCTTGGAGTGGGGATGGGCAGAGTGGGGGCGTGATAATGGAGAAGTTGGGGCAGAGAGGGGGGGGGGTGGAGAGGTGGAACGAGAGCTAAGAGAAGGAGGTGGGGAGCTGAGAAAAAGAGGAAAAAGGTGGACAGCTGAGAAACGGAGGAGTAAATAAAAAGAAAATCTACGAATGGTAGAGGAAGAATACTAAGAAAGACAGAACAGTGGAACGGAAAGCTATGGATGGGAAGAGAGGAATGGGAAGAGCTATGAAAAGATAAAAGATGAAACCCAAGAAAGTTAGGGTAAGGAGGTTACAGAAGGAAAAGTAATAAAGTGAGAGGAAAAGCGAGAAGGGGGAAGGATTAGAAAGGGATACGAAAGAGGAGGAAAAGGGAAGGGATGGGAAGGCATGGGAACATTGGCGAAAGGGAGTGGGAATAGGAAAAAGAGAGGCAAGGGAAGAAGAAGGAGGGGAAGGGGAAAGGGGGAACGAAGAAAGGGGGAGGGAAGGGGAGAGAAAGGAAGGGAGAATAGTGAAAAGAATGTAAAGGCTGAGAAAAGATGGGATGGGCAGGATAGGGAAGGAGATGGAAAAAGAGAGAACAGAAGGTTAAGAATGGGAAAGGAGAGTGATGGAAAAGAGCTGATGGAAAAGTAGGGAAATGAGGGAATACAAGAAACAGGAAATGAGAGGTAGAGCTGGGAAAGGGAGAGAAACGAGGCAAAGAAGAAGTCATGTACAGGGACAAGAAGACTACACGTAAGAAGGAGGAGGTGGAGGAGTGAAAAAGGGAGAAGGCAGATGCTCAGTTGGTGTGTGTGTGTGTGTGTGTGTGTGTGTGTGTGTGTGTGTGTGTGTGTGTGTGTGTGTGTGTGTGTGTGTGTGTGTGTGTGTGTGTGTGTGTGTGTGTGTGTGTGTGTGTGTGTGTGTGTGTGTGTGTGTGTGTGTGTGTGTGTGTGTGTGTGTGGCATGTTTGTGTACGTGTCACGATGCGTCCGTGTGTGAGTGCAGTTGAGGAGGTGACCTGGATAAAAGTAGAAAAGAGTAAAGGAAAAATGAAAAACGACAACGATATTGTAAGATTTGGAAAAGTATAATATGATATGAAGGATGGAGTAATCAAGAGGGGAGGAAGGTGAAAGAGTGCGGGAGAAAATTTTAAGGAGGGTGGAGGGAGAATTGAAGGAAGGGTAAAGAATGGGGAACGTAGGAGGGGATAAAGGAATGACAGAGCAGAAGGAAAGAGCGAGGATGGAGTTCAGAGGGTTCGAAAAAAGAGACAGAAGAGCGAAGAAAAGAGGAATGAGATGAAGAGAGAAGAATGGAGAAATGAGAATAATGAAAACAAAAGGGATGGGCTAGAGGGAATGGGGAAAGGAATGTGAAAAGGAAAGGTGGGAAGAGAAACTGTGAGAGGGAGGGAGAAGAGTGAAGGAGGAAAGAGGAGGGAATGAGGCAGGGAGGAAGAAAGAGAAAGAAAAGGAGGAAGGAGAAGGAAGAAGGGAAGACAGAATAGGAATTGATATGGGAAGGAAAAGAGAGACGGACGGAGGGAAACAGAAGGAAAATGGAGGGAAAGAGAGAGAGAGAAGGAAAGAAGGAAGAACGGAGGTAGGGAGGGAGGGAAGAAAAAGTAAATGAAACAAAGAAATGAGAAGAAGGAGAAAGAATGAGGGAGGATGAAGGGAAAGGAGAAGAGAAGGAAAAAGAAAGGAGAGAGAATGAGGGAAGGCGGAGGGAAGGGAGGAAAGGGAAGGGAAGAGGGAAGGGAGGAGTGTGAGGCCCCAGTGGATTCAGTAGCCACAGTGATGTATGTAAATCAGGCTTTCCTTCCGCCTCACCCTAATGAATTTATTTCTCGCAGATGCCTCCCTCCTCCCTCCCTCCCTTACTCCGCCCTTCTCTCTGCTTTCCTCTTTCCCTCCTGCTCTTTGCTTTCCTGTTTCCTCCATTCCTCTCTCCACTTTCCTCTCTTCCTTCCATCTACAGTCTTTCTCTTAACTTTCCTACATTCCAATTTCTCTAAGTCGTCCTCCCCATCTCTTCTCTGCTCTCCTTCTTCCCTCTCTGTTTGTCTCCACTTTTTTCCTTTCTCTTGCTCTGTCCTCTTCACTCTTTCCCTCTTCCTCCACGTCTTCCTCCTCCTCTCAGTATTCCTTCCTTCTCCTTTCCTCCAAACCACCTTCTCTTAGTTTTTTCTCTCTCCCTCGTGTACCACCGTCTCTTACTCCTCCTCCTCCTCTTTCTCCCTCTCCTTTATTCTGTTCTTCCCTTCCGTACCCCCTTTTCTCTTGCCTCTCCCGCCACCTCTCATTTTTTTTTTTTTTTATTCCTTGTCTTTCGCTTTACTTATAAATTCTCCTTGGCTTTTATCTTTTCGCGTTCCTCCTCGCCTCTCTCTCTGCTCTTTTCCCATGTGATTTTGGCTTTCCTGTTCAATTTCTCCTCCCGCTTCAATAAAATATTCTCGCTCTCACTCTCACTCACTCACACACACTCACACACACACACACACACACACACACACACACACACACACACACACACACACACACACACACACTTCTCCCTTAATCCTATCCACCCACCTCCCCCGTCCTCCCCCCGTCTTTCCCCAGTGACCAAGTTGCCAAAGTTATGCCCCAGGGTAAAACAAACTCGGTGACAACTGGGAGGCAGCCCACTAAGACATACATATACTCCTGGCGAGGTGGAGGAGGATGGCTACCCTTTTTCATTATTACTTTGACCTCCACACTCACTGAGGAAAGAGAGGGAGGAATGGGGAGAAGGGGAGGTAGAGGGAGGAATGGGGAGAAGGGGAGGTAGAGTGATGAGAAGAGGAGGAAGAGGGATACTGAGGAAAAACAAGAGGAGGAGGAAGAGGGACAAAGGGGAACAGGAGACGGACTAGAAAGAACACGAGGAGGTGGGACTAGGAGGAGGAAGACGGACCAGGATATCAAGAGGAAGCTCATGAATAATAGGAAAAGGAACAACTAGGAGAAGAATATGATGAGATACAAAAAGTGGAAGATGATGACGAACAAAAAGGCAGTGTCATGCCATGATCATTAAAAGGGGCAAAGAGAACATGAGGAAGGGTAAGGGGAAAGTCAAGAGCAGGAACAGCAACAAGTGTAAGAGAAATAACAGGAACAGGTGAGAGCGGGAACAGAACAAAAACAATAGTACGAACAGAAAAGAAAAAGGGAATGAAGTGAGTGCCAGTACCGGTATGAGTAGCATGGCAATTCATGGTTATTAGCTTACGGTGGCCAACCACTAGAAAACTGCAATGCACTAATAAGTACAATAGTATAAGCATAAAGTGACCCGGGAAGATGCAAATAATAAGCAACAACAACAACAACAATAACAATAATAACAATAAATAATAACAACAGTAAACATGAAAAACAACAATGATAATGAAGCTCAAAGCAAACACTGAGCGCAAGATAAGTAACCCCCATTACACACCATTAAAAGCCTCAATAAACCCTGGCCTGAAGCAGCGCAATGAACGAGAAGTCATGGCAATAATCAAGCTGGGTGCTGCCGCCGCAATAACGCATCCATTCTTATAATCCACGCAATAAGCTGAGATCTGCCTTAATTACGCCCCCGTTAAAGCTGAGAACGCCATTAACACACTCGGCATGAAGCTTAAAGCTGCCTGACACGCACCTTAAAAAATAGAAAACCAACCCCCTCCCCTTTGAAAACGCCTCCCCCCGTTCATTTTTTTTTTCACTAATTTTGTTTGCATAGGTACATGAGGAAGGATATTATGAACGCTGATAATTATTCTTTTTTTTTGGCATACCTTTTTCATCAGTTTTGGTTTACCTCTTGACACTCTCAGGCTCCTGTGACTCACTGAATGAAGTCGCCTGATGCAAACCAAACCAGAATACTAGAGTTGGCCCGACCATGACAGGGCTTATGGTTACAGCAATAACATTTTCACGCTTCACTTTTTCTTTTTTGGCTGACCTCTTAGTTCCTAATTGCAGTTTTCGTTCATTTCTTGTGCTGTTTTTTTCTAGTTTTCTTCCATCGCGTTTTTAGTCTCCTCAGTCTCCTTTTTCCCTTCACCTCCCTATTCTTTCCTGTCGTCATGTTTTGTGGGTCATAATTATCCTTTCTTCCCTTTTTTTTTCTTTTCACACTGGATCTTACACAGTCCATCCTCTTGTTTCCTTACTCTTGAAGTTCTCCTCTTCTCCTCTTACTCCATCTCCTCTCTTACCCCTCTCGTTGCCTTCCAAAAACATCATTATCTCTCCTCCCACCTTTTCTTTCTCTCTTCCATAACGATATATATACTTCATTGTGTGAGACGGAAATACTGGAATAAGTCTGTGCTCTCACCCCTTGTCACCCTAAGACAGACATATTTTACTCTTACCGGCATAATTTTCACCTAATACTTCTAAAACGCTTCTCCGTAGTTAATTTTCCTACCTTACCTATTCCTCTATCTTTTCTTCCCCTCTCCTCCTCTTCGTACCCTTTTAGTAGATATGTTTTACCCACATTATCTTCACCTGAAACTTCTAAAAACACTTCTCCATAGTTACATTTTCCTCCATTTCAATTTTCTCTCTTCTTCCTCTCTTTCTTCCTCTTCTTACCACATTAATCCTCACCTAATGCTCCTAAAACGCTTCTCCGCAGTAATATCGCCAACTTTTCTACCTTCTCTTCAGTCTTTCCTCCACTCGCCTTTCACTGCCATTTTTATCTTTTCCTCACGCTGCATTTCCCTCGTACCAGCACAAGCTTCACCTGATGGTTTCTAAACCGCTTCTCCGTCTTAACGTGCAAATGCGCAATGCCTAAATCTGATAGACGAGGTTATCTGAAAAATCGGAATAATCCAGACATTTTTCGTCATCCGCTTCCGATAAGTTCACATATTTTCACGTCTGCTTCGCTCACATTGCTTACTTAATGCTCAGTTAACTTGTCTCATATTTTCGGTTGTCAGTCGTTTTTGTTCCCTCATTCTTGTGGCTATTTCAATCTTTCGTACCAAATGTGATGATGATGATGATGATGATGATTATATTATTATTATTATTATTATTATTATTATTATTATTATAGACAAACTTTCCACCCAATCGTTATATTTACTAACGTTATTATTCTTCCTTCATTCAGATTATAATAGTCTGATATACAAACATTCAAAGTTACTATACTTAAATTTTTAAGCCATATTCTGACCATCCATTCCTTTCCTTTTTTCACGAAGCTACCATTTCTTTTCAACCATTCCTCATTTCCCTCTCACTTCATCTACCAATCAGCCTGGACAAATTCTTCTCTTCACCACTTTACGTTTATCCTACACCATTCATCACTAAGCTCTTCCCCTCCTCCCCCAACTCGACCCGCGCTATCAAAAATTATTAGAACATCTCTTCCCTCGTAATATCCTACCCCATAATTTTGGAAGAGTGTCATGGAAGCGTGAAAGTGAGGGAGGAGGCTGGGGGGCAAGGGGGAGGAGTGAGAGTATGTGAGAGTCAGGGGAGGGGAAATGAGAGTTAGATACCGTTGTGGAAATGAGGTAAGTGGGAGGGAGTGGGGTTGTTGTAAGTAGTGTGTGTGTGTGTGTGTGTGTGTGTGTGTGTGTGTGTGTGTGTGTGTGTGTGTGTGTGTGTGTGTGTGTGTGTGTGTGTGTGTGTGTGTGTGTGTGTGTGTGTGTGTGTGTGTGTGTGTGTGTGTGTGTGTGTGTGTGTAAAAAAGGTGAGCGAAGGTACAGTAAACTGAGGGTGAGGGAAGGAAGGGTGGAGAAAGGGTAGGTGATGGAAAGAGAGGATGAGGGCAAGGTTGACAGAGAATGCAAGTAACGTAGGTAAAACTGAGGCGGGGCAAGGTAAGATGAGAGTGTGGGGTGATGAAAGGGAGAGGGGGTTGTTTGAGAGTGAGGCAAGAGGAGGAGGATATTGAGACAAAGGAAGGGGGGTGAGAATGAAGCAATGGAGGGGTGGTGAGTGTGTGGGAGGAGGAACGTGTGAGGAAAGGTGAGGCAGGTAAGGTCGAATATAGATGAAGTGAGAGAGTGAGAGAACGTAAGTGAAGGTAAGTGAAGTGAAAGAAGGTGAGTGAAGTTAGAGCGAGAGTTGGGGGAAACGAGGACGAAGGTGATGGAAGAGTGAAGGTGAGAATGATGAAAGATGCAGGCGATATGAATTACGGAACGGAAGCAAGTGATGAGAGGGAGGGTGGAGACAGATAAAGAAGACGACGAAAAATTGAGAGCGACATAGAGTGGGAGATGGTCTGAGGGAAAGGGAGTAAAGTATATGGTGAAACAAACATATTGATAAGCGGAAAAGAAGGGGGAGCTAAGAAAAGAAGATGAAGAGGGAAGAGAAAACTGAGGAGCAGAATAATTCAAATGAGGGAAATGAGCAAAAATGAAAGAAAAACGTGGGAGGGGGTAGGCTAAAGAGGAAGATATGAGGTTATGGACAAAGGAAGAGTGAGAAAAGAGGGGGAGAACAAGGACGAGGTGTAAGGATGAGGGGGACATGACAGAAGGAAGCGATGATGGATACCAAGTGTGTGAAGCAACATTATTAACCTCTCCAATCCAATGATCTATTTTTATTCTATTATTACTGACATAAGATGATTTTTGTTTAGCTTGGGAGAGACTTCAAATTAGAGGGGTTCGATATAGTTTCCATTAACCCCATTATCACACGAGTTCCCCATAAACATAAATAAAATCGTGTGACAGCAACAAGAATTAAACAAAAGACGTCATGGGAGTGAAGTGGCTAAGTGGAAGGAATAACAGGTGAAAGATTGAGCACAGGTGAAGTAATTAAGGAAGAGGAAGAACGAAGGAGTGGAGAGTAAGGGTGATGGGAGTAAGGGTGCGGGATGCAAGGATGAAAATAAAGCAGAAAGTAGATGGATGAGAATGATGAGAGTAATAACAGGGAGGTGAATATGGGAGAGGGAAGTAGGGGTCAGAGGAGTTTGGGGTGAAAGGAGATGGAAGTGAGAGATGGTGAGGGTGGTGAGAGGAGTGGGAGAGGCTGGGGTGAAAGGAGGTGGAGGTAAGAGGTGGTGATGGTGGTGGTGAGAGGAGTGGGGGAGGTTGGGGTGAGAGGAGTGGGGAAGGCAGGGGTGAGAGAAGGTGGAGGTGAGATGAGGTGGAGGTGAGAGGAGGTGGAGGTAAGACGAGGTGATGGTGGTGGTGAGAGGAGTGTGGGAGGCAGGAGTGAGAGGAGGTGGAGGTGAGAGGTGGTGAGAGGAGTGGAGGAGGCAGGGGTGAGAGGGTGCGATCGTGACAGAAGAAAAATGAGGAGGCGAAAAGAGAAAGAAGCGAGGTGGGTGGAGAGAGAAAATGCGGGGAAGTGAGAGAAGTGCGGGATGAAGAGAAGGACGAAGGAGAAGGGAAAAGGAGAGTGGGAAAGAGAAAGCAATGCAAAGGAAAATATGAGGGGAGAGAGAGAGAGAGAGAGAGAGAGAGAGAGAGAGAGCGGGAAGAGGAGTACAGATAGGACAGAAAGTGGGATGGAAAGGAAATGTAGGAGGAGAAGGAAGAAGACGAGTGGGAGAGAAGGACTGAGGAAGACTTACAGGAGAAGTAAGATCAAAGAGAGGAGGAAAGTGACAGAAGCAAGATAAGAGCAGGGGAGGGGAAGGAGGAAGGATAAAAAAAAATTGGCATAGAGGGACAGACAGAAATGCAGGATGAAGCTGAGGAAGAAGAGAGAGGAGGAGTGAGCAAGTCGGAGGGGAAGTGATACAGGAGGAGGTGAATGATCAAAGATATGGAGAGTAGAGGGGATTGAACGATAAGAGGAGGAAAAGGGGGAAAAATCATGGACGGGGAGAGAAATGCTGTATGAGACTGACAGGAGAGAGAGAGAGAGAGAGAGAGATAGATAGATAGATAGATAGAGAGAGAGAGAGAGAGAGAGAGAGAGAGAGAGAGAGAGAGAGAGAGAGAGAGAGGGGGGAGGAGTTGGTCAGGTCAGCCGGCTATATAATCTTGGGTTTAATGTTTACACGATGCTCCGGCCATCTTATAAATCACAGTAGCCCCGGGTGAGGAGTGGTCGGGGCTGAGGGGGGGGGGTAGGAGAGAAGGAGGGGAGGGGGTAGGAGAGGGGGGAAGGAAAGAAGGCAGTGAAGGAGGAGAGGAAGGGGCATTGGGGGAGGGGAAGAGTGGGGGCAGTGGGGGGAGGGGAAGAGTTGGGGCCGTGAGGGGAGGGGAAGAGTTGGGGCAGTGGAGGGATGGGGAGAGGGGAGGAGGGGTTTGGAAGGGCACTGGGGTGATGTTACAAAATATAATGACCGTCAATTTTTGGATGACTGTACAAAATATAATAATCATTTCGTGTGTGGCTACATATAATTCGATGTAATTTATGAGTCTGTTACCATGCTTACGGGAACATCATACATTTAGAGAGTACTGTGCTTATGAATTGCCCTATATAACCACTAATCTTATCCACAAGTAGTGATCACCAATCTGTGGCGGGCTTCACATAATATATTATGCTCACTATCATTTTGTGAAAGGCTTTAACAAACAAAATCCATTATTTCTTGGATTACGAGAAGTGCTGATTTATAAGATTGATAACGGCAATCATTTAGAATCAGGTTCTTCATTACTTTTTTTTTTTTTTTGCTGACCAGTTATCGTGCTGAATATTGTAGTTACTTTTCTCCTTTCCATCTGATTATATATAACATATCGGTAAATTATGGACTGGGACTACCAGTTGCAAAAATTATTATCCACAATGTTTTCCATAAAGATACGTATCCATATCCAATATATACATAGATAACCCGCCGAAACAAGGGACGAAGAACGAAATTTATAATACAAGATGAAACAAATGAGAAAAGAATTACTATAACTCTACGGCGAAATCTACCCACGTTTACTTTACTTTATCATTTGGTGAGGTTCCCTTCTTTTCTTATTTTGTTGAAAAATTTTAGCAAAAAAACGTCTGTAAAAGTACTACCATTTTTTATAACCACTTACCAATTTTTAACAAGTTCCTTACGTCCATTACTTCAGTCAACCACATTTGTTATATTTCCTTATTCTTTGTTTAGTGACTCTCTCTCTCTCTCTAAATAGATTCATTGTTTTTATACTGCAATCAGATGATTTCATACAGCTAAGGAAACTTCCCTCATCAATTAAAGGAAACCAAACAGACCAATATCAAAATACGAACACACTAAATAATATGATACAAGAAATGGAGAGATCAAGGAAGGAAGGAAGGAAGGCAGGACGGAGGGAGGGAAAGTGGGAACGAAGGATGGAAAGAAATAATGAAGGAAGGAAGGAAGGAAGGAGAGGAGGAGGAAGGAAGGAAGATGAAAAGAGGAAAATGAAAACCATGACAAACCAAAAAAAGGTATGCAAGAAACTAAAGGGGAACAGTGAGGAAAAAAGCTAAAAAATGGAAATAAAACAAAATGAAACAAAGATTCCCACAGAAAAGGTAAATATAAAAGATAAAAGGCAAAAAAAAAAAAGATCAACGAAGAATACACCAAGGATATGAATAAATGAGGGATGGAAGGAAGATAAGGAGAAAGAAAGGAAGACCAGAAAGAAGGATGGAAAGCAGGGAGTGAATCCATGCTGTGTGCCTGGAATATGAAATACACTGACTAGCACAAACACACACACACACACACACACACACACACACACACACACACAACACACACACACACACACACACACACACACACACACACACACACACACAAAACTCAAACCATTAGGAAGACCCAAAAAGATGACAATTAATGAACAACCAGACGATCGGGACCAAACAAAAAAATCAAGAAAAACAAGAGAAACCTAAGGGATCAATCAATCAATCAATCAATCATTTCCTGTGGCACCCTCGGGGATGCATAGGGCCTCGATGAACTCACACCACCACATCCTATCTTGTGCTAACTCCTCAAGATCTCCCCAACACTCATCTCCAGCTTCCCGTCTCATTGTCCTCACCCACGTCTCTTTTGGCCTTCCTCTACCTCTCCTACCAGGTGCCACCCACCCTGGTGTACCTCGTACTATTCCCTGTCTCCTATACACATGTCCTAGCCACTTCCATCGTAAGAATCTAACATATTCATCGATCGGCTGCACTCCTGTTATTTCTCTAATTCTACTATTTGGTATCCTTTCCCACCACTTAACTCCTAATATTCTTCTAAGTGCTTTATTTTCAAACACCAAGAATTTATTTTCCATAGTCACTGTGCTGTACCAAGACTCGTGTCCATAAATTAAGATACTCCTAACCATTACCTTATGAAGTTTGATTTTTGTATGCACAGAGAAATTGTTATTATTCCAAATATTTTTAAGCATTCCCATTGCCTGATTAGCCTTCTTTAACCTTTCCTCGAATTCAAAGTTCAAAGAACCATCCTTGGCTAAATAAGTACCTAAATATTTAAACCTATCAACTTGCTTTACAACCATACCTCCAATTACACATTCCTGCGCATTTTCCATATTCATATTGATTATTTCAGTTTTTCCACAATTAATAACCAAACCCACCTTGCGATCTTCACTCACCAAACAGTCCAACACTCTCTGCATCTCTTCTGGCCCATCACAAATCAAAACTATATCATCTGCATAATCTAAATCCAAACGTTTCCTGTTCTCTCCCCAAAGTATACCTGCACCGGTTTCTGTTCCAACACGTTTCATAATGTAATCAATGACCAATATAAATAGTAAAGGCGATAGAACACCACCTTGAATTACTCCGGACTTGACTTCAAATGAATCACTCAGACAACCATCAACCATCACTTTACAAAATGTGTCCTCATGCATGTTCATAATGACCCTCACAAACTCCTCTGGTATTCCATAATGTCTCATGATCTTCCCCATAGACTCTCTCGAAACACTATCAAAAGCCTTTTCAAAATCAACAAAACAAAGACTTAACGGTACTCTCATTTCATTAACTTGCTGCATCAAATGCCTAACTATAAAGATCTGATCATTGCAACCACGTCCCTTTCTAAAACCAGCCTGTTCATCCCTCAGAATACCCTCAACCACCGGCTCCAACCTATTTAACAACACTCTACTGAAAACTTTCAAAGCTATCGGTGACAAAGAGATTCCCCTCCAATTACCACATTCACTCAGGTCTCCTTTCTTCGGAACTTTAACAATTACACCATTCTTCCAAACTGATGGTAGTAACCCCGTCACCCATATCTTATTGAATAGCTTGGTCAAGATCATTATTAATCTATCCCCCTCCACTTTAAACATTTCCGGAAATAAACCATCCTCCCCTGGTGCCTTATTATTCTTTAACTGTTTTACTGCTTTCTCCACTTCTGCAAGCCTCAACTCTCCTGTTTCTATATTTAAATCTTCCTGAGCAGACGGTATATCCTCTTCTGGTGGTATTGGTCTATTAAGAACTGTCTCAAAATGCTCTTTCCATCTATTTTTAATATCTCCATCTTTGGTCAATAAATTTCCTTCCCTGTCTCTAATTGGTATTTCCTTGCGTTTACCTGCATTACCACTCAGTTCTCTAATCGATTCATATGCTATTCTTTGACTCTGTCCATCATTTTTGTTTATTAGGATTTCAGTCTCTGCAACCTTTTCATCCACACATCTTCTTTTATCTCTCCTAGCTAACCTTCTTACTTCTGAATTCAAACTCCAGTACGCAGCTTTTGCTAATTCAATCTCTCGTTCATCAACGCATTGCATCTCACTCCTCAATTTAGCCTCACCTCTCTTTTTTATCATATCCCACGTTTCCTCTGATATCCATTTCTTTCTCCTGAATCTATGTCTCCTTCCAATCGTACATTCAGCAGTCTCATGCAAAACTTTGTTCACATCCTCCCACATCTCATCTACATTTCTCTCCCCCTCTTCCAACGAAAGGAAGGAAAGGAAACTTAAAAAAAAAAAACACACACACAGATCCCTCTCCAAAAAAAGATTAGTCGAGGAGAAATGCGTACAGGTCAAGATGAAAGAATGAATGAATGAATAAGAAAGAAAAAAGGGAAGGTAGGGAGACGAGAAGAATGAATGAATGAATGAGTGAATGATCGAATGAATCTGTGAACGAACGAATGAATGAAAGGAAAGAAGGAAGGAAAGTAGAGGAGGAGAGATAGAAGGAGGGAGGGAGGGAAGATGGAGGTCCATGGTGGTGTCGTGTGAAGATTGATCACATTGGCTGATACAAGAAACAAGAAATCCAAGAAAATGTCAAATTATATAAGGAAGCACAAGAAGAAAATATATATATGCAAATCCTGAAAGAAATTACCAGATACCCCGAAAAAAAAAGGGGGAGGGGAATAGGGAAAAAAAAAAACATGACCCCAAAGCAAACCAAACGAGAAATTCCATCAGAAAAAAAAATTAGTAGAAAAAATAATGCATGAAGAGCCTAGATGCAGGAAGGAGGGGAGAGGGGAAGGAAAGAAGGATGGATGGATGGGTGAAGGGATGGATGAATGGACGGACAAAAGGAAGCAAGGAAGGAAGGACGCAAGTAAAAGGCAAGCAAGGAAGCAAGCAAGCAAGGAAAGAAGCAGGGAAGGAAGGAAGCAAAGAAGGAACTAAGGATCTAATAAAGGAAGGAGGGATTGATGGATGGATAGATGGAAGAAAGACGGATAGGAGGAAGGAAGTATAGGAGGAGGGAAAAAAAAGGAGGGATGGGAAGAACAAAAAGACTGGAAGGAAGGAAGGAAGGAAGCAAAGAAGGGAGGGTGCTGGGGATCTGTGGGATGTCGCGGGAAGACAGAGTGCTTTGGCTGATAAAAAAAAAAAAAAAAAAATCCAAGAAAAGTAAACTGAAAAAGTTACCCCTGGAAAATGAAAACAAAGAAAACACATGAAACCAGGAAAATGAAGATAAATAATCAAAGACAAATGAATAATAAGAGAGAGAGAGAGAGAGAGAGAGAGAGAGAGAGAGAGAGAGAGAGAGAGAGAGAGAGAGAGAGAATGTCAAAAGAATTCAAGCAAGATGAGACCCACGAATAATGGAAGAGATGGATGACAGGAAAGGTAAAGGTACGAACGAGAGGGAAGGGAAAGGGAAGGATGAGATGAAAGGGAAGGGGAAGGAAGGGAGGGATCGGAAGGGGAAGGAAGGGAGGGAACGGAAAGGGAGGGACGATGGAAAGGCGGGGAGGGGTCAGGAGAGAGGAGGGGAGGAGGAGGAGGAAAGGCAGAGAGGGGTGGTTATCCATGCGGTGTGGTGGGAAGATGGAGCACGTGTCTACAGCGGCTTGTCACATATTTATAGACAACAATCCCGAAGAAGTGTTCCCCCAGGTCTACCCGGGGCTTACAGGGGCTCTGATAAAAATCCGGGGGTGTGATCTGAATTCGGACCGAGGTGGCAAGTCCCTAGAGGGGCTTTGGGGAGAGGGGGAGAGATGAGGGGCACAGGAGGGAGGGAGAGGAGTGAAGGACACGGAGAGAAGAGGGGGATGGAGGGGGTACAGAAGGGAGGGAAGATGGCGATAGAGGAAGGGAAGGGAGATGGAGGAGAGGAGGGGAAGGGAGAGAGGGAGAAAGACAGATGGAAGAAAGGGAGAAATGGAAGAGATGGAGAAGGAGAAATTAAAGAAATGAAGGAGAGGAAGGGTGTTTAAGTACAAAAGGAAGGATGGCTGGAGAATAGAAAGGATGGAGGGAGGTAATGTGGAGATGGGTCAAAGGTACAGGAGGGAGGGAGCCAAAAACAGGGGAGGGAGATGGAGGAAAGGAAAAGGAGGGTGATGTAAAAATAGGAGAGGGGTAGGGAGACGAGGAGAGGGAGGGAGATGAGAAGAGGGTGAATGAAGCGATGGAGGGGAGGGGAGGGAGAGGGAGATGGGAAGAGGATGAGAAAGGGGGGGGGTGGAAAATGGCGAGAGAGAGAGAGAGAGAGAGAGAGAGAGAGAGAGAGAGAGAGAGTCTATAACTGCAGGCTGGGAGAGGAAATACAAGGGCAAACGGAAATTAGAGATGAACAACAACACTAAGGATGGATAGGAAGTATAACCAAGCAGTCATGATGCACACAAAAAATAATTTCTTCTTTTGCTCGTAAAGATAACAACTTAAAACATGTCAGTTCCTTACAGTTCGCTCACCTTAACTTTCGGTTTTCGCCATTCTTCACCCTAAGTGAGCAGAGTATAAAGTGTGCAGTATAAAGTGAGCATGTAAGTGAACAGAGGATAAAGTGAGCAGTATAAAGTGAGCATATAAGTAAGCAGAGTATAAAGTGAGCATGTAAGTGAGCAGAGTACAAAGTGAGCAGTATAAAGTGAGCATGTATAAACTGAGCAGAATATAGTTACTCTCTCCCATGCACACAAAACAACACTTAACTACTTTTCCCTTACTAGAAAACATTACAACACCAAAAATGCGTCACAGTACTGTAAACGAAACATCCCTAGTACACCACGATACTCTATCATAACACGACAAAACACACTAACAATACACCAGCACACCCCACAATCACAATGCACCAAAACACCCATTACCAAATACATCACTACCCCGCACCACCATAATACACCACAACATACTCGTACACCCCAATACACGACACCTATACCCCGTCACACAACTCAGGCACACACCAGTATTACTATCCGGGCTGATAACAAGACACACAACCAGACAGCACAAATATTTCTCGAAGACACGTCATCATCGCCATGTCGTTACAGGCAATATATCACTACTACTATCACCACTGCTATCACTTTTACTATAACTACTACTACTACTACTACCACTATTACTACTACTGTCACTACTACTATTACTACTACTGTTACTACTCCTATTACTACTGCTACCTCTACTATCCGCTTAAGCGAGTAAAAACGCTTCACTAAAATAACCATGGATCCTGACAATATAAGTTAATACTTATGAATACGACTGTTTACCCTCTCATAGTCGGGGAGCTTTAACTGTCTATTCCAGCTGACACCAGGCGATTATGTTTAGCAGAGAGTGAATAGAGGGTCCTGAGAACGTCAATAATTTCGCCACGGACCACTAAACCATCACAGTAACTACTACCACCATAAGCACACAACCACAGCAGCCACTACCACACGACCACAGCCACCACAGGCGCGAGGACGACCGTCACCGCACTACCAAAACAACGACTATCACACAATCACCACTACCACCACAGCCACCACAGGAGCGAGGACGACCATCCCCTGCTCGGACCATCCTTGGGCCCCTAGCGGTATCTCGTCTTCATCTCGTAAAGGGACGACCCAGGCGCATTTCTCATAACCTAATGGACCCCATCAATATCTGACCCATCTATTACAAGACCCACTTGCTGACGATCGTTTCTTCCTGGGGTTTTTATATTTCCTCCAAATTCTTTTTCTATTTTCTTTTTTCTAACTGACTTTTATATATGTGAGAAGGTCCGACTGAGCTAAGGGACTGAATAGGCTTATATATTAAAATAGTACAAACACACACACACACACACACACACACACACACACACACACACACACACAGGAAAGTGAGGAAGAGAAAAGAATGGGGACAGAGGTGAATGGGGAACAGTGGGGAATGGGGAACAGTGGGGAATGGAGAACAGTGGGGAATGGGGAACAGAAGGGAATGAGGAACAGAGGGGAATGGGGAACAGATAGGATGGGAAACAGAGGAAATGGTAAACAGAGAGGTTGGGGAACAGAGTAGAACAACCGACCAACAAAATGGAACAATGGGTGGAAGGGATGAGAGAAGACGAGAAGGAAAGGGAGGAGACGAGAGGAAAAAGAAAGGGAGTGGCGAGGAGAGGGAAACGGTAGGATTGGACAGGAAAATGGAGGGATAGGATAGGGGAAAAAGAGAGGATGGGAAAAAGAAAAGGGGAAACAGGAAGCGAGGGCAATGATAGATTGGGGAAAGGGGAGGGAGAGGACGGAAAATGGGGCAGAAAAAATTAGGCACGGGAGGAAAAAGTGGGTAATTAAACGATGTGGAAAGCAAGGACAGCAACAAAAGGAGCGCTGGATGAGAGATGAAGAGGAAAGAGGGACTGTGGTAGAGAGGGAAAAAACTGAAACGGAAATAAACATAGGCAGGGAGAGGAGAGTGGGATGGGAAAAGCAGAGGGGAGAGAAGGGAGTCTGAGAAACGAAGAGAGAAAGGGAGACGAACCAGCAGAAAAGGGAGAAAAAGCGGGGAGCAAAGACAGAGAGAAGGATGAAATATGGAAGAAGAGAGAACTGAAGCAGGCAGAGGAGGGAAAGGAGAACAGGGGACCGACAGAGAGAGAGAGAGAGAGAGAGAGAGGGGGGGGGAAGCCAACACCCCCCCCTTCCCACTCGTCACAAAGTTGGGTGGGAAATAACAGGTTCCAAACACAGACTCAGCAGTTGTGTCATCACCAGTTCCCCACCAGGCCAGATGAGGCGGGACCGGCCGCTTTAGTGTGTGTGTGTGTGTGTGTGTGTGTGTGTGTGTGTGTGTGTGTGTGTGTGTGTGTGTGTGTGTGTGTGTGTGTGTGTGTGTGTGTGTGTGTGTGTGTGTGTGTGTGTGTGTGTGTGTGTGTGTGTGTGTGTGTGTGTGATGGACACAGATATAAATATGGATAGATGGAAAGAGATGGCTAGGCAGGTGAGTAGACAGAAAGACAGATAAGATATACAGATAAACAGAACATCCATAGACAGACAGATTGACAGATAGACAGACTGACAATTAGATAGACAAACATTTTTTATAGATAGGTAGGTAGGAAAACAGAAGGTTGGTCGACACACAGCCACAACACTCAATACAACATTCACATCAAAATCTTCAAACACATCTAACGCCACATCCATCAATATCTAAATCTAATAAGTTCAGAGGTCAAACCGGAGAAAACAAAAAATAAATAAATAAATAAATAAAACGCATCATCACAGCTCGCCATCCTATAGTTCTCTGTATATCGAATTAAAAAACTAAAAAAAAGAAACTTGATTAATAGATTTTAATTAGTGTGGCGCATGGTGGAACAAAGGGAGGTATAACTATGTCAGTGGTACATCATGCTCACGTTACAGGCTCCGGTCACATACCCCCCCTGCCATAAACAACTCGTATTACAAAAGAGCTACGTGGATAACAGGTCACACTCGTAATTTTAATAGGAGATACACAGGCGCTGCATACATATACACACGCCCACACACAAACATTCGTCATGTAAAATGACTTTATGCGTTATTTGTGCAGCGGTGTGCATGTCTATGAATTTATTTCTATTTATGCAGTGGTATGTATATGTTTATTTCTCAGTATACTTCTGCACCACATTCAATTACTGAAAGCCGAAAAGAGAAATTCATCATATACTGTATATACAGTACTTCGTATAGTAGTAAATACTGTATATCTGTGCATAGCGCACTCCTGTACTGCACACACACACACACACACACACACACACACACACACACACACACACACACACACACACACACACACACAATTCATTATTCCCATGCTAATATTAATTTACAGTATGTACGGTACAATTAAACACCAATTACATGCAAATCCCTAAGTGCACAAAAATATATTATTACATATAATTATACAAGTCACTTCTATCCAATAACATACAATATTATAAAGACACATTTACAGGGACATATAACTAATACTCAATGACAGCTCCCGCAAATTAATCCAGCTATTCAATTTCTTAAAGTTAACGACACAAACACGGAAAATACGCATTTCTGAATTAAAAAAAAATGGTATGTGTGTGAGGAATAACTTTCATCACTTAAAGTCAGACAAAAGTTCATCTACTATTCCAATTCGATTATTTCAGAAATGCAGCATATCCGTCATTTTCTTCCCTGTGACATCATAATTAAGCATTTAGCGAAAATTCTGTGGGCAAAGACGCATTCCAAGCTTAAGATTATCAGCCATCACAGGAGAGACAGAAGTGGTGGAATATAAGGTAAATCTTTTTCTCTTTAGCTACCTTACTACCTCAGTACTAACTTCTCCTCCTCTTCCACTTCCCTTACCCCAACCTAACCCAGATCCCCCTCCCCCAACCAGATCCAACCCCCATCCCGGAAGCCAATCAAGACCACCCTCCCTAACCAAAACCAGACCAACCCAGACCCCTCCCTTCCCCCTCCCACCCCACACATCTGCCGCAACCATCAGCCTCTCCACCGCCACATCACTTAAATCCCCAACTTTAAGATTTCACACTCTCATCTCGTCCCAAAACTTAGCCCAATCGCACCCACCTCGACACAAAAGCCGCCCCACGCCTCGACGGCAAAATAGCCACTCCGTTAACGTGGGAATTTGCCAAACTGCCGTAACTCAATGAAAAAGTTTACCAGCCCCCAAAAGTGAGGAAAATATTGACAGCTGCGGATACACACACACACACACACACACACACACACACACACACACACACACACACACACACACACACACACACACACACACACACACACACACACACACACACACACACACACACACACACACACACACACACACACACAAGATTTTATGCGAAATCATACTTTTTTTTCGCTTCCATATAATTTATGGATCTGGAGTATGCTGAAAGTCTGGATGTGTGTGTTTGGTAGGGAGCGGGTTTAGTAATTTTCACCTAGATCGAGTGAACAGATTTTATGACAATAGTAGAACTGCTTACAATTATTTGTTACATTCAGGCTGATTAGTCACGTCTTTGCACATTAATTTTCACCCCGCAAGAAAGGTTAACTTGCCCACGCACGCACACAAACACACTTTATAGAGACAGACAGACTGACGGATAATCAGAAAGACAGACAGGCAGATAGATGGACAGATAGACAGGTGAATATACGGATATACAGATGTTTACGATCATACACATATAGACAGGCGCTGCTAAAATATCTATCAGTTCTATTCACTTTGTTTACTTCAATCCTTATCACCAGTACTGTTCATCTCTGCCATTCATACAAGCAGAAATATCAGACATATTATGGAAAGTTCCTACAGAAACAATAAGGAGAAAACAAATTCCAATTCAGCAGGGAGAGTAAAATAGTGACCTACAATCCGCACAAAAGAATAGACCCAACACGTCACAATTGCTAGACAGAGAATCACCCGGGAGACACTTTGAAGCCCGGTACAACAGCAGACGAAAAAAAAAAAAAAGGAAAAGGAAAAAGAAAAAAATGGTGGGTGAGGACTCACGGGGACAGAGGAAAAGAACGCAAAAATTCTCTCCCACTCCCCACCCTTCCCCTCCCCCCTAAAAAAAAAAAAATCACTGACATAGCTGTAAAGAAAGATACCAAAAACTCAACTCGTGAAAAAAAAAAAAAAAAAAAAAGCAGCTAGAAAAAGACGTGGAAAGAAAAAGCTGAGGGTTGGGGTGGTTAAAGGGGGAGGGGGAGGAGAGACAGAGAGGATCCAGTCCCCCTCAATACGCTCTCTTTTCCCTTCCTCTTGTAACACTCTCTTCCACCCCTTCTCCCTTTATCTACAATGTATTTTCAATTTTTCCAATCCTCGTTTCACTCTCCCCCATAATTTGCACCCTTCCTTCCTCCTTCCTCTTTTCATTTTTCTCCTTTTCGCCTCCTTTTCACTCTCTCGCCTGTTTCCCATTTCTTCCCTCTCTCTAAACCAGGGGTTCCCAACCTGGGGTAAATTACCCCAAGTGGGGTAATTTGGTCTTTTGTGAAGGGTAATGGGGGAGGTAACAAAAAAAAAAAAATCTAAAAATCATACCAGTTATGATAGACTTTCAGACCTATACTAAAATTCAGAGATGAATGTTTAAAGTCATGTTTATTTGGTATCAGTGTTAATAATAAAAATAAATTACTCCTTGCAATAACTCTCTTGGTTTTAGCCTAACCTTTAAGTAAGTCCTACATTCAAACTAAAATCTAGGCATCAGAATGTTAAGCAGCTAAAATGCAATTGTGGAAACATAAGCAATGAGGGGTAATGAGTGAAGGGAGGTGTGGAAAATGGGGTAATGGGTAAATAAAGGTTGGGAACCCCTGCTCTAAACGTTCCATCTCCCCCATTCCACTTTTCCCTCTTATGTTTTCCCATCCCCCCTTTCAACACTTTTCTCAATGACTGACCGATTTCTCTACTCCCACCCTTTCTCTCCCTTTCCTATTTCCTTCCTCCCGTACAAATCGACCATTTTTGTCTCCTTTCTCCATTCCCAATATCTTTTTTCATCCATACCTTTCTTCCAATCGCCCCATTCCTTTTTTCTTCCCCTTCCCTCTCCCATTTTTCACTCCGTTTACACTCCTACTTTCCTCCTCCTAATACCCTCTCCCCTTTTTTTTAACATCCCCTCACTACTCTTGCTCATGTCTCTTCCATTTCAACTCTACCCGTCTATACCTTTTCTTTCTCTCGCGTTCTATCTTCTCTTCCCTCCCATCCTAATGTCAGTCTCTATCCCCCTCTCCCCTCTTTATCAATTCCGCTCTCTCTACCCCTCACCCACTCCTTTGTTTATTCTCACCTCCTTACAGTCCCCTTTAGCCATCTATTCCTTGCCCTTTTCCATTTATTATCTTTCCTTTCCGATATCCCATTTCTTAACCAGTCCCCCAATTTTGCTCTCTCCCCATCCCTCCTTTTTCTCCCTCTTCTTCTCTCCCCCTCCCGTACCAGTTCACCATCCCCTTTCTCCTCTTCAACCTCTCCTCCGTGCCCTCCCCAATAATTCACTTCCTCCTTTTCTTCCCCTTACACGTTTTTCCCTCTTTATTCTTTGTTCTACTTTCACACCCTTCCCACCGACTAGCTCTCCTCCCCCTCCATCCCTTCCTCTCTGTATTTCCTCCCCTCCCCCTTTCTCCCTTCCCCTCCCCTCCCCTCCCCTCTCTATTTCTTCCCCTCCCCCTTCCTTCTCTCTCCTGCCGCTACGCCGTCGGATGAACTAACGAATAGCGTGCGCCTCAGTTAAAAGACAAACGGGGCCCTCCTCCCTGTCCCCCTTGCCAATTAAGCCATCTGAAGGGGAAATATTCGGCTTCAGTCAAAGCAAAGGGGTCTCTCTCTCTCTCTCTCTCTCTCTCTCTCTCTCTCTCTCTCTCTCTCTCTCTCTCTCTCTCAGGCGCACACACTAACAGGGCCGAATTCGAGTCACCCAATCAGGCTTGGCACAAAAACGATGCTTGATACTAATTAACAATTGTGTGTGTGTGTGTGTGTGTGTGTGTGTGTGTGTGTGTGTGTGTGTGTGTGTGTGTGTGTGTGTGTGTGTAACTGGAGTGCGTGTATGTGTCCGTGTGTGCAAGAAATAAACTCTTTTTACCTATTCTTATGCCCATGCTTTAAAAAAAAATCATCCAATTAATATACACCTGTCGAGTATGATTGTCGAAAACTAAAAATATCATTCTGTTCCCGGTAGTTCCTTTTTCTTGCTACACCCACGTGCTCTCCTCTCTGCTGCATACGACACAGTAGGATATAGAAAGGAGGGACAGAAGGAAGGATCATGAAGAATGTGAGAGATGTGAGAAAAGTGGATGGATGGCAAATGGAGAGTGTTAGAGAAGGAAGACAAAAGAAAATGAGAGAGAGAGAGAGAGAGAGGGTATTAATACCACAATAAACTCTAGAAAACCTTATGTACACAAATTACGCTCTCCTCTCTCTCTCTCTCTCTCTCTCTCTCTCTCTCTCTCTCTCTCAAGAAATCGCTTTAGTGGGAGGCTGTCACTACATTATCGAAAGCCGAAAGGACGTCAGATGAAGATGAGAAAAATATCGAAAGAAAGCTGAGTATTATTGTGTTAAGGTAGCAAGAATGACGAGAAAATGCGATATCGGAGTGAGTGATAAAGAGTTCTGATGGAAATTCTAAGAAGGCATAATATGTAACTGAAAAGAATGTAAAAATGAACACACACACACACACACACACACACACACACACACACACACACACACACACACACACCAGGTAGGTAATATGCTCGGTCGTTCAAAAGCAAAGGTGAAAAATATGCCAGGTGGGGCAGAGTTCACTATACCTTGAGAATGGGTCTTTGGAAATGACCTCAAGTAATATTAATGTATCGAGAAATTATAACTACTGATGGGCTTCTTCCTTCAATCTTGCTATCTAAGAATGATTATATACCAAAATATGGAGGTTAGATGTACCTTTCACTGATCTCTTTACTACGACAGGTGTAAAATCCTCTGAAGGAAGCAAAAATAAAATAGTAAAATATATCACCTGACTGAAAGGGAGAACGCCTTCACTGTGATTACCGGACGCTTTTATGATATTTGGAATGGGTCTCTAATTTTAACGGGTTTGATGGATGCATTATCTCACCTCTCTAGTTCCAGAAGTCTCTCCTATGCATAGAGGGGTGAGAGTTTGAGAGATGCTGCTGGATGGAGAATGATAAGATGACATGAAGGCGAATCAGCAGTGACCACCCCTTCCGGGCTTAATGCGTCTGGTTATAGATAGACAGATAGACAGATAGATAGAAAAGTAGGCAGACATATAGATAGACACACACACAGGTTTCAGGTGCAGATCCGAATAAAGCCGACAAATTTGAGGAGAGAGGGAGACAAAGGGTTATATAAAGGTCATGGGTTAATTGGGAATATGGGGTAGATTGCGTCATCAGGTAAAAAACAGGGTCAGCTGAGGTTAAGACAAATTAGGTCCCAGGTCAGCGATTAGTTTTTTGGTCTTTCATAGTCGGAATAATTCTAGCAGTGTATTCCTTCTGCCAACTGACAATTTTTCTTCACCTGAGAGTGTCACTGAGCCTTTGAACTATTACAGCCCCTATTAACCTATGCATAAACAATAGTTCTCGTATCTACTGAAGCTAACGCCAGGCGATCTGATCTGCCTCACAGTGAAATTTTAGAGTTTGAGAGTATGGAAAAAGGTAACAGGAAAGTCGAGAAGACGATCATGCATAAAGTGAACGTGTAAACACACACACACACACACACACACACACACACACACACACACACACACACACACACACACACACACACACATACACACACACACACACAAAGGGGAGATGGGGAGGATATGTAGGACAGAAGCAAAGCACTGGAGAAGACAGCTGGAAATAGGTTACACACAAAAATAAATGTGCAGCTCCACTTCACAGCAGCAGTCTACAAAACCCAGAGGCCCACAGCAAACGCAAATAATACCTTAGTTAACCCTAAAAAGATTTCTGTCCACAATATCATAGCCCTTAAACAACCTTCCGTAAAGCTTCCGGACGGTCCAAGCTGCTATGCAAAGAATTCGATTCGAATTACTTTCTCTCCTCCACTTCCTCCTCCTCCGCCATCATCCGCTGTAACGCACAGGTTTGTCATAAAATGGAACGAATGAGAAAGTAGCCTTAAAGTATGAGGATGAGGAGTGTTGGAAGGAGCAGGTGGGAAGGGGCGGTGATAAGAGGGAGAAGAAGGGGATGGTAAATAAGTGAGGGAGAAAGATGTAGTAAGTAAAGGAGAGATGACGGGGGGGGGGGGATGTGAAGGTGTAAGGATGGAGAGGGATAGGTGTTAAGTACCTACCGAAGGATATATGGATAAAAGGATGAGGACAAGAAGGAACAAACTTAAGAAATGAGATGGTGATGGAAGGGGGATGGATGGATGCTAAGTGAGGGGCATGAGGACAGGAAGGTACAGGCGTAAGGAAAATGAAGATGAGAGACGGGGAAACAAGACTGGATGGTAAAAGAATGAGATGGGGACAAAAATGGATAGACGTAAGGACCTTTGATCCGACAAGCCGACGTCCCTGTGGTCTGCCTCTAGCTTAAGCCTCTGAACATAATAACATGACCTGAAAGTTGTTCCCCTGGGCAGACCATAAACACACACTGCCTCTTGCCTTCCTCTTCAAACGACCTACTAGTTATTCCCTGTATGTAAGCTCCAATCTCCTTCGCTTATCGTACTATATCTCTATTTCTTTTTTCATTCTCCCTCTTCCTTGTATTATCTCCTCTCCCTCACTCCCTCAGACGACCTACTACCCGCTGATATGTAGGTCCCTCTGTCCTGGGCTCATCATACGTTCGCTCCCTTTTTTTATTATTTCACATCTCCATTTATTCTCCTTCTTTCGTTAATTTATCTCATTTTCGTTTCATCACTTCTTTCTTTAGGTTATCATATATTTTTTTCTTATTTTATTAATTTTCCTCCTTAACGTAGGCAAGACCATTGGAGATACTAAATACAGCTTAGATAACAAAGAAATTAGCAAATCGGAATGCGAGAGAGATCTAGGAGTTATGATTAGTAACGACCTTAAACCTAGGCAACAGTGTATTAATGCGAGAAATAAAGCAAATAGGGTCCTAGGATTTATTTCGAGAAGCGTGAGCAATAGATCATCTAAAGTAATACTAAAACTTTATCTAGCATTAGTAAGGCCACATTTAGACTACGCAGTACAATTCTGGTGTCCTTACTATAGAATGGATATTAATTCGTTAGAAAATGTACAGAGAAGAATGACTAAAATGATACATGACGTCCGGAACCTGTCATATGAAGACAGACTGAAAAGACTAAGTCTGCATTCGCTAGAGAGGCGTAGAGTAAGGGGAGACTTAATTGAGGTGTTTAAGTGGATGAATGGTATAAATAAGGGAGATATTAGCAAGGTACTTAAAGTGAGCATACAGGATAGAACTAGAAATAATGGTTTCAAACTAGAAAAATTCCGTTTCAGTAAGGAAATCGGTAGAAATTGGTTTGGTAATAGAGTAGCAGACGAATGGAATAAGCTACCTAGTAAAGTAGTTGCTGCCTCTTCCATTGAGAGTTTCAAGCATAGGCTAGATAAGCATATGACAAATAAGGGGTGGATATAGAATAAAGAAAATCTTATAACCAATACTAATTCAAAAAAAATTTCTTTTCAGGTTACACTATGATAGTCTCTATTCTCCTTTCACACTTTCCTGTAAAATGTCCACGCCAGTTTTTCTATACGGCGTGGTGTTCTTTCTGACTTTTTCCTGCCGGCTTCGGCTGGAGGGTTTGGAGGGCGGGGGAGAGCCTTCTTCTTTGCTGTCCTTATCTCATTCTAGTAGTTCAGTTACTCTTCTAGGAGCTGCCTAGCATGGGCCAACCGGCCTACTGCAGTTATCCTCTCTTCTTATGTTCTTATGTTCTTTCTTCTATAAAATTTCCTTTCTCACTCTTTCAGCAAACCTACTTATTGCTGTACCTAGTCTCTTATTTCCATGATCCGTCCCATTTCTCATAATTTTAATACTTATACATTTCTCCCTTCGTTCCCTCTTATATCTCTTCCTCATCGTATATTTTCCCTCTACCTGTTAGTTTATTATCTTACTTTTTCTTCATTCTTTATCATTTTCCCAAGACGACCTATTGTATTCATTTACTGTCTGTGTGTAGGCTCTCTTTCCTTGGTTCAACTTATTATCTCTTCCTCATCTGATTTTCCACTGATCTCTTCGCTGATTCACTATAACGCATCATCTCACAAGCGAATAATGAAATAAAGAAATGAATAAAAATTGGGTAAAAAGGATAAAAGGAGTGTGTACATATATGTTTATATATGTATATATATTATTTATATAAAATATATATACATAAATACATACATACATACACGAAAAAGGTGAGATAAAACATGTCGCTTGAAGTACCATCTTCCAAACAAACTGAATTCGAAAAAAAATAAATAAATAAAAACAGGAGTACAGAGAATATTACCAACAATCCTGGCTCACTCCATCCTGCCTGTAGGGACTCCAGAAGAAAACAATGTAAAAGAAACAGGAAAAAATGAAAGAGGTCAGACAGCACTTACCTCACCACTCCAGAGAGGAACACAACAAAAAAGAAATGGACAGGGGGATGCGCAGAGATTATCACCAAATTCCTATTTCTCTGTCACCGATTTTATGCCACATAAACCACACGCAACAAAGTAAAAAATTAACTCTTTCGCTGATCTCGGTACATTTGTGTGTCACAGTCTGGTTAAGACCAAATTTTGTTCGGCATAAACAAATTATTGCCTCAAAAACTATCTCTGGTGATCCTCTCATACTGGTTCATCTGAGAATTTTAAGTAGTTTAACACCAAAAGATTTCCTTGTTTTAGCTGAAAGAAATCCTCGCAGTCAAAGGGTTAAGGAAAGAAGACGGTGGCTCAGCTCTTGACTCATCCAAACGAATGGTGAATAATTGTCACTTACCTCACCACTCCAAAACAGGGAAAAAAAAAAATGACTGTAAATGGAGAACTACCAAACTAATCTCTCTGCTCTTCCCTCCCGAGAACCAGAAAAAAAAAAATCTTCACACCACCACAAAACACGAAAAAAAGCAGCGTAAATAGTCGACAATGAAAAGTCCCTCAGTCGCCCTCTGCTTCTGCTCGATTCCATTTACCAGGAAAAAAAAAAAAAGGTGGGAGAGGGAGGACGCTTCAGCATTTCACAAACCAGCGACCAAACAAGAAAAACAGAGAATGATGAATTATAAATGGGTGTTTATAAAAAAAAAAAAAAGTCTCTCAGTCGCCTTCCTCTCCTTCCCCTTCCGTCCTTGTAAAAAAAAAAAAAAAGTAATAGCGCCTGATACCAAAACGAAAACAGAGAAGGGGGAAGGAAAGCGTCCATGGTGGATCAAGTAAAAGTCCCTAAGTAGCTCTCGCCTCTTCCTCACCTCTCCTTGCTAGCAGGAAAAAATGAAAAATGAAAAAGAGAAACACCTGATTCATCACCAATAACGACAAAAAACAAAGGAGACATAAATGATGGATTGTGAAAATTCCTCGTTCGTCCTCTCCTCCTCCTCTTCCAACTGCCCGAGAAAAAGAAAAATGTAATTGCATCTGACACCACCACTACCACGAAACACGAAATAAAAGAGGGTAACGTAAACAGTGAAAAAAAGTCTTTGTCATCTTTTCCTTCTCCTACTCTCCCCCTTCCCTTCAAGGAAAAAAAAAAAATGGAAAACACTTGCACTTGACTGAGTACGAAAAAAAAAAAAAAAAAAAGGTCATGTAAATAGCGGTTTATGGAAAACTCCCTCGGCCACCTTCTCCTTCTCCTCCTCCCTTCCCTCTACCAGCATCCCCTCCCCCCCCCCGTGTTAATGGCCGACCCCCATTAAGCCTTTATGCCGCTGTGTCCTGTTACTACATAATCCGCTCATTTGTAGTGCCTCGCCCACCCCACCACCCCTACATCACCCATAATATCACACACCACACATTCTTACCGCCACCACTACCACCTCTAGTTTACTTTAGTCGCATTACCTTCACATTACTTCAACGCCCTTATATCGATGGCTCCTATATGTGTGCTATTTTACGAGGATGCTACCGCCCTTACGTTTCCCATACGATCACCTCCTACACACTCTCAAGCCTGCGGTATATATCTTCACTGTGAGAACGTCCTTTAATTCACTTGCGCGATTTCTCGAAGTGATGGAGGTAACTGCTTTCTTTTATTACTATTCTTATCATTCCATCCTCCTCCTCATTCCTCAGCCCTTCCTCCTTGTCACTGTTTCCCCTCTCCCATTCTAGCATTTCCACTCTCACCATTCTCCTTATCCCCTCCTCCCTCCCCCTCACCTCCTCCTCCTCCTCTTCCACCTCATCTCACCCTTCCCTAAAGTCTTCCGGCTTAACATAATTCTCCAGCTTCCTTATGTCTTCCTTAATCTCCTGAATATTTCCCCCACCCATTCTACTTTCCCCATTTTTCTTGATACACCCTACACTATCCTCAACACACGTGCCTAACTCACCCATCCTTCTCGCCCCATACAAGTTTTTATCGTGGCAAGGCTTAGCTCCGTCGTTACCTTATTACTTCCTTCATTGTATTTTTTTCCCATCCATTTTACCTCTTTCATTCAGTCCAATAGTTGCATTTCCTTAACTTACTTTTCTTTCTCTCAACTACTTCATTTTTACCCAATTTTCTTTACAACCTTGACTTACTGAATTCTTGCTTCGTTTTATCAGCTTTATTCAGTCTCTCTCTCTCTCTCTCTCTCTCTCTCCTTCCCTCTCTCTCTCTCTCTCTCTCGCTTTTTTCCGCATTCTAGTCAGGCACATTCTCCTCTCACTTTTTCCACCTCTCCCTCTTATCCCATTCCTTTCTCTTCCGGTCACCTTCCCTCCACCATTTTTCTCCCTTCCAAGCGTTCCTGCACCCCTCTTCCTTCTCCCCTCTCCTCCCACCTCCCTGCCTCTCCTCTCCACTCCTCCCTCCTCCTCCCTTTCTCTCTGCAAGCTCCCTCTCCCCACATCCTCTATCCCTCTCCGCTTGTCTCCCTTCCCCATCTCCCCTTTCCTCCCCGTGTGTCCCTCCCTCTCCGCCTCGCCCCTTCATCTCTGCTTCTCCCGTCTCTCCTCCCCTCCTCTCACTCCCCTTCGTCTCGCTTCCCTTAAACAAAGGCTGATGGGATGAACAACCTCTTAGAAAGCTTGGTCTCATCAGCCCGAGAATATTTCTTTGTTTGGCTACCACCTGACGATTTAAAGAATCGGAAAGACGTCCTGCAGTGAAGGCATTAGAAGCATACTTAACCCCCTTTGCTCAGTATCCCATAAACTGATAGAAATACGTCTGGTGGTAGCAAGAATTAATTTTATAACACGTCCCATGAGGGAAAGGGTTAACACCGACTCGACACCTACTTAGTATTTTACATTTTACATATCTTGGTAATCATAGGGGCATTTGCCTTTTTAGTATAATAGGAAAAGTGTATGGTGGGATACTTTTAGACAGAGTTAGAGAAAGAACAGAGAAATTAGTTGGAGAAGAACAGGGAGGCTTTAGGAAGGGAAGAGGTTGTGTAGATCAGATATTCATTCTTAGATCTTTAGTGGAAAAGTTTCTAGAGAAGGGAAAGAAGTTGTATGCGGCTTTCATGAATTTGGAGAAAGCATATGACAGGGTGGATAGACAAGGATTGTGGAAAGTGTTAAGAATATATGGAGTAGATGGGAAGTTGTTGAATGCTGTGAAGAGTATGTACGATGGTGCGAAGGCTGCAGTGCGTGTGGATGGTGAACTAAGTGAATTTTTCTCTTTGAAAGTTGGTTTGAAACAGGGATGTGTCATTTCTCCATGGTTGTTCAATCTGTACATGGATGGGGTAATAAAAGAGGTACAAGGTAGGGTAGTGGATGTTGGAGTGGCTCTGATGAGAGAGGATAGTGTTTGGAAACTCCCTGTACTGTTGTTTGCAGATGATACTGTGTTGTTGAGTGAAGAAGAAGGGGAGCTGCAAGGCTTGGTGGATGAGTTTGGGAGAGTGTGTAAGTAACGGAATCTAAAGGTGAATGTAGGGAAGAGTAAAGTGATGGTCTTTGAGAGAGGTGAAGTTAGTGAATGTACAGCGAGGTTGGATGGTGAGGAATTGGAAAATGTGAGTATGTTTAAGTACTTGGGTAGTGTGATGAGTAAGGATGGAGGTTTGGAGGGTGAAGTGCTTGACAGGGTACAGCAGGGAAGAAAGGTTGCTGGTTCTTTGAAAGCAGTGATAAGAAACAGGGAAGTGAGCATAGACGTGAAAAAGTTACTACATGATTGTATTGTGATACCAACTCTAACGTACGGAAGTGAAACTTGGACATTGTTGGAAGGACACAAGTCAAGAGTGAGAGCAGTGGAAATGAGTTATTTAAGAGGAGCCTGTGGAGTCACGTGGAGAGACAGGCTGACGAATGAAGATATAAAGGAGCGTTGTGGTGTGGATGTGGATGTGATAGGAAGCGTTATGAGGAACACACTGAGGTGGTTTGGCCATGTGGAGAGGATGGAGGGTGAAAGACTGACGAAGAGAGTGTATGTGAGTGAGGCGGAGGGGGGAAGAGGGAGAGGGAGGCCGAGGATGAGATGGAGGGATGGGGTGGAGAGGTATATGAGAGAGGGAGGTGTGAGTTGGGAGCAGGGCAGTGAAATGGCGGGGGACAGGGCGAATTGGAGGCGATTTGTTTGTGGACACCCCAAACGGGATTGAGGCGTCTGGCAATAGATAGATAGATAGATATCTTGGCAAGTATGCACTATTTACAGTATACTCTATTGGCAGGCAGTTACATGACCTTCCTGCCCCGGGGCGTCTCTTCTGTTCTGTTTTTGCTGTCTGATGATTTTACGTTACAGAGACTTTTTTTACTTGAAAGAGCTAATAGACTTCATTAACCCCTTTACTACTAGAGACTAACTCCTTTACTACTAGAGACTTAAGCTGATCAAAATCGCCTGGTTTCAGTAACACGAATGCTATATACAGTAAACTACCGTCGCACTGAAGGGGTTAAAAACAGACAAACCCGGATATCGACTGATAAAGCCATGGCGGTCATGTCCAAAGAAACCGTGGCCACCATCATCACCACCATAACAATCATCACTACCATCATCACTAATTTCAAAACCTACCACCAATATCGTCATAATAACAATCACCTCTACCATCATACATAATCATCATCAAGATCTCGACTCCCTTTTCACAAAGGCCATAATAAATTTTTCACGTTTTGTTTCATTTACTATAACAATATCATTCCTATAACCATTATCATTCCTAACACAAACACCTCACTATCATGACCCCATCACAATGACCATTAATATCACTAAAGCACCACCAGCAACAACATCATCACCATCAACATTTCATTAAAGTAATTCTTGTCCCTCTACCATGACTGTTATACCATAATCATGATCACTATTATCATCATACCTTTTTATCCAGCCTACTCACTGCAATACCATCATCATCACTCACCGACATACCTTCATCTCTCTCCTTATCTCTCTCCTATCATTGCAATCAACGCTTTACGACAGCCATCACCATCATCTCTACCATCGCCACCATCACCACTACCACTATGAAGGGAATAGCACTGTCCCTAAATCGTAAAATCTGTTCTCCTATACCTTGTTTCTCCTACTCCATTCATCTTTCCTTCTCTGTTTCTCTCTCCTCTCACTCTTCTCCTCTCTTGTCATCTCTTTCTCCTCTTCCCTCTTCAGTCCTACCATCGTATTTATCTTTTCATCTCTCATAATTATCATCTCTTGACCTTTCCCTTCATCTTTCCTTTCACTCTTTATCTCCCTTCAACTCTTTAACTCACCTTTCATTTCTCATCTCCTCATCTCTCCCTATTTCCTCTTAACCTCGCATTTCCATTGCAACTAAAGCTCAAATTAGTTCAATATTTTTTCTTATACTGTTACTTCCTGCCTTCATCTGCTCTCGACCTGCTCTTACTCTAAATATCTGTGCCTTTCCTCTACTTTAGCTTTCATATTTGTATCTTCAATTTTCAGTCGCTGTCCCCAAGCCTTCCATCAATCTTTTCATCCATTCCTCCCCACCCTACTCAATTTTCATTTTTAGTCACGAGAGCTTTCTTATATTCCTGACTCTACAATCTTTCCCCTCACCCACCTTTGCCATTCATTAAGGCATTTGCTTTTCTTTCACCTTTTCCATCCCTTCCCTTCTCATCACTGTTATTTCTTCTCGTTCCTGTTTCTCACCTTTCTATTCTTGCTCTTTATTTTCCTTATCATCCTATCCCATCTATATTCTATCCCCTCTTTCCAGCTCTCCTCCTCTCATGTAGGTACATTTCCTTTCTGATTTCCCCATTCCCTACCCTCACCCTTCCCTTCACCATTCTCCTCCCTCTCTCCCTACTCACCTTTTACCCTTTCCTTCGCCATTCTCATCCCTCTACCTACTCACCTTTTCAAACCCCCCACCCCCATTTCCTCCCCATCCCAACCCCGCCCCACCCGGCCCTCAGTTTTAAGGATGAAAGCCCGTGTAATACCCTGAGCGAGGCCCCGGACACGTCGCCCCACACCCGCCATTATCGGACCTTACACCGGGGACACTTGATAATAAATAATTTGTTGTCACCTACTAAGGACATACACACACACACACACACACACACACACACACACACACACACACACACACACACACACACACACACCTCACTTTACCTCCGTCCAACCTCTTCCCTTCCTCTTCCTCCTCATCTCTGTGCTGTTACTAGGTCAATCTTCTTTCCCTTTCATCTTGTTCTTACTACCTTCAATTAAGTTGTCTTACAGTACGTGTATACTGATGAAGAAAAAGAAAATACCGGCAGGTACCGAGGCAACTGCGCTCTCATCACCTCCAACCTCCTTATAATTTTACTAACTTAGCTCCTTTAGTCTGAGAATGTCATTTTTCAGTTATTCTTGCTACGTTCAGGCGATCATATGTAAATTAGGGGAGAATTTTCTTACTGAAGATATTAATGAAGGAATATCTAATCCACCTAACATGAAACATCTTTCCTATGGTGAAAGAAATCGTCAACAGATAAAGAAAAAATAAACATGATCATTAGGAAGAGATGTATAATGGCTGTGTGAGAAGGATGTAAAAATGGAAAGTAGAAAAGGATGCCATGAAGGGATGCGAGATAGTGTACAAGAAAAAGAAAGATTGAAAAGTCAGCAGAGATGTTAGAAAGGGGAGACGTTATGAAAAAGAAAACAGGGAGAGTAGTCGTTGTGGAAAGGGAGCAGATTAACGAGAAAAAAAAAAATAAAAGAAGAAACTTGGACAGGGATGTAAGTGAGCAACAGGGACGAAGAAGAATATAAAAGAGAACATGGAAGGGGATGATATGTAGGGAATACAAATATGCTGTAAAAAGCCAAAATAAAAATCAAACACCAAGCTGCTATATGACACACAAAAACCGAAAACACTGCTGTAACTTTCACAGACTGATAATTTCAAGCGGCTATAAACACGGGGATAAAATTACATCTTAGTTAGCGAAATCAATAGGGCCAGGTTAATATCATCAAAGGTGTTCGAATGGGTAAGTCACTCAGCCACGCATCTTATGCTTAATATCAACGGAAATACTGATGATAAACCTAAATTTAAATTCACCAAACACCACCTAAAGCAACAGGTAAATCATTATACCGGTACACTGCATTACAGCTCGCCCTTGAACAAGTAATTACGAGCTATTATAGAGTAACTGGGGACAAGAGGTAATAACCCATGAAAATGTACCAACTCAGATCTGCAATGTTGTAATACTGCAAAATTGAATTTGTGTCCCAAAGGTTAATATGCTGACAAACCAAGCTAAATGATGGTTGTGAGGTCGTCTAATTAATTAGCGTTGAAAATATCGAAATGAACAGAGCTTGAATTTGGATCTCTTTTGCATTTTTTTTTTCTTGGAATTGATGGAGTGTGTGGTGAAATGCTGAAGCATGGGGGAGAGATAGTAGTAGAATGGATGTGGAAGATGTGCAGATTGGCCTGGGAGGAAGGTAGAGTCCCGGAGGATTGGAAGTCAGGTATAATAATTCCCTTGTACAAAGGAAAAGGGGAAAAAGAAGTGTGTGGTAATCATAGGGGCATTTGTCTTCTTAGTATAATAGGAAAAGTGTATGGTAGGATACTTATTGACCGAGTTAGAGAAAGAACAGAGAAATTAGTTGGAGAAGAACAGGGAGGCTTTAGGAAGGGAAGAGGTTGTGTAGATCAGATATTCATTCTCAGATCTTTAGTGGAAAAGTTTCTAGAGAAGGGAAAGAAGTTGTATGCGGCTTTCATGGATTTGGAGAAAGCATATGACAGGGTGGATAGACTAGGATTGTGGAAAGTGTTAAGAATATATGGAGTAGATGGGAAGTTGTTGAATGCTGTGAAGAGTATGTACGATGGTGCGAAGGCTGCAGTGCGTGTGGATGGTGAACTAAGTGAATTTTTCTCTTTGAAAGTTGGGTTGAAACAGGGATGTGTCATGTCTCCATGGTTGTTCAATCTGTACATGGATGGGGTAATAAAAGAGGTACAAGGTAGGGTAGTGGATGTTGGAGTGGCCCTGGTGAGAGAGGATAGTGTTTGGAAACTCCCTGTACTGTTGTTTGCAGATGATACTGTGTTGTTGAGTGAAGACGAAGGGGAGCTGTAAGGCTTGGTGGATGAGTTTAAGAGAGTGTGTAAGAAACGGAATCTAAAGGTGAATGTAGGGAAGAGTAAAGTGATGGTCTTTGAGAGAGGTGAAGTCAGTGAATGTACAGCGAGGTTGGATGGTGAGGAATTGGAAAATGTGAGTACGTTTAAGTACTTGGGTAGTGTGATGAGTAAGGATGGAGGTTTGGAGGGTGAAGTGCTTGAAAGGGTACATTAGGGAAGAAAGGTTGCTGGTTCTTTGAAAGCAGTGATAAGAAACAGGGAAGTAAGCATGGAAGTGAAAAAGTTACTACATGACAGTATTGTGATACCAACTCTAACGTACGGAAGTGAAGCTTGGACGTTGTTGGAAGGACACAAGTCAAGAGTGAGAGCCGTGGAAATGAGTTATTTAAGAGGAGCCTGTGGAGTCACATGGAGAGACAGGCTGACGAATGAGGATACAAAAGGAGAGTTGTGGTGTTGATGTGGATGTGATAGGAAGCGTTATGAGGAACACACTGAGGTGGTTTGGCCATGTGGAGAGGATGGAGGGTGAAAGACTGACGAAGAGAGTGTATGTGAGTGAGGTGGAGGGGGAAAGAGGGAGGGGGAAGCCGAGGATGAGATGGAGAGATGGGGTGGAGAGGTATATGAGAGAAGGGGGTGTGAGTTGGGAGCAGGGGAGTGAAATGGCGGGGGACAGGGCGACTTGGAGGCGATTTGTTTGTGGCCACCCCAAACGGGATTGAGGCGTCTGGCAATAGATAGATAGATTTTTCTTGGAAGGAACGGTTTGCGGGCTTCTGGCCTTTGGTTCCTTCTTCCTTGCATTAAAAAAAAACATGAAAATTGTTAACAAAATAATAAAACTAGTAATGATTTTTTTTGGGGGGGTCTTACGCCCTGTCCCTTTTATTCGATAAGGGCTAAGGCGTTGGCCTGGGTAGAGGACTTAGATTTGGAGCATATAGCACTTTATGACCGGATGCCCTTCCTGATGTCTACCAATGACCCTTGGGTGGACTCGAACCTTCGACCCTTCGGCCAGAGCGAAGCGCTCTAACCCAATGAGTCAGAGCTGCAGCAAAAAAAACCCTTATGGACCTCGTGACTTCTAAGAGTGGAACCCTGGGCCCAGGAAACCCATCGGACTCCTGCCTCTCCCAAGATATGTTGGGCTGAATGTAAGACCCTTTTGTTAATAATAATAATAATAATAATAATAATAATAATAATAATAATAATAATAATAAATCACCACCACTATATGAACTCTGTTAACCGAACCACAGCTATAGACAGAGTGATCCTTTCCTACCTTCCCCCACCTCCTCACACTATTGAAGTATGTCAGAGCCCGGATCAAAAGCTTACATTCAGCGTTTAACAGGTGTCGCGTGGCTCTCTGCTCAAAATGAAGTAGGGATCGAGTTGGTAATGGACAGTAGTCATCGGGTTACGGTCGCACGTCAATAGAAAGTTTGTATTTATGAACTGACAGCCACGGCAGCTTATTATAAGACCACATTCTAGTACTGTTCTACTGAAGCTAGTACTAAAGTGAAGACACACAAGCAGAAGAAAAAGAAGACTGACCAGGACAACGCAACACATTCGTCCTCACCCCGAGACTGATAATGTTGGGTGATATATTGATCTGCGAGGCACCATAACAAGAAACAGAACCTTTATGAGAAGAGTCTGGGCCAGGATATGAAGACTTTACCCTCTCCTGTAATGTGGAGTCGGTGTGTGAGGCAGGGAAGGAGAAAGGGGAGAGAGATGGGTTGAATGAAGATATGAGAGAGAGAGAGAGAGAGAGAGAGAGAGAGAGAGAGAGAGAGAGAGAGAGAGAGAGAGAGAGAGAGAGAGAGAGAATGCATGGTGAATATGGGTGGTGATGAAGTGTGAGATGGGGTGAGTGGGAAAGGATGGGGAGTGATAATGCGGTGAGCTGAGGTGTGGTGGGGTGAATTATGGTCGAGCAGTGTAGGGAAAGATGGGACGGGGAAGAGCTGGAATGACTAATGTGGGGTGGGGTGGGTGGGGGGTGGGGTGGGTGGGATGGGGTACGGAGGAGTAAGGTGGAGCTGAAAAGAGTAGGGTAGGGTGTGGTGAGATGAAGAGGAACGGCTTGAGGTTGGGAAAGGAGGGATTGGGAGGCTAGGGAATGGGAAAGATGGAGGGTGAGGGGATGGGTGGACTGGTGAAATGAAGAGGTGTAAGACTGTGCTGGAATGAGGCACGAAATGGCAAGGAAAGGGAGGGTGGAGTCGGGTGTGATGAAATAGGGTGGGCTGAAATGAAAAGGGCGCTGTTAGTGGGAGGGAAAGGGAGAGGTGAAAATGGAATGGGAAGAGGATGGGGATGATGTGGAAAGAGAAGGGGAGGGGGAAGGTAAGAATGAAAGCGGACAGGAGAGGGAAGGGGTGGGGAGAGGGAGGTGAAAATGAAAGGAGATCGGTGTGGGGAGGGGAGGGGAGGGGCGGGTTGGTATGTGAAAGGTGGTGTAAACTATGTCTGGAGCGCCACCACCCTCGACCCCAGTGTCCGGGTTCATGGTGGGAGTGAGGGGGAGAGGAAGGGAGCGAGATGGAAGGAAGGGGGGCGAGGTAAGAGAAGAAAGGGAGAGGGGGGGAGGAAGCGACAGGAATGAAAGAGGAAAAGAAGGGGAGGTCACGGGCAGAAAGGTGATGTGAGGGAAGGGGAAGGGGTTGTTTGAAAGAAAAGCAGTGAACATGGAGACGCTACAGAACAGGAGATGCATGCGGAAGCCACAAGAACAAGGGACACAAGGGGAAAAGGATACATCATTAGGAGGAAATAAGGGGAAAGGGGAGACTAGGAGAACGTGGATAAGAGGCAGACATGGAAAAGAAATACAGGGGAAATGGACACATGAGGAAGAAGTAGCAATATCATATACATACATATAAATATATATATATATATATATATATATATATATATATATATATATATATATATATATATATATTGGATAGAAATTTTGGTTAAAGAATATATGACAGAGGCGCTAGATAAGAAAATATGAGAAAGAATGGTGGATAAATGCTGAAAAACGAGAAATGAGAAAGAAACAGGATTACGAAATGGTAGGACTGGGGTAAAAAATGGCGTCGAAAAGAAAAAGCATAAAAAAAACAAATGGAGTAAAAAAGGGGGAAATGATGTATATGAGGTAGGTAAAATGTAATAAAGAAAAAAACTGGAGAAACAAGAAGTGAAAGAAAATGACAAAATGATTCAGAAATGAAGACTAATGGGAAATCGACGATGAAATGGAAGAAAGAGGAGGCAGGAATGGAATAACCTAGAGTGGTAAAGGGGGGGAAATGCTAAAGCGCGAAAAAACAAGGGGGGGGGGTTAGGAACAGGGTGCAAATGGGAAGAAATGAATAACTAAAGGAAAGGAAATTATTGCAATGGAAAAGAAAAGGATTGGAGGTGGGAACGGTTAATAATATTAAGAAAAACGGTAGAAATAAGAAAGGTGGATCAGAAATTAGGGAAGAAGTGGTGTATAATGTGGTAGAACTGAAGCAGTAAAGGGTGAGCATTGGAAAAAATTAGGGTATGAAAGGAAAAGAAATGGGGAAAGGCAAACAACTGGCTAGGAATAAATTCAGAACAAAGAAAAATAATGGGGTAAAGAAGAAAGTAATGGTAAAGAAATGGACAAAAAAAAGGGTAAACAGGTGAAAAATAACGTTAGAAAATGCAGTTAATGAACAGCCCCAATAGGTATGCCAAAGTTATAATATTATGAAGTCAAAGGAACTCTAGCTGGCTAAAAATTCAGCTAATTTAATCATCAAACGAGAAGCGAACAAACAACAATAGCGAAAGAAAGGTGAATACAAAAGGGGAAATACAACACAAAGATGAAACGGACAGACATATAACACAGGCAAGAAAAATACAGTTGATACAAAAAAGGGAAATATTCATAAAGCCACGATGAAACAGACAGACACTTAATCCAATAAACGAGCTCACAAAGGAGGCGGTTAAAGGCAGAGACATAAAAATGCCTCACATAAAATTCCCTTGGCACGTAAAAATCTGCCGGGTCAAATCAGAGTCAAGCAATGGAAAGCAAAAATGTCGGAGAAACACATCGGGGTGACGAAGTTAAAAGAGTCACCCCAAAAACTGACGCGGAAAACGAGAGGAAAGAATGGCGGCACTCTTTTTCCTCTCTCTCTCTCTCTCTCTCTCTCTCTCTCGTTTCGTCCTGTTCCATTCTTAAACCCTCTTATCAGTTCTCCTTTTCACTTTCTCTTTAATGCTCCTTATTCAGTCTTAACTTCTTCACCTTAAGGACGTCACATTATCTTACTCTTGCTCTCTTCATACTAAATTATTCAACTTACGAGACTTTTCAAAATAGCCTACATGCATTAAATGTTGCCTTCATTCCACTCCAATACCACAGGCCTTCCCAAAATTAAATAAAATCCTTTGGACGAAGAAACAAAAACAATAAGTAACTTGATTCATTGTGTTATCTTTTACACCACATTCTCCCTCCACTCAGCTTCTGCTTTATTTTCCTTTCCAGTCTTTCTTGCAGCTCTCTGTGCCCTCTTCTCTTTTGTCTACCTACTTCATCCCCCTCATTACTGGTTTATTCATCTACCTTCGTTTACCCTCAATACACCTGTGTCTGTCTCTTCTCTGCTCCCTTATGCTGTCCCTCGTCTCAGCTCTCTCCCCTTCCTCTCTTATTATCTTGATCATCTCTTTCATCCAACTCTCCTCTAATCTATCCATCCATCTTCCTTCTCCGTCTTCATTCAACATACTTTCCATTCTACCCATTCCCCCTAATCTTTATTCTCCATCACCCCTCCTCTGATCCATCAAAATATCACACCTTCTCGGCATGTTTCGTAGGACCTTTTGAGGTATTACTCGTCCTTGAAACTCTTCCCTCCACGCCTCTTCAACAAACATCTTCCTCGGCTCTTCATTCCCAACCCGGCCCTCCCTCACCCTTTCTCTTTATCGTCTTCTCGACTCTGTCCATCCAATTCCCTCCATCACTTCCCTACAGCATCCATCCTCCTCAAGATCTATCATCCTGACCCCTTCTTAAATCCCCACTGCTATAGTTTATTTATCCAATTCCCAATTCAGTTTCCTCACAACATCAAGTCTCTATTACCATCCCTCCCCAGCCTATATCATCCCCACCCCATTCCTCAACCCCTGACCCCCCTACTCTTTCCCGAACCCCTTAACTTGAATCTTAAATCATCCATCCCTCTCTCTTCCTCATTCCTCCAGAACACCCAACCTCCACTAACAATCCTCCCCGACACGTATCTTCCCCACTCCATTCCTCAATCCCTGCCTCCCCTACCGTTTCCTTAGCCCTGTATCTCGAATCTAATCTTGCCATCCCTCTCTCTCCCTCACTGCTTATGAACATCCACTTTCCTCTGCCATTCCATCCCAGTCTCTGCCTTCTCCAGCTCCATCATCAGCCCTTACCTTTACACACACACACACACACACACACACACACACACACACACACACACACACACAGAACCAGTCATGTATACAAAAAAAAACACACACAAATTCATCAGCAGTGACGAACAGACGAAGCGAAAAGTAGAAAATGGGGAAGGGGGGCCTCGTTTGCAGCGCGCCCTGTTTGATATGTGTAATAACTTCAATTGAAAAAGTTGTGAAATTCTTAATCACATGCCAGTCATAGTGAGGGGTATAGGGTGTGTGTGTGTGTGTGTGTGTGTGTGTGTGTGTGTGTGTGTGTGTGTGTGTGTGTGTGTGTGTGTGTGTGTGTGTGTGTGTGTGTGTGTGTGTGTGTGTGTGTGTGTGTGTGTGTGTGTGTGTGTGTGTGTGTGTGTGTGTGTGTGTGTGTGTGTGTGTGTGTGTGTGAATACGAGAGCGTGCAAGGTAACTAAAGAGTGACTGTGTGCCGTGTGAAAAGCCAGGTGTGTGAGAGAGGAGTACAAGGAATATATAGTAGGCCTGAGTGAGACTTGCCCTGCATAACACATTACTTACGAGGAGCCTGGTGGTGTGGTGGCGAAACTCTCAAGTCAAAGAAGGGAATCCTCTAACTGTGACTGCTATTATTCTATCTCGAAAGTGCTGCCATGGAAACAGGTCGGTTTCCTCGAAGGGGGATAATACCGGATTGACCCTTACATTAAAAAGCGCCGAGTGACTGAATGGAGGGACGTAGAGAGTGCTTTTGGTAGTACGAGTGAACATGTAGAGCTTAACACTCACAAAATGGGATCTCTCTCTCTCTCTCTCTCTCTCTCTCTCTCTCTCTCCCTTAATAACGCAAACTGGCAAGACTGACGTACAAGAGACGATATAGCAAACACGTATATCCAAATTCTGTTTAACTCTTCCCATACTAAGGTTCTTGCCAAGCTCAAGGAACGCGTCTGGCCGTTGTGGAATTAAAATGCAAAGGATTTCATCATACAAAAAGTCTTAAGGAAGGGCAGACAGCAGTAGGGGGTGGGTGGAAGGCAGTGATTAAATGGTTATAACATAAGAAAAGATACATAATCGATGGAATGGGTGAAGGTGTGACGTGGAAAATGCTGGGTATATGACTGAAAATAGAGGAAAGAAGAGCAGGGAGAGAGGAAGGTAAGAACAGTAAAAGGAAAGAAAGAAGATGAAAGAAGGAGAGAACGAAAGGAGAGAAAGAAGAAAAAGGCGAGAGAGAAAGAGAAAAGGGAAGAGTGGCGTGAAAAAAGGAAACACGAATAAAAGGTGAAAGGGGAATTAAGACTGAGTGAGACGACTATTGAAAGTGAGAGATTAGGCAGATAAACTGACCTAGTGAAAAGGAATTGGGTTAGGATTAAATGAACTGGAAGTGAATGGGGATGGGTGTGAATGGGGAATGGAATGAGTGGATGGGTGTGAATGGGGAATGAAATGAATGGATGAGAGTATGCGGAATGAAATGGGGGGTTAGGAGTGAATGAGAGATGGAATGAGGGGCTAGGAGTGAATCAGAAATTGAATTAGGGGCTAGGAAAGAACTTGTAATGGAATGAAGGGCTATGAATGAATAACAGGTGGGAATGAGGAGCTAGAAGTGAATAAGGGATGGAATGAAGGACTAGGAGTGAATGAGAGGTGGAATGAGGGGCTTGGAGTGAATAAGAGATGGAATGAGGGGTCTAGGAGTACAAGGGGGATGGAATGAGGGACCAGGGGTGCAAGAGGGATGGAATGAGGGACTAGGAGTGCAAGGAGGATGGAATGCAGGGCTAGGTGTGAATGGGAGATGGAATGAGGGCCTAGGAGTGAGTAGGCTAATGAAGAATACAACCATAACTGGAAAAATCTCGAAAACCGTCAATAGAGAGAGTGTATTAACCAAAAATGACATCCTAGGACTAATAAAAAAAGGGCTAATTCAAAGCTGCGTGACCTTGACCTTTGACCTACAATCCGTGCATGTGAGGCTGCTACTCTGGGATTGTGTGATTTACAGGGAAGTTTGGAGTTCGCGATGAGAGTTTCAGTTCCATGTCAATATTTCAGAGCTAATCAGCCAAGCAGTGAATTACACAGATAGTCACTCTATCAGTTAGACAGTCAGATGGATAGCCAGTCACCCGGAGAGCCAGTCAGCCGGCGAGTCAATCAGTCGGAGAGCCAGTCAGTCGGATAACCAGTCAGCCAGCAAAGCGAGCCAGAAAGTCAGTTATCTTGTGTGTATACTAGTCAGTCAGTCCGTCGTTGAGCCAAGCTGATCAGTTAGTAACTGGCTGATGCTCCTCTATATTCCTTACCCTCCTATGATAAAAAAAAAAAAAAAAAGTTATTGGGTCTCGTCGCAGACCCTACATTAACTTATGATTCCCAATACCTCATCTATGGTAACCCAACTGACTTCCCTATCACAAACTAATCAAACAAGGCTTATTCCACCAAATCCAGTTTCTTCATATCCCGATTAACTAATTCTAATTATTATTATCATATAAGTATGTGTATACTTGTTTTTTCCTTTTACCTTCCATTTCTTCCACCGCTATTTTTGTACTGGTATCCCACTACAGTCTGTCTTAATTTCTTTCCTCTTCTCGTTTCCTCCCTCTCTTCCCATTCTTAATCTCCTGGTTCCCCTAACGCTTATCGTCTTCTTCTTCCTGTTTTAACCTACCGCATCGAGATATCCAATGCAGACCACGTCTTCTAAGGTGGAACCTTGCATTCTCCTCACTCACAGGCGCAAGCGCGCGCACGCACGCACGCACGCACGCACGCACACACACACACACACACACACACACACACACACACACACACACACACACACACACACACACACACAATCCTCGGGGGAAATATCCGCTACAGTTTGATGGATTTTCCGCGTCTGTCAGTGCTTGCTCTTCTCTCGCTAACTCGCCCTCTGTCACATTACAGCTACCACCATTTTATTTTCCTGGATATTTTGAGGTCTAAAGAAATTCTTGGATGACAGGAAAAGATAAGCTAAGTGTTTATCTGTTGGTCTGTATCGTTCTCATTATTAGTTGTCTGGATATAAGTTTCGGAGATATCCATTAAAACTAGTGCAGTAAAGATCTCCCTTAGCAGGTTTCTTAATTGAACAAAATCGTCTGGAATTAGCCGGGATAAAATACCAAAGGGCTTCATAAGAAAAAAAAAATGCTTGTGTCAGTTTTAAGCATCTGACAGTTGGTGTTTCTCAAGGGAAAAAAAAAAAATCAGGTGTAACCCTAGATGATGTACCTGTATGTACTGATCACAGGAAAAACGTTCACATTCGTTAATACACGGCACCTTCGCATACTCCTTCAAAGAACAATAAACTAATCCTAAACATAAATACCCTTCAAAATGTTACTAATATTGCAAAAAAAAATCTTCTTCCACATACGGAGACAGTGCTACAAAAACCACTTGCCTATATCTCTGACATCCTAAACCTATATCATAAAAAAAAAAAATCTAATTCCTTTACATATCCAAAAACAATACAGAATTACAGAAGCCAAAGCTGTCCATCTTCTTTTACATTCAAAGACAACATTACAGTAAAATAAAACAATCCACTTCCTTCCACATCGAAGTTCTGCAATACTTCATTATGCAAGGCGAGTGATAAGAGGGACGAGGAAGCAGAAGGGAGCGAGGTTATAAAATACGGAAAGCTTGAGAGTAAAGTGAAGTATAATTATAGTATCTCTCATAATGCAACAGAAACCGTAGCAAACCCCTAACCATCCTTATTATACCACTTTTTTATTCTAACTTGGTCTGAAATTGCCATCTCACCATCTTGAAAGTTATGTCGTAAAACATAAGATTAACATTAGAGAATGATGCTAGTCACGAGGAGATACCATGGAGTGAATGCATATCCACTACATTATATTTCACTGCCACAGATATGAGAAATAAGCACCAAAAGGACGAAAAGCTGGGGTGTTAAGGTGAAAAAAATATATAAACCACCAACCATCAATCTCCTTCCACACCAAGGACGGTGGATTGACGAACACACTTGGGCCATGGGCGAGGAGAGGGTGAAGGTAAGACAGAAGGAGGGTTATTGATTTCTTCACTTCAATTACGTAATTTATACTGTATATTCACTGCCACAAGCTGATTTTGCTCAGCTTAAGACTTCATCTCACTGGAGTTAAAGTAGTCTGATTCTGACCCTTTTTCACTGCAAAGCGTCTTTTTAAAATGTGATTAAAATCGATAACCGGTTGCAAGATTAACACAAAACAGGTCATCGGATTCAAAGGATGAAAATGGTAAGGAAACAGTAATGGCAAAGCGGCCTGGCACTCCGTAAGACTCAGTGGGAAAAAAGAAAAAAAAAAGGTAACCTAACCGAACTCGACTGCCCAAGACACAGGGGACAATCGCCAAACTGGAGTGGACTTTTTCAGTTCCTGTGACCTTCACCTTTGACGCAGTGTTTTAGATGAAGGCTTTTAAAAGTTTAGGGCCAATTAGTCAGACACAGACACATACAGACACAAAAGAAACAAGCGGACAGCCGTGCAAGCATGATCAAAATCACTGCCTGCCCTCTTTGTCGGACAAAAAAAAAAAAAAAAAAAGTCCAACTCGTTCCACTGTCAAGCCCGCCTATCTTCCGTGTAACTACCAGTAGAGACGTTGTGTGCAGGACGGGAGGCAAAATATAAAAATGGGTAGGAATGTGTTAGAAAAGTACCATGAGCTCAGAGAAGTGATATGAACTCAGTACTATGCATCCATTGTAAAAAGAACAGAATATACAACCATGATCAATAAATCTCAACCAGAAAAAAAAGCTACTCCAAACCCAGTACTCTTTCCTCTAACACGTCTCAAAAAAAAAAAAAAAAAAAAATCAAGACGGATAAGAAATGACGAGAAAAACATCTGGAATTAGCAACATGAACCTCAATAATACCATCCCCCGTTAAAAAAAGAGAAAAATCCATCTTCATCCACTTTCAGGACCAGTAGTTCTCCGCCCACCTCGACGCATTGACCAGAGTGAACATAAAGGCGTGACGGAGGGCGATATCAAAATGGCAAGGAAAGCGTGAGAACAAAGCAAGGTACAGTTCCATCGTGAACAAAGAAAGCAAAACAATACTGCAAAACTCCCACCAAAACTTCATCTACATTCGCAGCGTCTGACATTCATCCGTCCAGAAGGGATGTGGAAGGCAGGACGGGCGGCGAGATATTCACGTTAAGGAGAGCGTGAGGGCAAAGTATGTGGAATTAAAATACTATCCACTGCGAAAAGACAAAAATACAGTTTCCACTTTCAGGACCAGGAACCGTTCGTCCATCCTGTCGGACATACCAGATTGGACGTGGAAGTCAGGACGGAAGGCGAGATATTAAAATGGTAAGGTAAGCGTGATGGCAAAGCGACGCGGGACTCAATACTCTTTGGCTCACTGGACGCAGGTTTTGCCATGTCCAGAACGGTCACTGTGATTGTAAGGGGTGGGTGTGGTGGAGGTGGGGTGGATGACAAAGTTGGTGGGGGCTGGGGTACTAGGGTGATGGTGGTGAATGGCGGAGAGTTGGTGGAGGTACTGAGAAGATTGTGATGATAGAGGGTGGGTGGTGGTGGAGGAGAGTTGGTAGGGGCTGGGGTACTGGCGAGCTGCTGGTGGTGATGGAGAGCTGGCGGGAGAAATAGAGCTGGTGGTGGATGGTGGAAACTTTGTGAATAACGGTGAGCTGGTAGTGAAGGAGAGTTGGTCGTGATGGAAGCTTTTGAGATAGCGGTGAATGATGGAGAGCTGGCTGATAGGAAGTCTGTAAAGGTGGATAATGACAGGGATAATGGAAGCAGATGATGATAACAATAAAAATTTAACACGGATGTGATGATGATGATGATAATGACGATGATGATTTCATTTAACCCATTCACTTCGAGGAAGCATTTTAATAGCCTATTTTGTTAATGCCGGACGAAATTATAAAGCTCCGCAGAAACTGGGCAGACGAGGTTAGAAAAAATCTCTAACCCCAACAGCCAGACGACTTTTTAGCAAAGACTTAAGACAGGTTTAACCAGCATGACTCCTCGAACAGAAAAGGGGGTTTAGAAATGCGCAGCTTACGATAATCCCTAGACACGCAAAAAACGGCATTATTACATTATACATAACGTACAGCACCTGTATTGACAGATCTTTCAGTTTTATGACTAACTCTTCTGGATGAATCATTCAGAAGTTCATTGTGGAATCATCCAAGCTATAATTATTTCTCCTTACCATGCATGATCACCATCACCATCCACACCACCATCACCACCATCATCATCATCATCGTCATCTTACTACATGAGGTAATTAAAAAAAAAAAAATATCGGAGTGCCCATTGAGAATAGATACTCAAAGTATAACGAAAGGGGTTATACAACTAGGCTAAAACTTAACCTTGACATCAACCCGCGCACAGGTTGCCGACCTGTCAGAGAGGAGCAGACGCGTCTTATGACACCTTGTTTCCCCTGGTCCAGTCGCCACTCACGACATCTGCATCAGCGGGACGACCCACAAAAGTCTTCTTCTTATGTATTTTTCTATCTATATCCACAGGTTATAGAGATCATAGAAAGACAGGTAGATAGATATACAGTATACTGAGAGACACACGGATAGACATAAATACATACATACATACATACAAGGAGGATAGCATGTTTGCATGTAGAGTGGTCTGCTGAGTTCCGGTGTTCCAACCGGATGCGATTCACACAGGTTTCCAACCGCAGGGTGAACGGTGTACAGTATACTGTACTGTATTGCCCACGTAATGCCACTCATGGAAAATAGGCTGGTCGCCCTGGCATTAAACGTCGGCATTGATTAGCCTCGCCCTAGAATCCTAGGCCCTGACAGAGGACAAAACCGAAAAACGATTGGGCAATAAGTAAACTGTTATGTATATCAGGGTGGGTCTGAGTAATAAAACATGTTATCCACACCGCGTGGCAGAAATCTCCATTAAACACTATTATCAATATTTCTACGTTATTCTGCCCTTCTTTCCAATTTCCAATTTAAGACTAATGGGAACATGGATAAGTGCTTCTTTGATTCCAATACTTTGACAAACTATTTCCAAATGAAAAGTAATTATAAAAATTTTTACCTAAAGGGAAATAATTTCATTAATTTCTCCACCGGGGGACCATTTCCCTCAGTTGGATTTGTGAACCTACACTGAATATTACTAGATCCGTGAAAATGCATTATAGATTCTTATATTCGGCGTTTTGACAACGGATCGCAGATTACTTCTTTAATTATTGCTCATGATTTTTGTTTTATAAAGGTTATTTCCTATCGATTTCCTAGCTGACCGCACAAGTCTACAAAAGTTCATTTGCATATATATACAAATTAGCAAGCGTTGGGAGTCTACAAATTCAGATCAGCAATTTAAGTACGTAAATACTGAAGATGATAAATATAGGTCAAAATCCAATATACAATACGAAAAACGTATGATTCAAAACGCGTTTCGCTTTAATAATGTAATATCGCAGGTGATAAAAAAAAATAACCACACAGAAGGGATGTAAATAAACAGTTCACAGACTTTTAAAATGCTGCCTCAGCATCCACTGACAGATTCAGGCCTCAAAGTACAGAAAATAAAAATATATATAATTAATGTACTGGATCAGTATATTATTACAAGCACGAAAAAAATATAGGCCTACATAGCTAAACTGATTAGGCGAGTCAGTCAAGAACTCATTCAAAGTGATCTTAGTACTGTACCACTCCCAACAATCCAAATTTCAAAATTCAGGATCTACTTTGAATGAGTAATAAACTGTACAGCAGCAGATTATGATACATATTCAAATCAGTCAGGTAATGTAGGGTGGGAGAGAGATACAGGTAAGAGCTTGAGTTCTTTGTTTTCTCTAACGATTCGAGTTACACAGAACCGATCTTCAGATATCGGTTCTGTGTAGTCCGAAACGTTACAGAAATTATAGAAGTCAAGCTGCAGTCTGTAACTCTCTCCAGCCCAACATTTCAACCTGTCACGATGGAGCATTTTCATCAGTCATGTAAGTTATCCACATTGCTCCACGGTCGGGACAACTCTGGTACTGTATTTAGCTTAAGGTGGGCCACGATCCTGAGTGTTGATATTAGCACATTTCATTCACTTAGGGTAGGGACATCACTAGCATTCTGTTCTAAGTAACGGCGGACAATTCTATTCAGAGGAGTGAGCCATAAAGACTGAGTAATAACAGGGCTCTCATAATCCAGTCCTGCCGCAAATGAACCTTTCTGCGACGACGAGTTCTCCCTAAGAGAATAAGGCTGCCTGGGAGAGTCGGAAACAAACACAAACTTCGTACGTCACAGGAAAGGGCTGTGGAAAAAAATATCTAGCGTTTTCCTACAGATAAGCAAGAATGAGAAATACAATTACGAGTAAATATTCGCTTTACACCCTCACCTACGTGTCATTCTTCTCTCCTGGCTAATGATCCTGTGTGAAGAAAGGCTTGTTATGTTTTCTCTGACAACAGATATGAGTCATGGAGGAAAGTGATGGGCATGCTCTAAGTATGAAATAAAAGCACTGGAAAACTAGACAAACTCTCGTCTCTGATTGCAGATATTAAAGTCAGATAAATAAGCAGTTCATACACTAATTCAAATGGCAGCCAGACCCCATTTCCAAACATCTATTCCTCTGCGCCGGCCTCAAAATACATATTCTAGGAGGGAGGAAGGGATGTTGCGCTAAGAGAAATGTCATGGCGAGCTATTTCCAGGTGGACGAGTACCCGGGCGTGTCCCGTGGCAGGTACAGACGTGGGGAGCGTCGCCCCCCTCCCACTGGGCACACCACACACAGACGTTACTGAAGGGGTGCGAAGCAAGCCGGGGACCGAGGATTGGAGGAGGGACAGACAGAGACGAATGATAAAAAATGAGATATTAAGAGACTGCAATATATATATATATATATATATATATATATATATATATATATATATATATATATATACAGTATATCATCATCATCATCAGCCACTGCAAGTCCACTGCTGAACAAAGGCCTCCCCAATCTTTTCCACGAATTTCTTGTCAGTTAAGAAATATAATGTAGCTCGAACACTGAAACAAGTACGTGGGACGGACTGGTGTATTTGAAGGTTGCAAGCTAAATGTGTACTTTGTAGGAGAGCAACTTTTCGAACTGGAAAGATAGATAGGCTAAAGCCTTCATTACCCCCTCCATTACTAGGGTGTTCTACTGTCAAATAATTACTAAACAGGTGCAGGACCATATAAGGCTTCGCTAGAATAAGGCACCTTGTGTGTGAAAATCCTTTGGAAGCTAAAGCGCAGCACATATGGAGTTTTGCTACAGTGATGCGATTTGCGTCTGAATATCATTAGGGTGTGAGTGATATGCCGGGCAGCTCCTACTGTAGAGATGCTTCTCTATATAAAAATCTGTCTAGTAACAGCAACAAGTAATAAAGACGTACTAGGGTAGAAGAACTTCATTTTCCAAAATTTTCCCAACAAGATCATCTGTTGCTATTACTACAAAACTGCACCCACAACATCACCATGGTCAATCAAAAAATCTATAACCATGTGACTTGCAGAAATTCTAGTCTATGGTTATGCTGTACAATATGTCAATGTGTATCCATCCCTGTCAATTATTCTTTTACTTATCGCTTAGCTAAATGAATGATTACGCTAATTATTATCTTCCCATCCTACTGGTGTCATTACTGGCACATTACTGTGATTTTTACCATCAAGGCTGTTCTCTCCTAAGCAACTCTCCCATGGTACAGATGACTCTAGTATTCCATTCCAGCTAACATCAGACAATTATAGTCAGCTGACAGGGAATCACAGGGGGCTGTCTATTGTTTACTTTTCACTCCACATTATGTCGTATACGTTTAGTCTCCCTTAATGCTTTTGTAATTGCATCTCGATAATGAGAAATATACTTCATCTACGACCTCGTAATCATAACTATGCATTCTAAATTACCTTCACATTATCAGACCATGTTAAGTTACATTAATCATCAGGTCCGCTCTCCTGGGACTGCAGAGTCATGATCAACCTCACTGGAACATATGAAACTAGATTTTTATTTCCCCAATGATGTCCTACATTAAGATAATCCATGCTGCTAACAGGGACACACACATACAGAAAATCTCATAATTTTTGGCTTCACCACCACAACCACCACCACCACCATCACCACCACCACTACCACCACCATCACCATAACCCGCACATCACCATCATCGTCGTCGTCATCCTCCTCGGGCTATTCCCCCTATCATATGAATGTGGCAGGTTAAGGACAATAAAATGTAACAGAATCTTATCATGTGAGTTTCTCCCTGAGGTGAATATAATATCCCAATGGTAGCAAAAGTGAGGAGGTTATCACAGATCAAATGTGGAAGGGGTTATTAGTTTTGTATTCTCCTCCACTGCACTATAAAAAGTCCCCAACACACACACACACACACACACACACACACACACACACACACAGAAAATCGCCATCGTTGTGAACGTGTTAACAGACACCAAGTGTCCCTTCTCTCTCTGCAGTAAAAAAAAATAATAATAATAAAATAATAATAATAATAATAATAAAAGTAAAAATATGCGACTATCCAGTATTCACAGTATTACCCTGCTAGCGATCCACACCCACTTCGTTTCAAGTCAACAGCATAAAAAGAGGGGGTGATGTGGGTCATGTCGAGGATATATGAATACAGCCATTATTTTTTAATCTGGGTTCTCATATTCGGCCATTTTATTGTTTTGGTCAGGGTGCAGGGGTCTTGGGTGTAGGGAAGGGGGTGGGGGTAATAAAAGAAAGGATAGGGGGGGGTACTGGGGAGAAGGATGAGGGGAGGAGTGGGGGTATTGGCGAGCGGGGTGAGGGGAAGGGTGGGGGTATTAGGGAGAGGAGTGAGGAAAGGGGTGGGGGTACTGGCAAGAGGGGTGGGGGAAGGGGTAGGGGTACTGATAAGAGGGGTGAGGGGAGGGATGGGTGAAGGGGTGGGGGTACTGACAAGAGGGGTGAGGGGAGGGGTGAGGGGAGGGGTGGGGGTATTGACGAGGCATGAGGGGAGAGCGGTGTAACGTGGAACCAAACAACCAGAAATGTAATTTTCACAAGTTACTGGCTTCATGTTTTGACCGACATTGTTACGACATACAGCTATACAAAAGGTCACATGCACACACGCACACGCATGCACACACACACACACACACACACACACACACACACACACACACACACACACACACACACACACACACACACACACACACACACACACACGTTGTTCTGTCGTAGACGATTGTACTTAAAGAGTTACCATACTTAATGAGATGGACAAAGAGGAAAAACATGAAGAGAGAGGAGTCAAGGGCAAGGAAAGGAAGAAAGGAAGTGGGAGGAGGTAGTGAGCAGAAAATATAGGGATTAAAAAAAATGAATCAGATAGATGAAAAGAGACATGGGAAGGAGATGGGAGAGCTGTTGTAATGTGTCTTTTTTTTATGTCTATGATCAAACCACTTCTCTCATTACTACGTCAATAGGGTGACGTCTTTTTCTAACATTTGCTCGCACTAAGACGATTGTGCTAAAATTTCGAAGTATCTTTTGATGAGTGAAGGCAGTACCTAACTCGCCTGAATGAAATCGACAGGTGGTGGGAAAAAGGAAAAAGTGGTAAAAGAAAAGGAAAAAGACTTGGTAGTGAATAGGCAAACGTCATAAAGTTGCCCATATTTTCGCAGTAAAAACCAGAGCAGAAATTATTAACAATGAGTGAGAGATGTACTCAGACCCCTAATTTATGACTGTTAAAAAAGGTCATACTGCATCCTGCTTCACAAAACGCAATTATCAATTAGGTATAAAGATCAGTCATATACATCAGTTGTGTTTCAAAAAACTGTGTTAGGCAGGGGTACCCATCATCCATTCACACTTTTTGTAACTTAAGCTTCGCGTTAATTTTAAGTGACAAACCAAATGCTTTCTTGTTATCTAGGTCATTATTACGTTAGGTGGTAACCATATGTTCATATGGATGCTTGGTAGTCTAGTGGGTTAAGGCGCTCCAACTGGATCTGGCACATAGGGAATAACACTGGACGGGTGGTTGATGTTTCCTGCTCATACAGCACCATTCAGGATAAAGCAGACACCGGTAGTCATTCTCGTCTTAGATGTCTGGATTAAGCAGCACAGCCTCTGACCCCACTCTCTTCATGAGGAAACAGGAGTGGATGAGTGACTGGCAAACATTTTTAATAATGATGCTGAAAACTGGTTACCTGCCTACACCTTCGCTCATTCTGGTTTAATAACATGGCACTTTGTGACTGGGCAACGGAACCGCAGTCAGTATTCGGGTTCAGAGCTACGGAATCGGTGGAGAAACGCAACAGGTCGCCCACCATAATCTAGCCACTTCCTTACAACGACGTCCTTTTTCTTTTATGCTCTTGCTTTCTTCAGAAGACTTTATTCAGCATACGAGACATTATTCAAACTCCATGGGCTTGTATAATATTGCCTTCATATACCTCTTTAATAAACGAAAGGATCTTTTAACATTAAGTTTCTGTAAAGTTACCCAACGCCTAGGGAAATATGATTAAGACGTCCTCCAGTTAAAGAAGTTAAGGCAAAAAGATCAATTCTTAGCAGAAGTATTCTTCTTCTTGATAAAACCATGTGTAATAAGACAATCGCAACTACAATGGTGATTAATAAGTGTAATCAAAGCAATTTTAACGTCAGAAAGCACCTACCATTCATAACAAAGATTTGGTGAAATTTGATTTAACACTAACATCTGCAAGGTAACACACAACATAAAAAAGAAAAAAAAGAAAAGCTGTGAAAATCTGAAGCTGAACTTTAAACAATATGAGAAATAAATATATGCAGAACAAATAAGAGAGACTTGCCATCAGTCTCAGTTCACTAAATATGACCAAATATGAGAGAGAGAGAGAGAGAGAGAAAAAAAAACTAAATTCGCAAGGGGAAAAATGTCGTGGAAAAGATGTGCTTCCCACACTTTTTTCACAATAACGAACAATCGAATTACTCAGCAAATTGCATCAGCCGAACAACATTGGTGAAATGCACAAGCAAAATAGTTTTTTATTCGCCAGGGTTGCAGGCGGCAGTAGCATTGTCAAATTTCGTTACCAGAGGGTGTTGAAACAAGCGTACACACACACACACACACACACACACACACACACACACACACACACACACGCACACGCACACACACGCACGCACGCACGTACGCACGCACGTACGCACGCTCATGAAATCGCTGCTTAATTATTATTTCCTGTTTCTCGAGTGTTAAACATTCATGTTTAGAAATATTTAGGGTTTTAAATTCTTTTTAAAAAATAATCTGCTCTTGACGTAACAGCGCAACGATAAATTTTCATTATATATGTAAAACAAAGATTTTTTTTAACGAAAGCGAGTATTTTCTCTAAATGAATGATGGTTGCTCAAAAAAAAAAAAATAAAAACTAGACACTGTGATATAATATTTTTATCCCAAGGTTTCCTATTTACCATAAACCAAATAATTATTCCTTAATTGAGACACTGGTGTAATCTGCATAATGTGGAAGAATTGTCTGAAACCCTTGAACCCACGAACGTAAATTCAATTTTGTACTTCCTGCTACCATATACTCTTTACATCAGGAAATCACCATGCCGTAAGAATGAAAGGCTTAAAAACTTCTATAACCTCTCCAGCGCGGAAAATTAGTCCTGAGCATAATGAAATCGTCTCTCCATGGCAAGAAAAAAAAAAATCTTCTTTTCTACAGATAGATTGACAACAGCAGTTACCAATTTGTGTATACTGAGATTTACCAGGCTTCTTATTATATTGCCATCCCTTTCCCTGAAAAAAAAAAAAAAAATGCTCAACACGCTTGTGGGCAGTACTTGATTTCTTGATAAGGAGTGAGTCATATACACTGACCTTCGAACATGTAGACATTGTAAATTTACCCTCTCACCTTCACGACTAAAATTATTCCGGGTCGTCAAATGGCAGCCATAATCCCCGACAGTGAGTCTGTTTTAACGTCTGACTAAAAATCTACAGTCATTTTTATCATTCCTTTTTGTGGGGGGTGGGGCGTCATGAAACAGTCTGGGGTGATGAGGGGTACCGTGTGCGAGAGATGAATATAGGAGAGTATTGGGTGATGGGAAGGAGATGGAGGTGAAATTTGTAACACAGACGGAGTGGGGGAAGGGGGTCATTTAGACGGGATGGGGTGAAAAGCAGATGTAGGACAAATACGGGAAAAAAAAAAAAAAAGGATGTGTTCATGGGATGTGGAAGGGAAGAATTCATGAAGGTATGTGGTGATGGAAAGGAGCTCGTCAGAGGTGAAGGGGTAATGGAGGTAGAGTGAGGGGCCTATTACTAGTAAGTAGGTCAATAAAAAGTGGGGGTAAGAAGTGGTGGGGAAAACTTTTCAACCGAGTATATATATATATAGGCTATATAAAAAAATTTTGACATTTATTTTTGAGGCTACCAGATGATTTTATTCAATTTCGCAATGCCTCCCTATGATACAATATATTTTACCCATCCAATTTCAAAAATGTTCCAAATTTAATTTTTAAAAAATCTGGTAATAATAAGGATAAGATGTAAAAAGTCCTCGCATTGTTGTGATTTAAAAGAAAGATAGTAATAGCGGAAAAAGGTGTCCCAAGAGGTCAAGGGGCAATTGTGGTATGAACGATAGGAAGAGAATAGGTGAAAGGGCAGCATGGGCAGTTTATGAAAGGATGGAGTGATGGGGTTTTAGTTGAAATGAAAAGTGTAGGTGGGGGGCGCTCACCATCCACTCACTCGATGTAGTGCTGCTCTCGGGTGTCTGCCCTTTCCTTTCCATCCTTCTTTCCTTTCATTCTCTTCTGTCTTTCTTTCCTTCATTTTTTCCTTGTCCTTCTGCCTACGGGTGACTTTACACTCCCTCTTCTGTCTTTCCTTCCTTCATTCTTTTCACTACCTTCAGCCTGTGGGTGACGACTCTACACTGAGTGACAAGCCAAATGGTTTCCTGTGCAACAGGAAACCATTTACTATGCTGGGTGGTAACCATATAACCAAATTTTGGCGCCTGGTGGTTTAGTAGGTAATTATTGCGCTCCAATCGGATTGAGCCAGTGAAGGTTTATATCCAAGGGGTGGTTGGGGTTGATTGCTCATGTAATGCCACTCAGGGATGAGTGAGGCTGGTCACTCTCATCTTAAATGTCGGGACCAGCTGCCTAGCCCCGGGCTCCTATGCTCCTCATGGGGCAATGTAGGATTGGATGATGGATGGATGGATGGAAAAGTAAATGAGGGTATGGAAAGACGAAACGGTGATAGGGTAGAAAACCTGGGAGAGTGATGGAAGGGAATTGGGTTATGGGAAGGGATGGGTGGGGCTGCAGACTGGGAACGTCAAGGTGGGGATGGGGAGATGATGGGGTGGAGATTAGGGGAGAGGGAGCGAGGAAGAGCGCGGACACCAAAGGAGATGGAAGCAATTGGAGAAGAGAGGATGTTGCAGAGTAGGAGAGGACCTTGTGATGGGAAAGAGTGATATGACAGAGGTAGAAATCACAGTAGGGAGGGGACAGGGACAACAGCCACGCGAAATGATTCCAATTTCCAAGACACTGATACCGAAACAAGCGACGAATTTGCTACACATCTCTCCGGTCAGGATGAGATTCATAAGACACACTCACAAAGACGCAAGAGGAATCTCATAACTAACCTTAAAAAAAAAAAAAAAAAAAAAAAAAAAAAATAGAGCTTGTATTCTCATGGGCTCTGAAGGCCTCACATCGCTTCTTTAGTGATATATGTTGCAGCAAAGAGATGAGTGGGTCCAGGAAGAAAGTCCGCTGGTGCTGTGAAGGCATGGATACGAAACAGAGGACTGAGGAATTTTAGTGCCCACATTATATCGTATGGCTTGACCGCGAAAATCCTCGAGAGGGAGAGCAAACAGGACCAATGGAATATGAGTGGGTTGCCTAATTTGATGGGATAAAACAAGATTTGAGGATGATGTATGGTAAGGAAATCTACTGGTTAAAAGGCTAAGGGTGTATGTTTAGCATGACATAAAAAGACAGTGGCTATAGACAGGGTGGTGAAAAAGGGAATATGTGAGCTAGCCCGATAGCAGGAAAAGACATAGTATGCCAAAATTAACATGGATACAAATGGTAAACAAGTATGAGAAAGGATGACATAGAGGTATACCAAGCAAAAGAAATTGACAAAGAGGTGAAATGAAAGGGGAAATTATGTTTGGAGATGCACCTAACATGGGTTACACCATTTTTTTTTAACGTGACAGTCGACGGAATTTTTATCCCATGTGAAAACCACATCTACAAAAAAGCTAAGTAAATACATACATTAATATGCCCATGATTTTCACACCTTGCACAAGTTTTCATTATTGTGTTGACGATTTTTCTTAACACGTGCTTGAGATTTCTCCTACTTTTGTGTTTTCTCCTTACAGACTTCTGGAACTTGCCTCAGCCCATCTCCTAGGTGGGCATTAGGACTAAGATAGCAACGATGAAGTCTTAGATCTGTATTCTCGTCATTAAGAAGCTCCCTAACACCTAAAAGGTATGATCACATAAGAAAGTAAGACATACATTTTGTACATTTAGATTAATCAATTCGCATTTACTCTGCATACATACCTATATATACATACATACATACATACAAACATGCAAACAAACACACATATGCATACACACATAAATACATCTATAAAATACAGAGAGAGAGGGAGAGAGAGAGAAAAATGGAGAAATGAATTCCCCGAGCTAGGCAACTAAGGCCATATAACCCCGCTGGGTTACAGGAGGGCGCTACCCCTCCCGGGAACGGTAGCCCGGGTGAGGCTCGAACTTGCGACCTCCCGATCACAAGCTCAGCGCGCTACCACTGTGCTACCGCGCCCCCATAGAGAGAGAGAGAGAGAGAGAGAGAGAGAGAGAGAGAGAGAGAGAGAGAGAGAGAGAGAGAGAGAGAATTGTATTACTCACCAATCTCCAATAAACACAACCACAAGCAACTCTGGACACCGCTGCACACTTACCTGTGGAGGGAGAGAAAATTCATTAGTATTGCGTTTCCCGTAACTAGTGCTACAACAATTAAAGACTGCCAGCATCCACAGAAGAATGCAGGATGATCTAAAAAAAAATAAATAAAAAAAACATGTACCGGTATATCTCTCGCACTCAGAGCTTCTCGGGATGTGTAAAACTCTCCGGTTCCAAGTTGCCTCACTTCATTTCAGTACTTCACGTACATGTGTAAATTCATTACCACATTAAACCAACTCACCCTGCCCTAGGGTGGGAAAGGAGGTCCTGATGATGATTAAACCAACTAAAAGGCCGAGGAAAAAAATCTTCTATTTTTCTGAAGTAAAACAAGTCTGAAGTGTATTAGTGAAGAGATAAAGGAATGGTAAACATGCTCACAAGCGTTTGGAAAGAATAAAGAAGAGTAAATAAAAGTGAAAAATACAATATGGTCTCTACCATACAGTGAAGACTATAATTACAGTAAATAGAAATCCAGGGGAATTTTTAACCACTGACTGTTAATGACAAAAATATTTAAAAATGCTGTTGTGGTATCATTCATGTAATTAGTAACGCGTTCTCTGTACCACAACAACTGCTGCAATATATATAAGACCAGGTGAATTTTTAACAACCATCACGCTGTTGATGACAAAATTTAGAACACTAAGCAATAATTATATCATTAAATGCAATAAACGTATCGGTAATATATTAAGATCAGTGATGGCAAAGGAAATAAATATAAAGATGAATGAAAGCCAGTTATTTATATCAATTATCAAAAACAATGCATCAATTAAGAATATATAAAACAAAAGTGTTGGCATCAGTGTCCATAGCAATGACAATAGCATCAATAATAATCACATCAACATCCCTAGCAAAGGTATCAACAGCAGTAACATCAATATCCTCAGCAACAGCATTATGTGAAAATACCCTCAGCAACATTTAACATTAGTGTCATCAATCTCCTAAATATACATCAACATTAGCAGTGGTTACATCTATACCTGTAGCAATATTCGTTACATAAATATCATACAGCAAGCAATATTCGTTACATCAACAGCATAAAATCAACACCCGTGATGTAAGTATCCTCATCAAAATCAGCAACAGAGACACTATTATCCACAGCCACATCACCAGTATTGACATCAATAGCCTTGGCAATGATATCAATAGCGATGGCACCGATATTTTTAGCGACGACATCAAAAGTAGATATCAGTAGCCATTTTCAACACCATCAATGTTAGTGACATTATTATCCTCAGTAAGAGCATCTACAGCAGCGGCATCAACATCCTCAGCAGTGACCATATTAACTGGAGTGACATCAACCGTAGTAAAAAATCAGTAACATTAACATCAACAGAAGCGACATCATCACTGACAAAAACAACAGCAACATTCGTTGCTGCAAAAAGTAGGCCCTCCCGCAGAGAAAAACAGTAATACATCTAACACCGACAGTAGCAAAATCTAACAATAGTATTAACATATGCAAAAATCAACAACATATAATATCAAGAGCACTGACTTCAACATTACTGACAAAAAATATCCCAAGCTGAAACATCGACCTCAAACCCAACATCCGCAGCAATAGTTAACATTGTAAACATTAGGTTAAACATCAGAAGCAGTTGCATAAAAATACGACAAGTATCCGTAACAGCGAAACCAGCCTCAACACGAGAGACATCAAATGCGGAATCATTATTACCCGCAGTAGTAACATCATTGCCATTACAGTGACACCATAAACCGACGTGTCATAAACATCCACAAAACACTTCAGACCAGACAACAGCATCAGGCTAAGTGTGGTGACATCAGCAAGAAAAAACTGAAAAACTTTGTCAACATCATAAACATCAAAATTTAATACAAATAAATAAATACACCAGACTTTAGCATCATCACTAACAATATCAGCAACATCTAAGACTTCATTATCAATAGCAGTGACATCAGATATTTGCATTATCAGAAACTGTCACAATCAGCATCAGTGACACCAATATTCCTGACATCTTTAAACATTAAGCTTGGAGGAAGAATCAACTGCTATTAAATTTCCAGTACCTTTCACTAATTGGCAACAAAGCACGATTCCTAAGAGATGCAAACGTATTAATAGCTGCACATCAGACCACCACAGACAGGGAATATCAGTTACCGTCCTAATGTAATAACAATTTGGCCAATTAATGGCGATATAAACACTAATTTCGCGGACAGGGTAATGGAACAATGCATCGTAATAAAGGCCGTCCACGAATAAAGAATAATAATGGCCGGCGGAGGAACGACCGTGTTATTAAAACTGGGTTCGCACAGGTGTAAGCAAGCTCCTAATTTCTGACGGAAAACCTGTAACTGGTAGGCAAGATTAATCTGTGCATCACATTATAGGGGGTAGTCAGCAAAGATATACGAAGGTCGGAAGTGTTCTATCATCATAGCATGCTACAGAATTAGTAAAAGAAAAAAAAAAAAAGGGGGTTTTGTTCAATGGGGCAATCACAGCTTTAATGATCCTTGCCATCGTTTTTAAGAGATAAATAAAAGCTTGATAAACTAATAAATGATGAACAAATGATTTTCCATCCAAAATCGGACATTTCATTTTCTTCACGAAAACACACAAGCAGCATGGTGAAACTTAAAAAAAAAAAAATACATAGCAGATCGACATGTAAACACAAAAATAAAATACATAAAGATAAGCGTAATAAAAGGCTAAAATGGATGATGAAAGTGAAAAATTACCAGATGAGGAGCTTCAGGGCCCGTCAGTTAATGCCCCCGGTGTGGTGTGGTGCGGTAGGATGATACTGTGTGGTGTGGTGTGGTGTGGCTGTCCGTGGTGAGGTGTGGTGCAGGAGGGTGATTATGTGTGCTGTGGTGTGATGTGACAAGGTGTGGTGTAATATGTTGTGGCTCCCGCACCAAAAAATCGGCTTTTGTCTTCGATGTGTGCTATAATAATAATAATAATAATAATAATAATAATAATAATAATAATAACAATAATAACAGAAGAATTTCCTTTACTGTAGTTAAAAAAAAAATGGGAAAAACTAGAGTACGTAACGCATAGTTAACAATATAAAAACTAGGAAATATAATTAACGAATCACATATTTTGTCGGTCGCTTACTTTACTTTGCGCAAATTTATAACTTAGTTAACTAGTAAAGATATATCACTGCAAAATATAACATAACTGTCCACAATGTTTAACTATCTCATTATCGGGACAACACTAGAATTTATCCCAGCTAACGGCAAACAACTGAAAAGTCAGCTAACAATGTATCACAAGAGCTTGAACAGACTGCTAATGAAAACATACACAATAACTGAGGATTTGCAGTATTTACCATTTTACCATGGCAGGACCATTACCAATCGCTATAAACAAACCGAGGAAACAGTCGGTGGGGACGAGGATGAGGAAGTTTATTAAAGAAAATCTGGACTAATTTCACACCAGTAGCCTATGACTTTTTTTTTTTTTGGCAACAATTTGTTTTTTAAGTTATGAGGCTGTTAGTACGGAAGTGATAAATGAGACGGTAACAGCATAACTGGAATATCGCCTGAGAAATCGCATTTATGATTTACTTCATTAGTCGAAAAAATATAACAGGTTGATTTACACATTTTTATTTCAACTTTTATTTCTATTTCTATAACATCACCGAAATGAAACTTGTTCTCAAACTGCTACTTAAGTAACGTCACAGTAATTTCTTCAACCCCAAGGCATATTTTATTTTTTTCTTTGCTACCACCAGACGATTTTATTCAACTTAGGGCAAACCCCTGATAATAAATTATATAATAAAGGCCCCTTCCCCTCCGAAAAAATATATCTCCTAAACCGAAGCGATGGAGATCAACATAAAACCCACACAACTGAGGAAGCTGTTAAATCACAAGGTCCATAATCAGGGTAAGCATGTAAAATAAAGCCATGTCTCAGTACAATGTCTCCATGCAGCGAAATATGTATATACTGTAAAGCAACAGGTAGCGACGCCTCACCCTACCTGAAAAAAAATCACTAATAACTACAACTACTGGCCACTGGTCGCAATAACAGCAACAGTTTCATAAGTGTCAGAAGTAGCAGTATCATTTATTTACAACACAGCCAATGGTGCCATTTATATACATCATTAACTGTGGCCACATTAATAAATATACTATATATCTTTAATTTTTATTAGCCACAGCATCACAAAATTAAAAGTATGAAATCATCAAAACTGTTCCGGGACAGTGACATGCCGGCCATAAACCATCTTCACACGGTACCATTTACATGTAAGATCATTCTATTGCGCTTGTCATAATCCTACGACAATCCTTAACCTCTCTCAGCTCATATGATGGCTAGGTGTAATCAAACTGGAGGGCCGATCGTACCAATAACCAAAGGAGATTCACTCTCACCGCATTACCAAGGATCATCGAAATTCACGCAACCACGACTTAGTAATCAGGCCGTGGTTTCTTTTTATTGGCTATAATTTTACTAACGATATATTTGGCACAGATAACATTTAAGTATATACCACGGTTACACTCTCAGCAATATACTGACAAGGAAGGCTACTTGGAAGACGAGAATTGAACGTTTGTAATATAACTCGTGCCAACATTATCCTGTACCGCCATAAACAGCGTGCAGGGAGGAGGAGGGGTAGACCTGACCACCACGCAGCCTCCTCATTCACACACGCGGCCTCAGATCAATAATTCACAACCATATGTGTCGGGGAAGGGCGCGGCGGGTCACGTTGGGGCGGAGTGGGGCGAGAGGAGACAGGGTTGTGTTTTGATAGGTCTCCTGGGGGAAGTGGGGAATTGATGAAGGCTACAGGGAGCAATCAGGCTAGAATAAGTATGATGGGATGTTGAGGGAGAATGAAAATGCAAAGTGATGAGAGAGGAGCGTGAGTTGAGGGAGTATGTCGGGGTGGGTGGCAGGGGGGGAACGACAGACCAAAACAAACCATTCTCGCACCACGGGGACATCACATGGCCCTGTTTTGATACCTACCTGCTTGGGCGGATACTGTTGAGGGCGTTTCCCGGCAAGCCAGGGGGACTGGAAAGCCGGGATCGGAGACAGCCAGACACTGATAAAAATGAGGGTTTAGGAGAGGAGACAGAGAAGCGGTGGCCGGCTGGGAGGGAGGGAATCAGATACTACTTGTTGCTCGCAGCTCCACGCGTTACAGGGGCGAGAGGCGTCGCAACCCACAGAGCATCACTTATTTCAACTGGTTTTCCCCACTCCTACGGGTACCCTGGCAAGGTATTGGGTGGATCGAGGGAAGGTTGGATTATTCAAAGCCTCGAGGATGTGGGGAAACAACGTCTATGTCCACAGAGTTCTGAATTGTTGTGCGAAAAACAAATCGAGCAGCAGACGGAGGGACCCGACACACAAGATGGCGGCTTGTGTTGGTCGGCTGGTGGCACACACGCACTCACACACACGTTCACTCTCTCTCTCTCTTCTCTCTCTTTCTCCCTCTCTCTTCCTCTCTCTTCTCTCTCTTTCTCCCTCTCTCTTCCTCTCTCTTTCTCTCTTCCTCCACTTATGTTTACAAAGTTGCCTCCTGGCGTCTCGCATACTCTCTCACCGCATACGTGAGTGCGTGTTTTCACAATACTGATAATGTACTCACTGAGTTTTTTGCTTGCACTTCTTTTTTTTATTTAATTTAATTTTCACTCAGCTCTGTAGGCTACAAGTACACTGTCCCACCTTTCCCTGTACACAAACTGATCTACACAATTTCTTAAAAGATAAGCACGGAAACATGGCTAGTGAAAGGGATTTCGGGGAAAACGATTCAGGGATGGTATGAGGTGGAGAGGGAGTCAGGGGAGCCATGCAGGGAAATGGGATACACAGAAAGGATGCGGGGGATAGGTGATGCAAGGCAAAGGTGATGCAAGGGAAAGGTGATGCAAGGGAGAGGTGGTGTAGGGGAGAGGTGGCGAAGGGGAGAGGTGGCGAAGGGGAGAGGTGGCGAAGGGGAGAGGTGACCCGGGGGAGAGGTGACGCGGGGGAGAGGGATGCAGGGAGAGAGGGGTTCAAAGAGATTCAGGGAAGAGATACTTAGGAGACACAGATTATGAATACAGTGATGCACAGGATACAAAACACCAACCACACCTACGACTGTATACCAGGCTAATGCGTCTTCGGAGAAAACACACCACGAAAGTTTAGATCGAGAACTTTTTCCCGGGGAGAAATTGACGGCCGACTGATTTCACACTGTCGAGTTTCTTCAAGTCTGTCACTCACGTCAGCCGATACAATGGGGACTCCTCGTAATACCGCCAGCAAGACACAAATGACATCGCTGAGTGGAGCAGGAGAAAGAGGAATGGATAATATGCTCCAGCGATCCTCCTCCTCCTCCTCCTTGGGGGAAGATAAGTGAGAGTGGTTGGGGAGGAGAAATGAGAGTGGTTGGGGAGGAGGGGTGGGAGCGATTGTGGATGAGTGAAATGTTAGGGATAATAAAGTGATATTCACCGTGAATTAATGTATGAGAGATAGCCTAAAGACAAACTGGTGATGTTAATATGCACGACTAGGAAAGTGGTATTAAATAAAGCAAACCATCCACTCATTCGATGAAGTGCTGCACTAGCGTGTCTGCCCTTTCCTCTTTTCCTTCCTTCTTTCCTTCCTTCCTCTTACGTCGTTCTTTCCTTCATTCTTTCCTCTTGCTTCTGTCTACGAGTGACTACACTGAGTGACAAACCAAATCGTTTCCTGTGCACCAGGGAACCATTTACTACACTGGGTGGTAACCATATAACCATACTATGGCGCCTGGTGGTTTAATGGGTAATTAAGGCGCTCCAACCGGATTTAGCCTGTGTCTCTTCATATCCATGAGGTGGTTGGGGTTTACTGCTCAATAATGCCACTCAGGGATGAGTGAGGCTGGTCACTTTCGTCTTAAATGTCAGGGCCAACTTGCCTACCTCCGGGTTCCTACGCTTCTCAGGGGCAACACAGGTTTAGGTAATGTATGCATATATGTATGTATGTACGTAAGTATGTATGTGTGTATGTATGTATGTAAAAGACATACATAGACTAGGACAACTGATGAAAGTGGTATTGAGACAGATGATCAAAACTGATGAAACTGATATTATACTACATCGTACTACTGACGAAAATGGTATTAAATAAAAGGAATAAAATAAATGAAGATAATTAAGAAAAAATGAAGACGAAAAAGGACTATGCTAACGGCCATGCGATATGATGCAGGTGAAGTATTCTGAAACAGGTCAAATGATGTGAAACTGGCCCAGCATTATGAAACTGGCCAAGTATTAAGGTACGGGCCAAATAATGTGAAATAGGTCAAATTTCTTAGACAAAAATAGGTAAACACTCTAAGATTAGAATGAGGCCAAGTTTCACTCTTCCCCACCCTCCTCTTTCCCTCTTTAATACTTTCCTCCTCTCCCTTCTTTCTCTCTTCCTCCTCTTTCCATTTCTCACTCCCTCTTCCCCCCTCTTTATTTCCTCCTCACACAAACACCTATCCCCTTCCTCTCTCTCCACCACATTCCCAGTTCCTCCTTCATTCCCCCTTCCTCTTTATCCACCCCACTCCTCTCTCTCCATCCTCTCTTCCCCCTCTCTTCACCCGTTCTCACTCCTTCCCATTCTC
>NC_136971.1:11666100-12093600 GCF_032717465.1 Coenobita brevimanus | reverse complement strand
TCATGAATATCGGGCAGATTCCATACGACAACACGACTGGAGGAACAGGTGGTGCACTGGTTGTCGCATCCAACTCGCTACTGGAAGATACAAGAGTTCGATTTTTGGACTGGTAAGACGATCTGGCAATGTTTCTCCCTCCACTGTCCCTGTTCACCCTGCAGTACGCCTTGTGACCTGGTGTAATATCTATGGTTGCAGGTCATATTTCAACGGATGATTGACAGTATGAACTGAGTTTCTGCCTTAATTATCCATGCGTTGTCACCAGGCATAGATCTACGCCTTTATTTTCTTCTACAACATATCAGGGCGATCAAAGATAACATTAACACTGATACACGTTACCTTACCCACCAATGCTATAAAACACAGAACATCCGAAGTATCTTTTTCAAGAAATGATCAGGTTTCAGGCGACAACAGACGACCGGAAAGGAGGTAAAGGTCGCATAAATTCCCTTCATCAAATTTTAAAACTACAGTGGTCATCTGCTTTAATGACCCTTGTGCAGTCCACAGTCATAAATCAATTTCATTAAAAAACAAACGTCACACAAATGGGCAACGTATATGTAGATAACAACATGGAGAAATGGGGTACGAAAGTAAGACTTGTAAAACAAACAAACAAAAAAGTTATAAAAAAAATAACATCACGCTGGGAACGCCACTTATACTCTCTTCTGGCTTAGCGGTTATATTCAGGTACGAATAAGACCCGTAAGGGTTAAGTCCCTTGTCCTGGTACTGACGACAGCACCACAGTTCACCCGAGGGATCAAAGGATAATAATTACATCTTGACCAACACGTCCTCTGTTGCGGCGTGTGCTACATAGCAAAAAATTTTTAGCCCGAACGAACGATCATCCTTATATAGAAAAAAAATAAATAAAAAAAGGACTGAACACGCTTTAGTCTATAACCATTTCATGGCCTTCAGTTCGAAGTCTCCCCAGAACTTATTATGTGGTGGTACCAAAAACAAAGTATAATATACGATACCAGAAAGAGGTGGTCAACATCTTTCAATCCGTAACCAGTTTCTACATACTAAACGATTCAACAGAGGAAGTACATATAACAATTACACTGAAAAGAGGGAGGAAAAAATTAACAACCCTCAGATTGAGTGAGTAAATATAATGATTAAACAGAAAAATCATACTCAGCCTGCCACTCATTTCTATATACTAAACACAATTCAACCAACACTTAAAATTAACTGTCAACATCTTTCAATCTCCAATCCGAATTTTAGCACAATTCCAAAGAAAATACGAATGAAACCGGTGACAACTTTCAACCTATAAACCATTTCTATATATCTAAAACACAACGCAGCGGAGCGAGCACAGATAACAATTACACACAGCACACGTCCCCCACCTCGGACCAGCGCTACAAAACACAGCCGTAGTATCTGTGTCGGGAGCTGCCAGACCCATTTATAAACCGATTCAGTCGGGGGAACATTAGCCCAGTGCCGAGAGATCCAGGCTTGAGTCGGGTTATTATGCTTCATATATGAGGCTGGTCTTATCTCACGGACCGCTCAGTTGCCGCACTTCAGGGGGATGTGGAGGGGGAAGGAGGGGAAGCTCCTCTCTGGAAGGGGGTAGGATGGCGAGAGAGCATGTGGGATAGAGGAGAGTGAGGGTGAAAGGGACTGCAGGAGAGAGAAGTCGAGGGAAAAGGAAAACGCAGGAGAAAATGTGCGAATGAGAACACGAGCGAAGACAGCAAACGCAAGAGCGGGATATAAAATGGATACATAAGGACTGCATATGAAGAGCAACGGAAGGAAACTGAAACAGAACAGTAGGCTATAATGAAAGAAAACGAAGAGAAGAAAATTGGGATGGGTAGAGTTAAGACAACACTAACGAAGTCAGAAAGGAAATGAGGTCATGGGTCGACCGGAAATGTATGGCACTGAAAAAAACAGAGTAGTGAAAGATGAATGTTGTAAATGAAAGACGGAGTAAGAGTGAGTGTGAGGTGATGGAGGTGGAATGAGGAAAAAAAAAATGCGAAGGATGTAAGGAGAGGGAAGAAAGTAAACGATAAACGAGGAAGCAGCAAATAATATGAGGTGAAATAGGTAGGAATTGGTATATGATAAATGATGCAGTAGGAGAGAGAATTCGGTGATGAAGGTGTAGTGAGAAACGAGAGAGAGAAGTGAAAGCAGGTGAGAGATGAAAATAAAAGGGGGACTAGGAATGAAGTAGATGATAAAATATAAAGCATGAGAGAAGTGAGGTGGTAGAGGTGGGCTGAAATGCAAGAGGACGTGCAGACAGGAGTGTGAGTGGGCGAGCCAGTATCAGGTCACAGTGGCAATATATATGTGTAAAGTGAAACGGTGCCCTGTTTTATGGCGGTACGCTGCTACACCTGCACACATACACATAGTACACACACATACTGCAACACGTACATGTATGATTTAATGTATATAGCCCTATGAACATACAGACACTGTTTCCATGACTACAGAATTCAGTGCATGTACTATACCATATATATCACATACATACACATGACCATATTCCTGACACTCAATACTTATGTTACATATATCTAACCCCCACCTCTCTCTCTCTCTCTCTCTCTCTGTCTCTCTCTCTCACACACACACACACACACACACACAATCCTCGTTCCCCCCCCTCTCTCTCTCTCTCTCTCTCTCTCTCTCTCTCTCTCTCTCTTCAAAAATCTAATTTCCACACCATCTACACCTTCCCACACCAGCAACCGGGAAACCCAGCAAAGTAGTCAGTTTTGAGGGTTTCCTGAGCGATTGGTATTTTGGGGCAGCTCCTCTCGACACCCAATTTGCTGCCGTCACTCTCATTTAGTGCACCAGCCAGAGACGAAACTTGATCACCGGGTTGTTATTGACGTCATCATTAGTTAATTACCTTTAGTGGGGAGAAGGGGGGGGGCGGGGAGGAAGGAGGGTAAGGGAGTGGGAAGCTGAAGAGGGCTGAAAGAGAGGAAGGGGAGACGAAGAGGATGAAAGAACTGGGAAGAGGATGAGGGTGAGGGTGAGAGACGGAAAAGGAAAGCAAGAGGAAAGAAAGGTGCGGAAAGATGGAGGGAAAGTGAGAGAGGGAAGGAAGAGGAAGAGAGAGGAAAAGGATGGGAAAGGAGGAAGAAGAAAGAGGAAGGCAGAGGGAGAGGAAGAGGAAGGGAGAGGAAGAGGAAATGGAAAGGGTTGAAATGCTGAAGGATACCCGTGAAAGCAGGAGGAAGAGGAGGAAGTCGCAAGAGATGGGGGAATGGGGATGCAAAATGGAAGAAGATAGGAGTACAAAGAGGAAGAGGAAGAGGAGGAACGGTCAGATGTGGAATGGATAGGGAAAGAGATGGGAGAAAGAGTCTAAAGGGAGAGATAGGAGGAATGGGAGAATATGAATGAGGGTGACAGAAGGAAAGAGTGGGCGAGGGAACGGAACATTGATGGACAGGAAGAAGGGAGTAGGAAGGAAAATGAGGAGGGAGACGCGAAGAGAGAATAGATTAATGGGAGGAGCGGCGGAGATGGGGAATAGTAGGAAGGGTTGAAAAAGGGAGAGAAGGAGGGAGGAGGCGTGAGGGGGAGATCAGTGGAGGATGGGATAGGGGGAAAGAAACAGCAGGGGTAGAAATAAGGGAGATAAAGAAGGAAAGAAGAGGGGAAATTAAAGGGCTTCGGCTAGCTTTTTTTTTTTTTTTTTTGTATGAAGGGAGGCTTTCAAGTTATTTTTTATGTAATATTTCTTTGATGTCCTTTTTTTTTTGTAGGGGAGTCACGGTGTCAGATTTTATACTGGTTTTGACGGCTTACAAAAAATAGTTCTTTTGATTTGCGAAGGTTCAAGGTAATAGAGCTTTATTTTTTTCTTTGAAGGTTTTACGTGACAGGAAATAACTAGAGGCTAAAAACGCCTTTCAATATCATGTAGAAAAGAGGTATAGAAAAATGACGCACGCTACTAAGGGAGGGAGAGAGAGAGAGAGAGAGAGAGAGAGAACCAAAAAGGTGAAGGGAGTTTTGTCAATGCATAGTTACGCCCAAAAGTTCTTATACACCCTCTGAAAACTGCCTTAGGCGTTAATGAGATCTTGTTAAGCTATCTATATTCCGTTCACATTAACTAGGCGAAAAATTACCATCTCTCCCTCTTGATCTGCGGGCTGCAACAATAGGTCAACCCTAAAATGCAATGCTGGTCACGATGAACAACTATGGAGGGGATGTAGAGCCGTGGTACTGTTTCTTCTGCCACTGAGCAACAGAAATAATGCTGCCATTGGTTGAAAATATCCGCCAAGTTAAAGTGAATGGACTACAGTTAAATTACAGTGCGTTGGAAGGGCTGTACCTTCACTCCATTGGCTTCTCAAATCCAATGACGTATCTCTTGCTACGCACTTGCTGCCACTATATTCTTATTACTAAATATTGGGGAGACTTTTAGAACTAGAAGGACTAGATGCTGCCTGTATAAACCACCACCACAACTACAGTTTCCCCCTAAAAAAAAAAAAAAAAGTCTAAATAAAAAAACAAAAGTCACCTATTCTCAAGAGGATCATTTTGAAACCTAAGAAGTGTAAAGGAATTTTTGATGGCAACTGTGCACTCAGAAAAAACGAAAGAGAAAAAAGTGCCATGCCTCCCCAGTTCAGACTGGACGTAACATAAACTGCCATCATATCAACAGCAATAAGTCCAATCTCATTTAAAACGCGTCACTTAGGGTGCCACTCTTCCGCAATAAAGAATTCTGCTTCCACTAAAGATGTTTTTTTCTTCTATGGTACACGATAAGAGAGAATAATGGCACTGCTGTCTGCCAGTAGAGTTAAGGTGAAAGGTGAGTTGGGTTTAAAGAGAGGTGAGGAAAAAGTTAACGAGGACCATAGGTGGGGAGAAGGCAGGCCAGGAGGGGTGATGGGATGTGGAAGGCGAGAGGATGGGGAAGGGGATGGAACACGGAAGGAAAGAGGAAGGAAACAAGGGTAGGAGAGGAAAGGTGACGGGGTCGAAGGGATGTTCGAGAAATATGACAGAATGAGAAGGAAGTAATTGACGAGATAGGGAGGGAAAGATGAGAAGGGAGGAAAAATTATGAGAACTGGAGGAAGAAGCGCGGGGTAGGAAGGGAAACTTGAGGAAAGAGAAGGTAAAGTTGTGGGGTGGCAAGGTAAAGGTGTGGGGTAGGGAGCGGAGAGAGAGAATGGTGAGATGTAGGGAGGAAAAGGCGTGGGAAAGGGATGGAAATGTGAGGTTCAGGGACGGAATGGTGGGATGTAGGGACGGAAAAGCGGAGAAAAAAGGAAGGGATAGGTAGGTGGAGAGAAGAGATAGGTGATGATGACAAAGTTGAGGTCAGAGGAAAGGAATGATACGGGGCAAGGAGAGAAGGTGAGGGAGAGGGAGGAAAACATAAGGGGAAGGGGGGCATGGATGAAGGCCAGAAAAAGAATAATGAGTAAAGAACATATTCGATGAAGGTGAGAACTGAGGCTAGCTAAACTGCAAAAATTAAAAAAAATATATATATAAATGGCGAAGTTACAATGGATTCCTGAGCTAAGAATAAAAGAGCTGATGTGGAGGGGGACAAAAGAAGAAGATTTTAAACGAGATAGGTGACAGAAAAAAAAAAAGACTGGATAAATAAGGAATGTAAGGCTCTATAGCAGGGGGACTGATAAGTATGAATAAATATATAGATGATGGATAAAAACAGAGAAGAGATACAACTTGGGAAAGTAATATGAAAAAAAGTAGCGAGAGGAAAGATGGTGAAGCAGGATGAGGATGAAAAAATTAGAGACAGTGGAAAAATGAAGAAGCAAAGAGAGCTCACAAATTAATAAAGGGAGGAGGGAAAGGAAAAGGGGATAAGATTTTGAGGAAGGAGGGTAGAAGAAATTGTGTGTGTGTGTGTGTGTGTGTGTGTGTGTGTGTGTGTGTGTGTGTGTGTGTGTGTGTGTGTGTGTGTGTGTGTGTGTGTGTGTGTGTCCGTGTATGCGTATGTGCGTGTGTGTGTGTGTGTGTGTGTGTGTGTGTGTGTGTGTGTGTGTGTGTGTGTGTGTGTGTGTGTGTGTGTGTGTGTGTGTGTGTGTGTGTGTGTGTGTAATGGATAATGGAAAAATTATACTGGGGTAATGAAGAGATGAATAAAGACTCAGGGATACCACAGACAAAAATGGGAGGGGCAGGAAAATGGGTGAAGACATGGCAGTGCAAGATGGACAACGTGGTGGTAGTTACAATACAAATAAAAAGGTAAGAACACAAACTAAAAAGGCAGTGAGAGGGAAATGGGTAAAGATGTAGGTAGATGGTGAAACAGTAAAATAGGATACAAGTAACTAACTGGCAGGGAAATATTATAAGTATAGTACAGCGAGGGAAATGGATTTAATGGTAGGAAGAGGACCATGCGGTGCACAGATAAGCAGGAAAAAATAAATAAAAACGTGGATAGTGGAAAGAAGGCAAAAAAGCAACAAGTTTGGAGGTTGAGGTAGGTAGAAGAGGGTAACAGTAGAAGGGATTTGTATAGGGAGGGGAAAAGGGGAGGGAGGGGGACGTAGGGGGTAATTTTTCCTGGTGAGGGGAAGTGAGGGGAAAAAGCCTCGTTACTCTCGCTACTCTTCTCTTTGATCCCCGGTCGCCATAACAACACGCCAGATCAAAAGTCGCTCACGCCACCAACACGCCCTCTACACAAACATCCTCCTTTGTACAGGCACAAATATGTTTGGTATGGCCAGAGATCAGAAACCTTGTAGAATCAGGGTACAACACCATTAACCCTTTGAATTTTTTGACGCGTTTATGGTTTAAGAAGTTAAGCATTAAAGAACAATGCAACTCATCTTGATGTTAGAAAATTTTGGACTATACTTTCACTGCACTCAGGAAATTAAACCTTCCGCTAACATTTTCACTGGGTATAAGCTCATGGGTTCTAAAAATAATCACAATTCCAACCCATCCCACTCATTTCCTTACACGCCCATTTCCTAACCCCGAGTTTCATTCCATGGGAATATAATGATAAACTTTCACTGCACTAAAACCACTAGTCCTACACCACACATTTTCACAGGATTTACTTTCCAATACTGACCCCATCTTTCATTAAATTTTCAGTCCATCCAACTCAATCTTTTCCTCACCACACTTACTTTTTTTTATCTCCTTTTTGACATCTTCATGGTGCGACCCAGATCACGCCCTCGGTTCATTTTAATCCATCTATTGTCAGATGGTCCAGATGGTTATACCCAACGATTTCCTTCATAGGCTACGTGGGACAGACGGCTTAATAATGCCTACATACAGACCCTCAAGTTCTTAAAATCTGTTAGGTTCAATACAACTGTTTACAGAAAACAAGCAAAAAGTGTGTGTGTGTGTGTGTGTGTGTGTGTGTGTGTGTGTGTGTGTGTGTGTGTGTGTGTGTGTGTGTGTGTGTGTGTGTGTGTGTGTGTGTGTGTGTGTGTGTGTGTGTGTGTGTGTGTGTGTGTGTGTGTGTGTGCGCGTGTGCGCGTGCGTGCGCGTGCGCGCGAGCGCGTTTCACGTTCTTGTCAGGGTTGAGATCACGGGTGTGGGCAGCCTGTGTATGGGGAAACCAGGGGCTGAATTCCCGTCGGCTTAGGTGACTCCCCACCGCAGCACCTCATGATGTCGAACTACTTTGCACATTAAACCATAACATCTCGTGTATGCTATTTATGTCTTGCTGATATCAGCACAGTTGGCATAAATAACGCAAAGGAATACTAACATGGCAAACATAAATATAAACTATAAAAGTGGCGAACAATACAAACTGATAAGGAAAAAACGCAATTAACTGGTTCCTAACGAAGTATCTGGGTGACTCAAAAAGCATCACTGCGTCTGTTTATCAATCACTTAACTCATTACTTATTTTTGGTCACCTGGTAGTTATGAAGCAAAATATTGATTAAATGAGCTGTGGAAATTAGACAGTTTTTGTTTATCCTTCTTTAAAGTAACAGTCGAAACTGGATAGCAATCAGGGGGGCACATACCTTCATCAATGCCATTAAATTTAAATAATTTATTGCCGAAACCCATCTTCTCCACCAGACAACTACTTTTATGGTCTCACACCGTCCATTAATTTGACGGTTTTAGTCTGCCTTCCTACTACACAGTCTCAGAGCGCGCACTTTCGTCAACACCAATAAGATTAACTATTCGTTCCTGCGTTCTGATCCGTATCCACTTCAGAATCTAAAATTTTCCTTGACTTTACTGAATCCAAACTTTTCCAGATTTTACTGAAATCTGATAAAAACTTTTTAAGGTATCTTAGACTCTGACAAGCAGACAGGCACGGGCAAATACATGACCTCCGTCCAATTTCGTTGGCGAAGTAGGATAAAATACGAGTATCGTATACACATCGGAGTATTGATCGCGACATTCAGTAGTTCCCTTCCAGACGATAAATATATTAGGTGGAGTCCTTTCGTCATTTTTCCCCCCAACCTGGTTGCCCCATAATGTCCGGCAACTTATTTTCATTTTAATACTGAAGTGTACCCCTGTATTGGTCCTCCAGCAGTTATGGTAGAAAAGTATGTTAGGGTTATTGTTCTTATGGACTTGAAGAGACCTTCCAGCACTCCTTCACTGGCAATTCATTTTCCATGCACATTAATAATCATTATTTCTTATACAGTATATGCAACTCAGAAAAAAAAAAAACATAAATGCCATACAAAAAAACATGAACAGTACGACTTAGCAAGGAAGTCACGGTATGGGGGGTCTTCATCCAAGGAGAAGTGCTTAAGGTTTCAGTGGTCAGGCCTCCACAAATATTATGAAGAAAAATACGGTAAAAAAAATTATGAGGTCGGTTTTTAGTACATTCAACCTGTCCTAAGGAACTGCCAAACTTTTCCAATCATATTACATACACCGCATTTACCTTGCCTATCAGACATAGCAGGCTCAATTACCCACTACATTAAAAGTCTGCTACCCGCCAAGGCCACACCAAGCACATTTTTTTCCTGAAACAGTCAACAAGCTATGCGACACTGCCAGCTTTTCTAATCAGATTACATACACCTCATTACCCTACCCATCAGGCTGAATTGCAAGTTTAATTACACTGAATTACGTTTATATCAGTTGTAATCTTGTATGCAGTCAGAGTCAGAGGAAAGAATTATTATTTGCTTATCGTGTCCCATATTTAGGACTTGGTGTCGAAAAATGGTCAGAATACTGAAGTAAGTGTGTGTGTGTGTGTGTGTGTGTGTGTGTGTGTGTGTGTGTGTGTGCGCGTGCGCGTGTGAATATTTCATGACAAGGTTTTGGCAGGCGTTTGGGTACCTAATTGGGGTCAACTGAAAGTAGTGACCCCTCTCAACCCACCCACCCCAAGTAATTATGAGGTCTTCATTACTGGTAGTTTCAGCGGGGCAAATATTCTGAATACGTGTTGGTGTTTGCGAGGTACACCTGCTAATTGGAAAGGTAACAATGGGCAACGGTGGAGCAGAACAAAGGCGTATTTTAAATAGATGGATTCTTTGAATTTAGCGGTCTTCTCTCTCTCTCTCTCTCTCTCTCTCTCTCTATATATATATAGGGGGGGGGGGGAGGAGCCAATGGACATGACAGTAAGGTAATCGATGAGTACTTCACAGTAGACTATTCTGGTTACACCTGAGCTAAAGTATAGAAAATTGTTTCCAGTCGAATGAAGCGAAGCATTTTCTCGACAAGGTTTTCAACAAATGGAACAAGCTGCCTCGAAATGTTGCAGACAGCAGTACAGCAACAACATTTAAATGTCGCTTTGATAAATACATATCTCTGAATCCCCAACTTAACACATTCGCGGCCCAACAATGCAAAAACGTGATTGTTTTCCTCTTTTAAATCATAGTGAATGCAGCATCAGCACTGTCGTTTGAAATTAATGCAACGGCTCCCTTACACATTAAGATAGTGTTAAAGTGTTAACCTTCTAATTCTTCCTATGAAATTTCCATTACAGTGTTTCTATGTTGCATGGTGGTCCTTCTCACTTTTTCTTGCAGGCTTGGACTGGAGGGTTTGGTGGGTTGGGGGATTGAATGAGAAATGGAGGAGGAGAAAAAGGAGGAAGAAATAAGAAAAAATGAAAGACGACAGAAGGAATGACGAACAAGGTATGGAAATGGGGACTTGTAAACGGAGGAGAAGGAGTGAAAAAGAGTGAAATGAGGGTATAGATTGGAAAAGAGGAGCAAGAAAATGCAAAAGACGATAGAAAAGGGGAAGAATCCGAAAATTTTGAGCAAGGAAAATAAAAGAGCAAAAAGATAGGAAAGGGAAATTGAAGAGACCAGCAAATGTACGAGACTGAAATTGCTGAAAGGAAAAAGAATAGGAAAAGACAGGGAAAAGAAGAGAAAAAGATGGGCAAAAGGAGACGAGGAATAGAAAGGCAAGGTAAAAAGAAGGAAAAGACAAGGAAAGGGAGGAAACTTAAGTGAGAAAAGGGGAAACACGGAAAAGAGGAACAGAAAGAGAAGGCAAAAGGTAACAAGGAAAAATAGAAGAAAAAGAAAGGGAATGCAGAGGGAAGAGAGAAAGAGACGAGAAGGAAAACAGGAGGAACGGACGGGGAACGCAAAACAAGGTGCGAGGAAAAGAGGAGGAAAAGAAAGAAATTGCACAAGGAGGTAAAGGAAGGAAAAGAAAGGGAATGCAAAAGGAGGTGACAAGGAGAAGACAAGGAAGAGAAAGGGAATGTAAAAGGACATGGGAGGAAAAGTAGACGGCAAGGAAAAGAGAAGGAAAAGAAAGGGAATAGAATAGGAGAAGAGAGGAAAAGAATGAATGGAGTGCAAGAGGCGTAGAGTTTCCCCAGTAGACACTATTGGTCTTCTAAATGAGAGGTCTTGTGAGCCAGGGATAGTCTTCAGGCATTAGTCGGGAAAGAGAGGAGAGAGAAGGGGTGGAGAGAAAGCGAGAGGAAAGAAACAAGGTGGAGAAAAAGGGGGACGAGAGAAAAGGGGGAGGCAAGAGAGGGAGTGGAGAGAGGGTGTGGAAAGAAAGGGAGTGGAGCAAGAGGGAGGAGAGAAAGGGAGTGGAGAAAAGGGGAGGAGAGGAAAGAAAGAGGGAGGAGAGAAAGGGCGAAGAGCAAATGGGAGAAGAAAAAAAGAAGAGGAGAGAAACAGGGAGGAGAGGAAAGAAGTGGAAAGAAAGTGGAAGGAGAGAAAGGGTGTGGAGAGAAAGGGAGAGGGGAGAAAGGGAGAAGAGAGAAAGGGGGTGGAGAGAAAGGGAGAAGAGAGAAAGAGAGAAGAGAGGAAGGGAGAAGAGAGAAAGGGGGAGGAGAGATGGGGAGAGGAGAGAAAGGGGGAGGAGAGAAAGGGGGAGGAAAGAACGAGAAGGAGAGCTAGGAAGAGAAGAGAAAGATAAAAAAAGGAGGGAAGAGAAAGGTAAAGGAAAATAAGGGAGACAAGAGAATGGAAAAGGGAAGACAGGTGTAGGAAAGAAACGTAGAGGAGAGATGAGAGGGAAAGGAAAAAGAGGAGAAAGTACTCTACAGAGAGAGAGAGAGAGAGAGAGAGAGAGAGAGAGAGAGAGAGAGAGAGAGAGAGAGAGAGAGAGAGAGAGAGAGAGAGAGAGACGCAGGAGATAGAGGAGACAAAGACAAGTGATAAAGGAAAAAAAGAGGGCAAAAAAGGAAAGCTGGACAAAGAAGGAATTACAGATGGGTGAAAGATGACACTGAAAGGGTAGAAACGGCAATGAGAGGGGAATATGAGGAAAAATGAGAGCGGAGAGAGAAACGTGAAGGAGGGGAGAGGAAAGTGAGAGGGGAGAGAAAAGCCAACAGGGAGAAAAGAAATGTGAGAATGAAGAAATGTACATTGTAAAGGAAACAGCAACATTCAGAATATTTAACCTTTCCTCCCCCTCCCATCTCACCCACATCACCCTCGTCAGCTGCTGCAAACAGGAAAAACTCAAAAAGACCAGTATTCAGCACAGATTTTTTCCCCTGCAACATTTTCAAGAACACATACGGTACTCTCTCTCTCTCTCTCTCTCTCTCTCTCTCTCATAAAACAATAATAATAATAAAAATAATAATAATAAACAGATAAACAGATGGATAGATTGGTAGGTAGACAGATAATGCCAAGAATATTCTATAAAACGTGGTGGCCACAACAAAACGACCTCCAGGTGTTTCCTTACATGACGATCTCCTCCCACGACACTCCAGACATTTTTCACTCAATTTACATGATGCACTCAACTATTCACAATTGTACTCTGCGTACAAATTGTACAGTATGTGATTTATATTTAGCATTCTACGTAATGTGCATATTTATACTACTTCAGATACTTAGCGTATTCCTCTACGTAATTTGCATATGGTACTCCACGAATTTCACCGATTAATCTCAACCTAAAACATTAAAAAAAACAAGTAAAATGTGGTGACGGCGCCAACCATCCATTCACCCAAAGTAGAGCTGCCTCCAAGTGATTCTAAAATGAGTGACAGGCAAAACGGTTTCTTGTAGTCGAAAACATCACTAACTACGTTGCGAAATAACCATGTAACCAAAATACGCATGTGGTGTAGTGGTCTCCAGCGCTCCAACAGGATGTAGCTCACAGAAGCTTCCTTTTGTGCGGTAAAAGTAAGGTAACAGTGGGAACAGACGCCATAAGGCGCAAAGCCGCTGTGTTCATGTTTGTAAAATAGGCCTTTCAGCCTGTGGTGGGTTATTCACCCACTCTCCTAGGATACAAGCCACTGTATAATCCAGGTTACCACAGTTACCTCCGCTAGGTGTTATCCTTTGTACTTATTTTACCAACCTACACACACAGGGTGACTGGACAACCGAGATGCGTGACGCCAGCTGCCCACACCAGGACTCGAACTATGGCGCTAATGGGCCCACAGATTAACAGAGATGTTTCTCACTTAGTCAGCGCGGCGAAGCTTGTGGTATATTGCTCTTAAAATGTCACTTAGGAGAAAAAGCAAATGACCACCCTAACCTTAAATGGAAGCAATAGGTAGCCTAGGCTCGGACTCCTATCCTTTCTGGGCAATCAAGGACTGGACGCAATTCACTTCAAGAACTGTGATCTGCGATGAAAAATTATAAGCATGACTGATAATGGACAGGATATGATTCAGTCATGCATTCAATCACTATCTGCAATTAAAAGTAAATTTAAGTCATGCACAGGAGTGAAAACAAATCATGGGAAACTCGCCTTCACAACAACGAATTTCATGCTCCAGCCTCCTGACAGCTCTTGGAGGTTGAGTAATTTATTATTCGAGCGTGGGCATTATTTTTTGGTACGGTATTGAAGCCAGAGCCACAGCTTACAATTTTGTGAGCCCAGGAGAGCAATAAACTGGAGCTGGGATGAATGAGAAATGTTTGCCCTTTATCATGTACCCGTAAAGGTGAGTGAAAATTGACAACTATGAAGGGTTTGTTGATTGCCCGGGTAAGTCTTTTTTGGTTTACGACCTCTGGGTGGTTATAGTCAGCTTAGGAGGGATTTTCAAAGTTGGAGGTGTTCTTATTTATCCTAGTCATTTCTACAGCACTCATTATACTGAGTGAAATTGATTGACATTTAAACGCAATGTGTCTAGGCATCTCGAAATCGAAGGATCTTTAATCTGACTCTTTGGCTCTTTCTTTTTCTTCTTTCTCTTTCCTAAACAACTATGTGGGGTTCCTGCCTCTGGTTCTTTTTCACTTCATAAAAGCTAATTAAAACATCATGGTGAAGGAGTTAATTATTATACAATCAAACAAATCGCTATCCTGCAGCAGTTAATCATACAAAGATTCACTTCACATTTTTTTTTTTTTTTTTTTTTAAATAACAGAACGGAGGAAGGAAAAACAAATGGAGAAAAAAAATAATCCATACACCAGATTACTGGTGTCCTCTGTTCATAAAATATCTGTAACAGTTAGACTTGAACAGTTGTAGGTTGAAATTTGGAGGAAAACAACTCTGGGGAAGCGAGTTCCAGAGAGATGCAGTTCGGGGAATGAAAGAATTCTGATAGGCAGAAGTTCTGCAATGTGGTTGAGTGACATTCCAGTCATGAGCGCTACCAGATGCCCGTGTAGCACGAGGGAAGGCATGGAGAGGTGGCACCATGGACGCAACTTCGTCGGAGCATTTGCCAAAAAAATATCTGTAAAATAATGCAAGGGAGGCAACAGTCTTTCTTACTTGCAGGGGAGGTAGTTTATATGTAATGGCAGGATTGTTAATGATTCTAACAGCTTTATTCTGAATTTTGTCTAGTTGTCTTAATGCAACCTCTCCACAACCATTCCACAAGGGTGAGCAATATTCAAGCTGAGAGCGCACATGACTCTTATAAATTATAGCTAACTGCTCATCGGCGAAGAAGTTACGGACTCTGTACAATAATCCAAGTTTCTTTGAGGCGGTTTTAGCAAGTGATCTGACATGAGAGGTCCAGCTGAGGGCACTGTTAAGTGAGACACCAAGAATTTCAATACTTTTGGAGATGGGAATATTAGTAGCACTGAAAGTAATGTACGAATCTGGCAATATCTGTCTATTAGTAAAACTGTATATATTTAGTTTTACTAGCATTAAAAGAGACAAGGTTGTTTTGTCCCCATTCACTGATTGTAGATAGATCTTGATTTATGGAGATGGCTGTATTGAGTTGAGAGGTAGAGATATTAGACTTTGTAAATGGATGTCTGAGTGTGAATGAACTATGTAGTGTTGAGTCATCTGCATATGAGTGAATGGGATTGTGAGTGACAGATAAGAGATCATTAATATGAACCAGAAATAGGGTTGGCGCCAGAACTGATCCCTGTGGCACGCCGGCGTTAATTGAGTGGAAATTCGAATATACATCATCTACTTTTACTCTTATTTTCCTGTCACTAAGATAAGAAGAAATCAAAGGAACAAAAGACGTTAGTCCATAGCAAGGGAGTTTGGACAGCAGGGAACGGTGCCATACTCTGTCGAAAGCTTTAGAGATATCAAGAGCTACTGCATGAGTTTCTCCAAAAGATCAATTGATTGATGGATGGTATGAGTTAAGAAATTGAGTATGTCAATGGTGGATCTTTCGTGGCGAAAACCGTATTGTCTATCATTAATTAAGTTGTTGGATTCAAGATGTTTAACAATATGCTTATTAATTAAAGTTTCAAATACCTTACCAAGAGAAGATGTGATAGCTATTGGTCTGTAATTGGAGGGGTCAGACGAACTTCCTTTCTTCGGAACTGGGTGGATATTGGCTTCTTTCCATGAATTTGGGAATAAAGAAGTACGTATGCATAGTCTGAATAATTTAGCTAGGACAGAGGCAAGTTCAGGGGAACACTTTTTCAAAACAATTGGCGGAATTCCATCTGGACCTGGAGCTTTGTTGGTAGGTAAATTGTCTAGGATGGATTTTACAAATCTTGTCTGTATTTTAAGTGGGGCAATTTCGGGAGAATCAAGTTCCAGTACTGAGACATTCTGGCTGGTATCATCTATGGTAGAGTTTCTTGCAAAGGTACTAGCAAAGATATCCGCTTTCCCACGTGGGTCATTTGTAATATTGCCATCTGAAGATTTTAGTGGGGGAATGGAAGATGACTTGTTAAAGTTATTATTGAAAGAATTAAGAGTTGACCAGAATATTCTATTGTCATTAGGGTTGTTAAGTAGTTTTGATGCTTGCTTTTGAAGAAAGTTTGATTTAGATAGATTTAATACAGCTTTTGCATGATTTCTAGCAATTTTAAATTGGGAGAGTGATTCAGGTGTTTTTGATTTTAAGTAAGAGTTATATGCTAATGACTTTTGGGCTGTTGCTCTGGCACAATTGCCATCAAACCATTTTGGAGAGTTTGATCTTTTAGTGAATTGTTGACTTGGTATGAATAAATCCATACCAGCTAGTATTAAGATAATTTACGTCACATGATGCCTCACCTTAATCAACATATCGCCTCCCACCTCCTCTCAAAATCTCACCGAACACTCTTCTCATGAATTTGAATCTCGCAAAGCCCCACTTCACAGCACAGCACAACTACAATTACACACATGCCTCAAACAGCCCCACTTGATAAGACACCCACCTGAAATGCACACAATATTTACCATATAACCTTACTTAACACAGACGTCTCACAACCTCATCAGTAAGTTTCACACAACTTCACCGAACACTAATGCACAATCTCACACAACCATACCTGTCACAGCCTCAACTATAAAATTACACCAAATAAAACCACTCCACACTTTCATTAATATACTAGGTCATCTCACACAACCTCACCTAACAGCCTCAACATACCTCACACAACTACTCCTCACCTAATACATCGCCAACACAACACACCCTCGCACAAGCACACCAACACCTCACTCAACACATCACCTCAACACGCCCTCACACAACAAGGCAACTCACATGCCATACCTGACATAACACATCACCTCAACAACACACCCTCACACTGCCACACCACACCTCACACAACTACACCTCATCTACACCTCACCTTGCCACACCTCTCAATACACCGCTTGACACATCCCAACCCACACAAACTTCCACCTCGAATGCAAATACACAGAGTCAAACGAAACAGAATCCGGACCAAAGCCGAAGCATCAGGGGGCACAAAGATAAGGATCAGCCGCTCAAAGGTTACTGTTTTAGAGGCCTTGGCGTTCAGACTAGCAGCAGGGACAAAATGCTGGTCAGAGGGGAGGTGAGCTGCCCTAGTCTCTCTCCCCTCCTCTGCTCCGGGAAAGAGGGGTGAATTGGAGACCGGGAGAGAAGGGGGAATGAGGGAAGAGATCAGTCGAACGCTTTTATTTAAGTTTTTCTTGAATGCTAATCTTTTATCGGGACTCAACACACACACAGGAGGGAGCCAAATTCACACACGCGCAAAAGCCACCAGCACATTCACGCATGCATGCACTTGTGTGTGTGTGTGTGTGTGTGTGTGTGTGTGTGTGTGTGTGTGTGTGTGTGTGTGTGTGTGTGTGTGTGTGTGTGTGTGTGTGTGTGTGTGTGTGTGTGTGTGTGTGTGTGTGTGTGTGTGTGTGTGTGTGTGTGTGTGTGTGTGTGTGTGTGTGTGTGTGTGTGTGTGTGTGTGTGTGTGTGTGTGTGCGCGCGCGCGCGCCCTCCTTCACCCCCCCCACACACACACAGGACATCTTTCCGAAAGTATCATTGTACAGATATACGAATAAGTGGCTATCTTCTGCAATTTTCATTTTTTTTTTTTAGGGGGGTGGGGGAATGGACGTAAATATAAACAGATTAGTGAATCTGATTACAGGAAACTGGAGAAGTGTGAAGGGGTGACCAAGGAGATACGTCTTTCCTTTACGTAACCTTCAACATGCATGGTATCACAGGTAGTATCTATCAGAATTGCCACAGTCACAAAAATACTAAATGAAACTTAATTAAATGTGAAAAGGATTGGATGCAATGTAAGACGGGCCATTTGAGCGGGAAAAATTCAACAGAACATCAGTAGGCTAAATACATCATGTGGTCATCAGCATTAACTTCTTCAGACCAATTACAAGCTTTTCACTCTAGTGCCACAATCTCTTATTTCATTCAGCTTGGGACTGGCTTTTCACACTGGAGAGGTCAGATACAGCCTGTAGTAAATTCTGTACAATGGGACTCCTCCAAACTGAATCAAATCACATGATACCACCAGGAATAAAATGAAAAGAAGTTCTTGGGCAGATAGGAGTAAAAAATTGCATCAACATATCATAAATCAAATATCAAGGTGCAGTGACAGAGTCGTTTCTTCTGGCCTTAAGACGTTCAACAACACTTCTTTGCTGGCAGCTTGTTTTCATATGGCACTTTAATAGTCACTTGTATGATTTCACCTTCATGTAGGTATATATAACTTAGGAAAAAAATATTAACTTCTTGCCTCCTACGACACTCTTCTCTGATTTATTCTCGGTACCTAAAGACTATTTTATTCAGCCTGGGAGGCTATGGGAAATAAAAATGTTTGACAGAGTCTTTACTAACCCCATCAAAAAGAGAGGTATCCTTTCCAAGCTCAGTAAAATCGTCTGAAGCTAGCAAAAATGAAACGAAAAATGAAGCCACCGAATTAAAGGGGTTAACAACAAATGCACAATGAAACCGCAACAGGAAAGGATGAGGTGACATAAAACTTTCTAAGCCCAGGAGAAAGCGATCCTCAGAGAACTACCAACATTTACAGCGACCCGAGCCTGCAATGGAAACAATTTTGGAGGGGGGACTATGTAATTCAGGGAGTCGTTTAGCAATCTACAGAAACTTCGTCTCCATCTAAACTCCTCTACACAAACATGGCTGCGAACTACTTCAAAGCACATATCCATTCCAACTCGTTCAAAAACATACTTGACTCAAACACAAACTCCACTAAACTCGTCTGGGACACAGTCATCTTAAGTGCACACACACACACACACACACACACACACACACACACACACACACACACACACACACACACACACACACACACACACACACACACGAACACACACACACACACACACACACACACACACACACACACACTCACGAACACACACACACTCACGAACACACACACACTCACGAACACACACACACTCACGAACACACACACACACACACACACACACACACACACACACACACACACACACACACACACACTAATTCCCTTTTGAAGAAAAAAAAAAATGGCCACAAAAAAAGTCCACCCACTCCCGCGGACCTTGGACTCAAGTAAGCCTGTTCTGAGCTCCACTTGTCAGCCTCCAGGTAAATCCTCCTTCAGGCAAGACGAGGCTCTGCTTGGACGGGGAACAGAGAAGACTAAGACGCTGGAGGGGGCAGAGGGCCAGGGAAGCAGGGGGGATGTGTGAGGAGGGGGAGCAGGGGGGGGGTTATGTGAAGGGACGGGGGGCGCTGTGTGGTGTGCAGGGAAGCAGTGTGTGTGTCGAGGGGAGGCTGGGGAGGGGAGTCGTGGAGCAGATGCTTGTGAAGCTTCTGACGCAAGGGGGCAGATGGAGATTAAGAAACGTCGGAAAGAATAAGACGGGAGGGAAGAGGATGTGGGCGAGGAGGAAAAGATGCATATGAAAGCGCTTAAGGGAAGATGGAGAGGGGAGATGGATAATGGTTAATAAGAAGACAAAGACGGGGAAATGACTGGCAAGACGGGGAGAAAAGAAATTAAAGTGGTACAATTAATTTTAATAATGAATGGAGTCAGGAAATAATCCGCTCAGAGGTAAATGAAGAGGAGATTAAAGGCCGAGCTGGGACGAGGGAACTTAAAGTCTACACTATGATATTTTCTGTGTGTGTGTGTGTGTGTGTGTGTGTGTGTGTGTGTGTGTGTGTGTGTGTGTGTGTGTGTGTGTGTGTGTGTGTGTGTGTGTGTGTGTGTGTGTGTGTGTGTGTGTGTGTGTGTGTGTGTGTGTGTGTGTGTGTGTGTGTGTACGTACTTGTCCCGTTGCATCGAAATGCTGAAAAGACGTATGCAGCAAAAGCATGAAGTAGTTATGTCAAGAGAGATTCGAATGGTTTTTCAGTCCTGTCTGATTGGAAAAGTTGGTATCTGAATTAACCACTTCACCCCGAGGACTTGTAGTTGTACACAGACCACCACCAGACCAACGACCAGCACGAGACCAAGAATGTTATGAGAGTTTGGACTTGCTTTTACCCATATTTGGAAAAGCGTTAAGTGTTGTGTTCCATTTTCTTGGCTTCTTACTAGATAACCACCACACCAAAGACTTACGGGATGTATGGAATAGCTACCCACATCAGGAAAAGTACTGCTTGTGTTTCTTTTTATGCAACATTACGGTGACACGGGTGGGAACTGCAACTTACACTTCCCTAGTAACTTAAACCAAAGGAAAAGGAACTGGACGAAGTCCCTGGGACTCACGTAACTTTCTTGTAAGTAAAAGAGAGGGTGGAAGATGACACAGGGGGATAGAACTGAGATGGTGTGGAGAGAAAATGGGTTAGCCTGGGGAGGAGGAAGGCTGGCTTGGTGAGAAAATAGGTTAGTTTGCGAGCGACACGAGAGAAAATGTAAAGAGAAGATAAAGAAGAACAGAAAATGGGCGAGAGAGAGAGAGAGAGAGAGAGAGAGAGAGAGAGAGAAATGAAGTGGATGGGACTGAATGGAATGGGGGAGAGGGGAGAACAAGATAAGGAGGCCTGGGAGGTGCTGGGGAGAGAAATGGGTGGAGATGAAGCTGGGTGGGGTAGAAAATGAGTGGGAAAGAAAGTCGGCGGTGAAGGAAATGTGTGTGGAAGGAACTGGGTGGAGAAGGAAACGAATGAAGTGAAACCAGGCTGAAAAGGGGAATGGGTTGGGTGGGAACTGGGTGGAGGAAGTGAGCTGGGAGAGAACTGGATGGAAAAGGAAATGGACGGGAAGAGATCAGGGTTGAAAAGGAAATGGATTGGGAGGGAACTGGATGGAAGGAGAAATGGGATGAGTGGGAACTGGGTGGAAAAGGAGATGGGTCGGGAGGGAACTGGGTGGAAAAGGAAATGGACTGGGAGGGAACTAGGTAGGGAAAGTAGGATGGGGAGGGAACTGGTTGAGGCTGGGAAGTGGGTGAGGAGGGAAGTGGGTGAGGAGGGAACTGGGTGGAGAGAATACTAGGTGAAGTTAGAGAGGAAAATAAAGGGCGGGGAGGGGAGACTGGGGAGGGAGTCTGATGAGGAAGGCAGGGTGGGGAGTGAAGGATGGGGTAGGAAGAGAGGAGGAGTGAGATGCAAGGGATGAGAGAGGGTCCAGTCAACGAGAGTAAACAACGGGCTGAAAGAGAGTTTGGGAATTTTGCATGTTCGCATGATAACTTTGGCCCCGGGGTGAAGTCAGCGAGGGATATCATACACCTGGGACGCTAAGAGAGTTGGGATCAAGAGAGGTACACTAGTGGAGAGTAGGAGACTGGGTGAGCTGAACAGATTAAGAGAGGAAATTTATAACTGAGCAGCGTTGTTTGTTTGTTTGTTTGTCCTTCAATCACGCCCAAACCATGGGCCAGAGACCCCCAGACCCATATATATTCTGAACCAGGGTGACCCAAGGATGGTTTTAGGGAGTCAAAGTTCAGATCTGGGTCATTTGAGCTCGGCGGTAGTGTTCGCCTTTTTTTTGGGGGGGGGGCAACGCCGGGTACCCCTGCAGCCCAATTTTTGCCATGGAGACTCACATAACCTACAGTTCGGACATAAGCTATAAGAGGTTGCCCTCCTCGGTCATTTGAGGTCAATGGTCGGAAGTCATTTGAGGTCACCGGGAATACACGCTCGCACGACTGGACTAGCAACCCAGTTTTTGGCATGGAGACTCACATGACCTCCAGTTCGGACACAGGCTATGTGAGGTTGACCTCCGAGGTCATTTGAGGTCATCGGTTGGAGGTCATCTGAGGTCACAGGTAATAGTAAACAAGTGTGCACAAATACTGTGCGTTAGTCTGCAAAAGCTGACACAGAAAGTGCCTGGATCTCTTATAATCCCTCTTCAAAAGCACAAGAGGTACATGGTTTTATGGAGTAGAAAGTCTAAACTAGAACAAACAGGATTAGAGTGTTCGTCTTTTTTGGCCCGGGCAACAACGGGTACCCCTGATATAATACCATGAGAAAAAGAGACGCTGGCCAGTGAGAGACTGTGGGAGGTGGAATAACTCAGAAAAGGAATATGACAGGAAGAGAAAAGAGAAGTTGGCCAGTGAAAGGCAGGAGAATGGTAAAACTGAAGAGATGTGGGAAATGTACAGTACAGTACAAGGGGACACGGAACGTTCACCAGTTGAGAAGCAGTCAGGGAGAGTTGGGAGTGATCAGAGATAGGAGAAAAAGGGATTAAAGAATAACACAGACTAGTCATTTGAGTGCTGAAGGACAGTAGAGATGGAGACCAGCAGACTAGGGGATAAAGTTAATACAGTAAATAACGAGGCTGTAGAAAGTCGAAGGAAGGAAAGTTGGAGACAAAAACCACCAGACGTGAAGAGCGTTCAGGGTAACCACAAAGCGGTAAAGTGAAAACTTAAAAAACGCTAAGAGAAAAGAAAGTTGGAGGAAGGCCATCTGGAAGGAACTGAGTACTGGGGCCAAGAAGAGCAGGTGGATGGCCAGAAAATGAAATGGCTGGAGGTAAGAATGACTAAGATAATGAGATAGAGAAGAGCTAGGAGGGAGGAGGCAGAGAAAGGCGGCAGGGAAGGGATGAGGAAGGGGAGGAAATTAGATGCGATGAGGGTTGACAGACGGGGAAGGGGGGGGGGGCTGAGGAATGGACGTAGACAGGGACGAGAGAGATGTAGATAAAGGGTGAAGGTAGAGAGAACAGGAGGGGAGGGGCGGGCTGGAGGCTGGGAGAAAAGGGGGTGGGGTGAAGGCTGGAGGCAGAGAAAAAGAGAAGGATGGTGGATGAGATATAAAGCCAGACACGAAAGAAAAAAAGAGAAGATAACATACTGCACAAAAAATGGACAGAACAAACAGAAAGAGACAGACAGGAATAACAGCAAGAAAACCAGACACCAATGGGATGAAGGACAGCAGAAAGGGGAAAGAGGAAGACAAACAGAGAGGGGAAGGTTGCATAAAGTGAGAGAAGGACGAGAGGCAATCAAGTGAGAGAAAGGAAGGGACGCAGAGTGTATGGAAAGAAATACAAAATTAAAGACTGAATGAAATGGAATGGCATAGAATAAAATAGAACAGAATGCAAAGAGAGAGAGAGAGAGAGAGAGAGAGAGAGAGAGAGAGAGAGAGAGAGAGAGAGAGAGAGAGAGAGAGAGAGAGAGAATGCCGAATGGGAAGGGCGAATCAAACTTTTGGCAAGCGCCCCGCACAACCTGTTAGCTGAGAAACGGGAAATATAACTGGCTGGCTGCAGGAGGGAACATTCTTGCGTTTTTCCCTACCCATCCACCACCTCCTCTCCCTCCCGTTCCCTTCCCTCTCCTTCTTCCTCTTCCCCTTCTAGTTCCCTGCCCTTTCTCCTCTTCCCCCCTCTCGTTACCTTTCCCCTCCTTCCTTACTCTCCCACACTTCCCTTTCCCCGCCTCCTCCTGCCTTCTTTCGATCCCACCCTCCCCCTCCTCCCGTACCTCCTTATCTATTACTTTCCTCCCCGGTGAATGTGAGTTTTACTTTAAGCAGCAGAAAGACCTTACCAATTCAGTTCATATCCCTCCAGTTTGTTTTCTCTGTTTTTCTAACTATTTTCAGGGTGGTAAATTTCCTGCAGAAAAAATTCCCACTGTTTTTATCACCACGTTCCTTAAGCTGTACATATGATTGTGTTGTTTCCGGGGTAATGGAAGAAACTCAACGTACTCAAAGGTGGATTGCGTTTCCCAACTCCCCGAATGGAGCTTAGGTTAAGTTAGATTAAATTATTAGGTACAGCTAAGCTAGGTTGGGTTAGGTTTAAACACTTAGATTAGGACAGTCCCTTCCGCCATTTTGCCGACGAATCAAACGAACTGACACAGTGGAAAAAGGCTAAAAGCAATAGGGAAATAGATTTAATAAGAAACGTTTATTTACCAACAAAGAAATAATCACAAATATATAACAGACTATCAGGGATAAGAAAAGCTGATTTGGTAAGGTGTTTCTGCTGCTAAAAGTAAAGCGTATGTTTATCCCCTCCCCTTTTATCCTCACATTCCCTTTCCTCATTCCCTCTCCCTTCACCTCGTCGTTCCCTTCCATCTCTTGTACCTCCCGCCCCAAGTCAAACCTCTCCCTCCCATTTGTTTTCACATATTTTGCCCCTCACACCCACACCCAACCACCCATCCAAGTTTCCTTCCCCAGTTGAAGTGCAATTCGACTCCCGCCTACCAGCTTCTTCCTGCCACCTACACCCTCCTCCCCCCCCCTTTTTTTTTTTTTTTTCAATTGTGTCGCCCACCACCTTCACCTTTTCCTCCTCACCTCACCTCACCCTTCCTTCCACTCTTAGTAACTTTCTTTTCATATGCTTCTCCCAATCTTAACTGCTCTTTCATTCCTTCCTTTCTCCTGCTTACAAAAAATTCGTCTCTTCCCACTCTCACCCTTCTTTCCTCCCTTTCGTTTTTGTGTGTTCTTCACCCAAAATTCCATCCTTTCCTCCTTTCCTTCTCTGTCATATAACTCCCTCCACCCCAATCATTTCTTCCTTCCTTTCCTCCTTTCTTCCACTGTTTTCATGTAATTCGCTTGTGGGATTTCCTTGCAGAGGGGGGAAAGTCAAGAAGACAAGAGGAAACAGCTCTCCTCCCCTCCCAAAACACATTACAGGGATTACATAACAAAATACAGACTGGCCTGGGGATTTAGCCATTTATTCCATCTGGTCTTTCACCCTGGAATTACTAAAGGTGAGTCTTGTCCCACAGCGTTTGTGCGTGTGGGAACTTTTGCTCCCCCATTAAGCTACCCTCCCCTCTTCTCTATTCTCCCCTCCCATCCCCTCGCCCTCTACCCTATCCTTCCCTTTCTTCGTCCCCTACCCTCTCCTTTCTGCTCCTCCCTCGTACCTAACTTCTCCTCCTTTCATTCTCTACTTTCTCCATCCTTTGTTCTCTATCCTATCCTCTCCTCGTCCCCTATCTTTCCCTGCCCTCGCTCCTTCCCCTCCTCTTCCCTCTCCTCACCTGGTCCTCCTTCTATCCTTGTCCTCTACTCTCCCCTTACTCTCGTTTCCTCCCCCTCTTTCCATCGCCCCTTACCCTCCTCTTTTCACAATCCTTTTTCTCCTGTACCTCTCCTTCACTCCTCTCCCCTCTTCCCCTTCTTCTCCTCAGTCCCCACCCTCTCATCCCCCGCCTTCCTCGTAACCGTCTCCTTCCTCACTGCTTTTCACTCTTCAAAACATGTTCCACTTTTCCTTTAGTTATTCTCTTCCTTTGCTGAACAAGGCCCCATTTTCTCCCTCGGCTTATTCTCTTACACATTTTATCCATTACTTTTTCCCAGAGTAAGTGTGCATAAAATTTCTCTATTTTTACTTATTCAGTTTAGCTTACCTATTTCTTTCCTTACCTATTTTACACATGTCTGTAAAGATGCCGTCATTTATTTCTTTAAACTGCTGAGGTATCGAAATGAAAATCTTTCTCTTTCTTTAGGTCACACACACACACACACACACACACACACACACACACACACACACACACACACACATATATATATATATATATATATATATATATATATATATATATATATATATATATATATATATATGAAACGTTCTTCTCTGCATATCTCTAACTATTAACAATTTCCTTAACAGCACACGTTTTCCTAATCTTATTCCAGTGTATTTATTTCTTTCCATTCTATGTATCTCTGGTAGGGATCCCCGAGTACCATCAACCCATCTGTCTTACACTTTTAATGAAGCTGCACTTCATACATACATTTGCCTACCTAAATATACAGACACCATATTTCTTCCGAATTTTCCTTCCTTTATCCTTTCCCACTACTGCAACGTCCCTAGGCCCGTATTTTCGTCGGTTAACTCCATCAGTGCGGTGACGCCTTTACTTGAATTTGTGTTATATATGGAAGACACTGTATATTTCTTAAGACACCAACCGAATCGTAAGGTTAGGGAAATCTTTAACCATCTTCACACACAAATGGCTCTTTATGCATCATACTTCGTGCCTTACACTAACTCCTCGTTCACATCGTTCCAAAAAGACTAGGCCATATATTTCCATTCCCTGTTGATCTTTTGGTGTCCACATTGGTTATCTTCTTCCAGCACCACTGTCTCTTGTCCACATCATTTCCTAAGCTTTTCCTGCCATCCTCACACCCTGCCATGCCACGAGAATTACACGTTTCCGTTTGATGTCCGCTGCCAAATCAGACATACTCACACACCTTTCTTTTCCCCCCAGCACCTTTCTTCTCTTTTCCACATCGTTCTCTCTCCATTCTCCACTCAGCACCTCTTACCATTCATCTACTTTTCATACTCACAATTCCATATAGATTATATACATCTACACCATCTTACTGTCCCTCTCTGTTTTCCACCATGACTTTCTTCTTCAACTTCCACCCTCCTTCTCCACATTTCAGGTTCTCCTTTAACCCCTTTAAGTCCTTCCTCATCCTCTTCACAACGATGACGTATTTTGTACTGTATATCTTACCACAGCCAGACGACTTTATTCAGCTTAGAACTGGAGGGGACAGATACAACCTTCATTGGGTCCCTCACTACCAGAGGTCCTCCTTTACCTGAATAAATCGTCTGGTGTGGGTGTGTGAAATTCAGAATAAAAAAAAGGGAACGAAATGAAGGGGTTAAGTATTCCACCACCACCCCACACCACAATGAATGCCTATTTATGCCTATCGACTGCACTGAGGCAGACATTCAGCTTTTGCCAAAACCCTATCTTCTCCCTGGCTACGACACGCATTTGACAAATTTCCAGTCCAGACCCCTAAGTCTGCTCTAGATACGAAGTCCCTATGGGTTAAGAGCACATTGCAAAAAACATAATATTGACTTGTTTTCTTGTCCCTCTACTTTCCACAAAACCTCATGCCTCTCCCTTAATCAATCCCATTTTCAATTCCTTCCCTCTCTCGTTCTCTACGCATTCTATCTCCCTAAGTTTGGTCTTCCTACTTAATACAGCTCTTTCTCCCCATCCCACTCTATCTTCCGCATATACCTTTAACAACCTTTATCTTACTCTCATTAAGACGAGGATAAAGTGGAGGTATTACTTCCACAACGCTCCTCTCTCAATATCATTCCCTCTCTTCCGCATCTTTTTTTCGTCTCATAACAAATACCACTTTACAAAAATAAGTTAATTAATAAATAAAATGGCAAAGGTCACCTTATTTCCACAGCTCTCATCTTTCTAATGAATCTACTCTCTTCCACATCTCATTTTAGCCATCTTTATTTTATTCCCCCATTAAAAAAAAAAAAAAAATCAAAACGGCATTATATTCACAATCCTTTCCTTCCTCGTCGACCTACTTTCTCGAAACCTTCTTTGGCCTTCCGTACCCATCATCCCAGAAAAATACGCTGAAAACAGGAAGATATCATTTCAATTCCCACCCCGACCCCCGAACAAGCGACCTACGGCTAACAATTTCCCCGGATAATCAAACGTGGCTAATTCTTCTCAATCTAGGACATAACAACGGCCTCGGGGGAAAAAAGGGAGAGATTACCAATTATCCCTTTCCTCAAAAACACGGGATGGGACTGAGGCCTGGCGCATTTTTCTGAACAGTGACGGCAAAAAATTTAAGGCTACGTAAGAGGTAGCTGAAGCGGGGAAGGGATGAGGGAGGTGGGGAAGGGATGAGGGAGGGGAAGAGAGGGATGAGGGAAGGGGGTGTGAGAGGAGTGTGGGAGGAGGGTGTGAGAAGGGTGGGGGAAGGGGGTGTGAGAGGAGTGTGGGAGAAGGGTGAGAGAGGAGGGGGGAGAATAGGAGAAATACGAGAGAGAGGGGGAAAAAATTATAAAGGAGAGAGAGAGAGAGAGAGAGAGAGAGAGAGAGAGAGAGAGAGAGAGAGAGAGAGAGAGAGAGAAAACCTGTATGGCGCCGTTCCGATGTAAATATGTAAAATACCAAACCTGCCCATTTTCCCTGTCCCCTTCATCTCGTGGTTTTAGCCCTCAAATTCCCCCTCCTCCTCCCCTCGCCTTCCCCTTGAGCCGCCAAAATTAATGAGTAGTGGGGGGAATTGAGAAGAATTTAGGGGACAAGGTGGGGGGAGGTGAGGGAGCTAAAGGTGAGGGAGAGATTGGGGAGAAAGGAGTGGAAATGGGGAGCAGAACAGAAGGAAAGAAGAAAGGAAGGGGGAGAAGGAGAAAGAAAATGGGAGGGGTGGAAAGATATTAGTTGGGAATGAGAAAGGGGAGAAGGAGAAAGAAAATGGGAGGGGGAGGAAAGAAAGGAGTTGGAAGAGGGAAGAAGGAAATGGGAGGTGGAAATGGGAAGGCACTGAGAAGGAAGGGTGAGATGGGGAAGCGATGGGGGTGCAAATGAAGAGGGAGAGACAGGAGTGGAGAGGAGAGGGAGGAAAAGAGAACGTCAAGGGATGGAGGAAGAGAGAGGCCAGAATGAAAAGGACTGAAGAAGGGATGGGGGTAGAATGGTGGGAGATGGGGGAAAAGGAGAGGGTAGGGGTGACCGATGGGAAATACAGAGGGTAGAGAAGAGAAAGAGGAGACGGAGAAGAGAGAAAGAAGGGGAGGGTGAGACGGGGAAATTCGTGGGATGAGAAGGGGTGAAAGAAGGGAGGGAGGGAAATATGAGAAGAAATACGTGAGGTGGAGGAGGGGAAGGGATATGGGGAGGGGAGGGGAGGGGAGGGGAGGGGAGGGGAGGGAAATGTGAGTAGTGGCAGGATATAAATGAGGAAGAGGAAGAGGAAAAGGGAGGGAAAGATGGGAAGGAGAAAAATATGAGTACGAATAAATGAGAGGAAGGAGGAGAAGGATAATAGGAGAGGGTGGAGGGGAGGGGAATGCTGGTAGGGAGAGGGAGGTAACTTCAGCTAAAAGTCTTGGTTGGTGGGGAGGAACATGGCAGGTTTAAACTCCATTTTTTGGACTCTTATTTTTGGTGGACTGGGTAAGCTTAGGTGTGTGCAGGTGAGGGAGGGTATACCTGGATTTTAATTGCTTTGTGCCGAGGCTGGGGCGGCGAGGGTGTTGGAGAGAGGTGGGAGGAGTGGGGGGGCAGAAAGGGACAGAAAGTGAATGGGTTAAAATGTCGAGGGGAAGCGCTTAGAGAAGAGAAATGTAGGGAAGAGAAAAGAGTTACATAGGGAATGTACATAGATCACATAGATATTCAAGTCACTACAACGAGCTGCTCATAGAAGTAACAGACAAGTTAACTGAACTCGTGAGCACATACCTTAAACCTGACAATTTAAATCACCACCAAATTTTAACAGCTCTTCCGTGATCCATGACTCACATACCCAAAAAATTACACTGAAATCCATCAATAACTTTTTGAGATACCTTGCAGATAAAAAATAAAAAATAAAAAATAAAAGTTCTAAACCAGAATTCGAGCGCAGATCACCATCAAAATTAAAAAAAAACTCTTCCTTAGCCCATGGCCCACTTATCCACAAAATTTCACTGAAATCCATTTAGAAGTCTTTGAGATATCATGTGGATAAACAGACAAACAGGGATGCATACATAACCTGCTCCAACTTTAGCTGGCGGAAGTAAAAAAAAAAAAAAAAAAAGTACATCAGAGGGCACTCTCCACCCTAAAAACCCTCCGGCAGTTTCCGTATATAAGAAATTGTGTGTGTGTGTGTGTGTGTGTGTGTGTGTGTGTGTGTGTGTGTGTGTGTGTGTGTGTGTGTATGTGTGTGTGTGTGTGTGTGTGTGTGTGTGTGTGTGTGTGTGTGTGTGTGTGTGTGTGTGTGTGTGTGTGTGTGTGTGTGTGTGTGTGTGTGTGTGTGTGTGTGTGAGAGAGAGAGAGAGAGAGAAAGGGGGGGGGGGTAGTCTAGGCGTGAGAAATAGCCTTAGCAGCAGTAAGTTAGGCATCACTACAGGGGGAGCAACTTTATGCCCCTGCCACTGTACTGAGCTGAAACTCCACCATTCCTAGTCCAACCACGTCCTCGAGGCCTAGGCTACATGAGGAAAGAGGGGGTGGGGGATGGGTTAGGGTGGAGAGGGGGATGGAAGGGGACAGAGAGGGGTGGGGAGAGAGGGTCGGAAGAAAATGGGTCTGAAGAAATGGAATAGAAATGGGAAAGAAAGGACAGAGATTGGAAGGGGATGAGATGGAGAGGAGGAAGGAAGGAAATAAGTGGGGAGATGACGACGGAAACAGGATGATGGAAAAGAGAGAAGGGAGAGAAAGATGTATGAAGAGAATCTGGTGGTAGATGAAGTACAGAGAAGCGGGAGGAATGGAAGGGAAATACTGAAAGAGATGGAGTGAGAGAATGAGGGATGGAGGAGATAAAGGGTGGGAGGGAGGGAAAGAAGGAGGGAAATAATGTAGAGATGGAAAAGAACTATATAGGAAAGGGAGAGAAAGGGGTATGGAAGTAGGAAAAGGAAGAGGCGTGAGATAGGTGATACGATGACTGAGAAACAGGAAAAGTGTGGTGTTGAAGATGGACAGTTAGGTGGGGGAAAAGGGCATGGAGAATGTGGGGTAAGACAAAGGGGCAGCAAAAAGAGAGGAAAAGGAGTTGGGAAGCAAAGGAGGGTGAATTGAAAAGGTAAAAGAAGGAAAATGGGAAGAAAGAGTGGGAAAAGGAAGAAGGTAAAAGAAGTAGTAAGAAGATTTGAATGGGAGAAGATGATTGAAAGCCATGGGAAAAAAAGAGGAAAAAGGGAGAGCAGAAAAGGAGAGAAGACACTGGAAGAAGAGTTTGGAAAAGAAGGAATGGGTAGGAAAAAGAAGAAAAAGAAGGAAACGGTATGAGAAAGACGAAAAAGGAGATAAGAAAAAGGAATGGACACAGTAGATAGGGATATAACTTCATCATGGGAGTTCCTGTATTTAATTGCTGATACCCTCAAAAATAATATAATACTTAATTTTCGAAAATTCTACTCGTATCATTAAAAACTCTCTCCTAACCTAAACATAATCGTCTGAAGCTAGCATGAATGAAGTAATCATACGTCCTGGGATTGAAGAGGTTACAATGTGGCAAAACTAGTGCCAAGTTGAAGGCTAATGACTAAAAGAGATACAGGTTAAAAGGAGAAAAGATATGTCACTACACTAGAAAGACCTACAAAAGGAGGAAAGGAAACAGCCTTTCAAAGAATATGAAATATATGCGATGAAAGGGAAACAGAAAAAAGGGGGAAACATACAGAAAAAAGTAAATTAAGTGACTGAAGAAGGAGGAGGACGGAAGATTGAACACAATGGATAACTCAGAAATAGAAAAAGAAAAGAAAAAGGAGCATACAAACTGGACAAATTGGCAATACCAGTATACGAAACTGAAAGAGAAGGAAGGAGACAGAGGAACATCAGGTGGGAGGAAGGAGTATATGTGGAAAAAGAAGGAATATAAATGGGAAAATAGAGACTGGTAGTGGAGGAGAGCAGACAGAGAAACGAGGGATGAAAGTGAAATAGATGAGGGGAAAAAAGTGGGAAAATGAAAATGGAGAAAAAAGTGTAAAATAAGAGGTTCCAGAGGGAACGAGGGAGGCACGTGAACGAGATACAACTCTACTTTAAAAGGTTCCTCTGACCTGGCGATCCATAAGCAATGTCGAATGGAAATCCTAGACGCCGTCCCGAGATTGAGTTTGGCACCCTGGCTCACCTACAGAATACAGAGTGTGGCCGAGTGTTGCCTACTCCTGCATTTGTCCTGCCTTGTCCTGCCTCCCTGCCTGGTCTGTACGTGTCCTGCCCTCTCCTGCCTCACTGCCTGGTCTGTCTGTATGTCCTGTCCTGTCTCACTGCGTGGTTAGTATGTGTCCTGTCCAGTTCTGCCTCACGTCTTGATGTACAGTATGTGTCCTGCCCAGTTCTGCCTCATGCCTTGGTGAATGAGTCCTGCCCAGTTCTACCTCATGCCTTGGTGTATGTGTCTTGCCTCACTATTTAGTCTATATGTGTCCTGCCTCACTGCCTGGTCTATCGATATGTCCTGCCTCACTACCTGGTCTGTAGTGTCCGGCCTCACTGTTTAGTCTCAGTGTGTCTTGCCTTAGTCTGTTGTGTGTGTCCTGCCTTGTCCAGATTCACTCCCTAGTCTGTATGCGTTCTGTCCTTGGACTGACCTGCAACTAAACTCACCGTGTACCTAACCTGTCAAACTTAGCACCTACCTAAGCATAATTCAATCCTACCCTGGCCTGTACCAGTCCTGCCTCACAGCATCATGTAATCTTCACATACCTTGCCTCACCATCTGCACTGTAACTGCCCTGCCTCGCTGTCTGCCTGGGGACCTTTAAATGCCCTATTTCATTCTATCCCACTCGCTGCCCTGCCTTACCGTCAGCCTGGTGCCCTTTAAATATCCAACGTCAATGTGCCTGCCTGTTTGCTCTGCCTTCGTCTCTCTCTCCCATTCTCCTGCCTCAGTGCATCCGCTTTACCTATCCTCTGCACCGTGTCGCAATTTGACTTGCTACATAGCCTGTCATGCGTTGCCTCACACTGCACATTCAACCTATTCCATTTCCCTTCCCTAATCTAATAGTTTCTAAGTTCTGTCCTCTGGTCTAGTTGGTCGCACATTTTGTGAACTTGCTTGTAATACCATAACTTCCATGCATCATCAGTTCTTTATTAAATTTTTATTCATTTTGGCTGTTAAAACGTTAACTTTGCTGGTATTCAGAGAAACTCTGCAGATCCTTCAGTGACTGATGATTTACAGCATGTGTAACCATTGCCACATAACCTTTACAGTCTTTAATCCTAATCATGGCTCGTTCACTTCCTCACTTCTCTCCTTTAGTCGAAAATCAAGAAACAGAGTACCAGCGTATTATTAAAGAAGCCCCAGTGTCAACACAGTCAAGTACAGGTGAGTACAAACCATATAATCTACGACAAATGTTCCGTACCCTCCTCTCCTGGCACTCTACAAAGTAATTTTGTAGGCGAGCAAACGACCGAGCGAGAGAGCGAGAAAACAAGAAGGAAAAAAGTCACTCCATTTTAATAAGTGGCGCTTTCAGATGCTGGAGTTATAATGAAGTCAGATCAAACACGGCCGCCCCGAGGATATGAAACACACCCAGACGTTTGCCGAGGCCCGGTTAAACAAAGGTCGTAATTGTGCCGAAGAGTGATATAATTGAGTCTGGCCCGGGGCTGCAGGAGGGTGTGTGTACTCGGCTACCAGGCCTTTAAAAACCAGAGCAGGAGGTGGAGGAGGAGGAGAGGCACAAGGAAGTGGGGGAAGGAGAGAGGCAGAGAGACAAGAAAAACGGAGAAGCATAAGGAGAGACGGAGGATTAGGAGAAACAGGAGAGACTGACAAGAGGAAAAGAGATGGTTGAGAAGAAAGTGGAGAAGAACGGCTGGGAATGGAGGTGGAGGAAGGAAAGGAGAAGAGAGACAGGGGAGATGGAGAAAGGACAGACATACGAGGAGGAAAAGTGACAGACGGGGAGAAGAAGGTGGAGAAATTGAGTGGGGAAAAGAAAGGAAGAAGCCCAGAAATGTAGAAAGTGAGGGAGGTTAGGTTGAGGCTTGGTAAGAGAGAATGAAGAAGGACAGGGAAAGAGAGAGAGATGGGAGGTAAGATGGGGAGAACGAAAATGTGGCATTGGAAGAGGCTGAGAAGGGGGAAGGAGAGACAAAGAGAGGGAAAGAGGGGGTCAGAGTGAGCAAATGATGTGGGAGAAACGAGGGGGAGAAGTAGGTGTACAAGCAGGAAAAGTAAGAACCAGGGAATGAGGAGGAAACTGGAAGAGAAAGAGGCATAAAGAGAAGCATAGATGGGGAAGGACACGATGGAGGAGAGGGAGAGAGAAAGAGAAAGAGAGACGAAGAGAGGGTGGAGAAGAGGGAGGAAGCTCATTCTACTTTAAAGGTGAAATTTCGTAGACATGGGAGAGTGCGTATGAAAGACTTGCTAAATCACCCCCCCCCCCTTCCACCCATTTCCTCTCTCTCTCTCTCTCTCTCTCTCTCTCTCTCTCTCCACCCCGCCTTCCCTCTCCTCCCTCCCACTGCTTCTTACCCCACCCACATCATTCCCTCTTTCCACACTTTTTGTCTGCTGTGAATGAAGGACTTGTTCAGATATTTTTATCTTTTAAATATAAATTATTCTAAACATTCCATGAACAAATAAAGAAATGTAATCTTAAGCGTTCGCCTGGAACAGTTTTGTTTGTGTGTGAGCGTGCGTTCACAAAAGGAGTGAAGGTGGAAGGAAGATTGCTTACACTTTACTGCATATACTTGGGGCCATACTCTCGTTCTTTAGGAAACTCTCCAACACCTCTTCCATACACGTTTATCTTTGAATAGGCTACATTAATATTTTCTGACAGAGTATGTTATTTATAAAGCGAAGATTATATTAAAAAGACATACGAAATAAACAAGTGAATAATGGGATGCTCCCACCAAAATGTGCTGCTTTGGGAAAGGTGAAAAGCCTCTTTGCCCGTCAAGAACAAGGCCCTTGATCAAAATTTGTGTCTTTCTTTTAAGTCATGCATGTTTTTTATCTTAGTGCAATAATACACATGATGCCTTTGCCCAGAGTCGGACACACACACACACACACACACACACACACACACACACACACACACACACACACACACACACACACACACACAATGGAAAAATTAAAGAACTCGCTGTGAGGGCAGGAAGTTCAATTAGCTTTGTGTATGTTATTAAGATCTGAGTACGTATATATCTTTTCAAAAATGTTACGTACACATGAGTCAAATTTCTAAGCTCCTTCAGCACGATGTTCTTGTTTATCTTATTCTCACTAATCCCAGATAATAACATATGATTCATGAAAGTCCCCCAGTAATGAACGAGTTAATGGAAGCTCTATCTAGCTCCTCCAATTCTACAAGTCTCTTACCCTGTTTAAAGTCGTTTGGAGACGGAAAAACTGACAGGGCCTGAGTGTACTGATACGATTACATTGCACGATGAAATGTCGATACAGTACTCATATTCTACCACATATTAAAAGAATGTAAATTTTTCGTTGAGGGCTGTTGACATTCACGTTTATTTACAGAATACGTGGTAGTTAATGCAGTCATCTTATTATTCCATACGTCTGCCATTTCTGACCTCATGCAGATGCGATACTGATTTACTAGCCACACACACACACACACACAGAGAGAGAGCGAGAGAGAGAGAGAGAGAGAGAGAGAGAGAGAGAGAGAGAGAGAGAGAGAGAGAGAGAGAGAGAGCTCGTGTGAGTGTCCGGATTACCTTGCACTTGTCGGGATTATAACTTTTAAAATATGCATTTAAAAACACTGGCAGTCACGTCTACCCTCGAGCGTCACAAAAACAAACAACATCAACGACCTCAATGCATATACTAAATTAAGAAAACATTAACCGTGACAAATTAACCCATTCAGCCCAGTCAGTCCTAACAGGTACACAAAAGACCACCACTTCATCAATATAACATGAACAGGTTAACAGACGAACAGCAGCTTAAACATATAAAAATACCAGACGACAATGATAACACCACTTACCAAACAAAAACAATAGTCTACGATATCACACACCGAATGCATTTATAAGACAAATGCCAGCAAACGACAGAACACCGTGTAATTCAAGTAATAAATAAGAACAGCTGGGAAATAAAAATTCAAAATAAACAAAACAATAGGAACCTCTCACAAACAACAAGGCACTATGGTTACCCACCGCAAATATCCACACACACACACACACACACACACACACACACACACACACACCGCTCGCTGGCGCAGTGGTAACGTTCTCGCTTGCCATCTGGTAGACGGGAGTTCGCGCCTCGCTCAGGTTGCGAAAAGTTTCACTGACGAAGTGGGTGGTTACTATCCCCCTTGAGCAAGGGGACGGGTGTGTGGGTGTGTGAAGGTCACAGCCTTGCCCTTAGATCGGACTATATGAGCTCTCAGCTCCCTTCCGGGAGGGTAAAATGCTGACGATCACGACCATCAAGTGATCCTGACCGACCCGGTGAATTACACATTCACACAAAACGATAGCCTGGAAACAAGACAGACAGACCACCACCTATGCTAGCCTACTTCTATAACGTTTCACCCGCCCCTGTTTCTACTCTCCAGCTTCAAGTCCCTCAGGGCCAACCAACACCAGCTCAGAATATCCTACAGCAGCCATAACCTTATCAACAACTATACATGTACCAAGCTATTTACAACCACATTATCCAACAAATTCACCATCTTTCAACCGTTAAAAAATCACCCATCCACAACATAATAAAGTACCATTCCACATCACCCAGCTAACACATCACGCAGTCATTCAACAACCTCTCAATCATCCAGCCACCACATCACTCAACCACAATAACATCATAAGAAACTACTCCATATTATCCAAGCAACACACCATCTAATCACCGCAACATCATTCAATAATGCCTCCATCACCCAATCACCATCAACTAGTATCAAACATCAACTTATCCTACTATCACACCATCCGATCATCAGTCAGTTATTCAACAACTTCTACATCACCCAATCACCACTGCATGCGCAACCCCCTATCAACCAATCAACGCAACATCAGTTAATAACCACATCATCCAACATCCCCAACATCGCCCAGCAATCCCAACAACATCCAATCACCCATCAATCAACAATCACAACACCACCCAGCCTCCGAAATATCAGTCAAATCACTAAGCCTCCACAACATCACTCAACCACCACAACAGTCACGAGAGTGTCAACATCACAATCGGACTATCATAACCTCAATCAACCAACAAAACTTTATTCAAACATCTTTATCACCCAACCACCGAAATGTAATTACACATTACTTGGCACTACAACGCTTCACCCAACACCAACCCATCTTCAACTAAACTAAGCATCCAACAACAACCCACCCCACCTACCCACCCACCATCAACCCAACATACTGCCCCTTCTCATGACGTCACACCGCCCCACCACTAACTCAACCTCACATCACCCAACCCAACTATCAATCCAACCTCACTTCGCCCAACATGACCCAGCCTAACTATCAACCCAAACATCCCACATCACCCCACACCAGCACCCCACCCCACCATCAACCCAACAACAGCTCTTACTCTGAAAAACTATAAGCGTGTACGAGGCCTCCCCCACTGCCACTGTTTTCACTCCCCTACTCGGCGCCCGTGGCAGAGTGTCCCCGGGGGCTATGCAATAAAAGTTGGGTAAATGGGAAGGCGGCCCGGCTGTTATTCGGGGGTGTCAGGAGTCCCGAGGCTGGCGAGTACAACAACATGTTTGTCTGGGAAGAGGCTGCCTCATGCTCTGCCTCCTCCCCTTCCCTTGACGCTTCTGTTTCTGCGTCTCCTATTGTATCTGCTCTTTCTCTCTCTTCCCTCGACGCTTCTGTTTCTGCTTCTCCTCTTTCTCTCTCTTCCTTCGACGCTTATGTTTCTACTGACCCTATTGCTTGTTTCTCCTTTTCCTCTCTCTCTTTCATTTTCCTTCGCTGTTGTTTCTACTCCTCTCTTCTTTCTTTTATACTGCTCCTAATCCTTGATCCTGGCTTTTCTCTTTCCACTTCTGTTCTACTTCTGGCTTCTGCTCCTTCTCCCTTCCCTCTTTGCTTCTGCTCCCTCTCCTTTCCTGCTTTGCTTCTGCTCCTCCTCCCTTCCCTCTTTGCTTCTGCTCCCTCTCCCTTCCCTCTTTGCTTTTATTCTGCCCCCACCGCTTCTGCTCCTCCCTTCCCTCTCTCCTCCTGGCCATACTTTATTTTTTACTCTGTCCTCCTTTCTTTACTTTCTGCTCCTACTGCTTGCTTCTGCTTCTTTTCCCTTCCTTCTCTGCTTCTACTTCTCGTCCTCGCTGCATGTTCTTGGGTGCCATTTTACATGATCTAACTGTTCCTGACGTTGTTTCTCCTACAGCTGCAACCAATATTTTTTCTGCAATTGCCAGTAACTTTTCCTTTCTCCTACAACTGATAAGGTTTCTGTTTTTCCCACAATTGCTGTTGATGTTTCGGTCCCTCCCACAACCGCTACTGGTATGTCCGTTCCTTTTGCAACTTACATTTCTACTATTCCCATAACTACTACTGGTATTTCTGATCCTCCCACAGCTGGTATTAATGTCACTCTTCCTGCTACAAATGTGAATGTTTTGGTTCCTGCTACAACTTTCAGTGTTTCCCTTCCTGCTACAACTGTAAATGATTCTGTTCCTGCTACAAATGTGAATGTTCCTGTTCCTGCTGCAACTGTAAATGTTCCTGTTCCTGCTACAACTGTAAATGTTTCTGTTCCTGCTACAAATGTGAATGTTCCTGTTCCTGCTACAACTGTAAATGTTCCTGTTCCTGCTACAACTGTAAATGTTTCTGTTCCTGCTACAAATGTGAATGTTTCTGTTCCTGCTACAACTGTAAATGTTCATGTTCCTGCTGCAACTGTAAATGTTCCTGTTCCTGCTGCAACTGTAAATGTTCCTGTTCCTGCTGCAACTGTGAATGTTTCTGTTCCTGCTACAACTGTAAATGTTTCTGTTCCTGCTACAACTGTAAATGTTTCTGTTCCTGCTGCAACTGTAAATGTTTCTGTTCCTGCTACAACTGTAAATGTTTCTGTTCCTGCTACAACTGTGAATGTTTCTGTTCCTGCTACAACCGTAAATGTTTCTGTTCCTGCTACAACTGTGAATGCTTCTGTTCCTGCTACAACTGTAAATGCTTCTGTTCCTGCTACAACTGATACTGATATTTCTGTTTCAGCCACAAATGCTACTGATGTTTTTTCTTCGACAACTGTCTCGGTGTTAAATGATCCTGTCAGCTTATCTGCTACTGGCTTTTTCTAACACAACTGCTATCCGTGTCTGTATTCTCGCTTACTGATGTTTCTCTTCCACCCACAACGGCTACTGACATGAAACACATTTTAAGTTCATGCGTATTTTTAGTATCTGTTCTCCCGTCTTCCCCCTTTCTGCGTCTCCTGCAGCTGTTCTACCTGCTGCTTCTATATCTGTTCTGACATGCACTGCTGATATTTAGATGAGAGTTTATGCCCCTTTGCCGCTGTTGATGATAAACGTGTTTCATTTCTCTTTCCTGATATTACTGTTTGCTTCTGCTGCTGGTGTTCCTCTCCAAGCTACAGCTACATAGACGGAAACGGACACATATTATAACTACTGCTGCTGCTGGTGTACAAATTTCATCTTCTTCCTCCTCTTCCCTGTTCTTCCTTCCTTCCTCCAGTCTTCACATCTCGTTCCTACTACTATTACCCTGCCCGGTCTTTCGCATCTCCTCACCACTCCTGTCCTTCCAGCTACCGCCGCCATTCCCGTCGCTACTTCCTTTCCACCCACCGCTTCCGCCCTTGCTACTGTTACTGCACCTGCTGCTATTACGCCTGCTGCAGAGGGAGCCAATTTTAACTTCCTTGCCGGGAGAATTGAACGCAGACTCAAGTGGCTGGGTGAGAAAAAAGAAACTGGAGTAGCTCGAGAGGGAACGTGATTTTTATTTCTTTCTCGCTGCTACCAGAAAATTTTATTCAGTTTAAGGTACACTAGTGGGTAGGGAGTTTATGGAGACTTCCTATTCCCATCACCACATTAGGTCTCTCCAAAAACTGAACACAATCACTTATCAGTAACAAAAATTGGATATAACAGACGTCACCATACTGTGGCGATAAAGAGTTGAGTTTCAGAGGGTTGATTTGTACAGCACGAACTACGACATGCGTATTTTAAACTATCACCAAAATGAACATTTCTAAACAGTGGAAGTTAGTACGTAATCATATGCAAGTCATGCCTTTTTTTTTTTTTTAGCACTTGCAAACGAAAAACTGGTGTTTATGTCTTTTGTATTTCATGTACCTTCTGACTTCTTTTGTTGCACTTCTCTCCCTCTCTCTCTCTCTCTCTCTGTCTGACTATCTATCTAACTTCTCTCTCTCTCTCTCTCTCTCTCTCTCTCTCTCTCTCTCTGTCTGACTATCTATCTAACTTCTCTCTCTCTCTCTCTCTGTCTGACTATCTATCTATCTATCTATCTATCTGTGTATATACCTATTTTTCTGTCCCCCTGCACAGCCCTTCAGAAATGCGAAGAAGTGAACAGCACCTCTCTCTCTCTCTCTCTCTCTCTCTCTCTCTCTCTCTCTCTCTCTCTCCAGCACTTTCACTCCCAGCGCACGTTCAATTCATATTCCCCGCATTGCTCTCGCCTCCCTTGTGAAATTGCAAATAATTATGCATGTAACAAGATCGGACAATGTGATTAAGAGACAGAACGTGAGAGGAACTGGCTAGCTTGTCTTGTGCGGCTTGGTGGTCGTCTTCTTCTCCTCCTCTTTCTCCTTCTCCCCCTCCTCCTCCTCCTCCTCCTCCTCCTCTTAGTTTCTTCATATTCTTCGTTTCTTTCATTTACGGTACTTCACCTCCTTCTCCATGTTCGTCTTCGTCTTAGTTTTTTCCTCTTCGTTCCTCTTACCTGTTCTACTTTCTTTGTTCACTTTCTTTATTGGTTTCTCTCAAGCAATTCTACCAACACAAGCACGCAAAACACGAATGCAAAATCTCTCTCTCTCTCTCTCTCTCTCTCTCTCTCTCACACACACACACACATACACACACACACACACACAATTTCTGATTTTCACGATAACTATTACAACAAAGTTACTGAGACCAAAAGCTTCCCAGAAACGACTTAAAGAGTATTCCGACTCGTCTTACTTGTCCTGATGATTCCTCTACGTTTGATTTACCTCACGGGGAAGAAACAGCAGCCAAACGACTTACCTGTGGGGAAAAAGATATGCAGTTAAACCTCTACCTAACACAGTTTTCTTTATATATATTCTCCAAATAATTATACACCTTTTTTCAACGTCCTCCTTTTCTTTCCTGCTTCTTTTCATTAAATCTTCACATCCCTTAGTTGCTTTCTTATTCTTATATTTCTTATTTTCTGAAACTCTCTATCATCTGTCAGATATCTGTGTTCAGTTTCCGCTAATTTCGATTTTTTCCTGTTCTTTCTCGTCCTTCCTTCCCACCTAATCCACTTCCGTTATTTTCTGTTTCTTGCCACATCCTCATCCTGTCCTCGTACTCTTATGAATAATCCATAATTCCTCCCTTTTATCCCCTTCAGTATTATTTCCATACCTCTATCATTGTTCTCGTCTCTCTCCCATATCCAGGTCTGTCTACCATCCTCTCACTCTCTCTTGTTCCTCTAGTCCCATCTTCCTTCTTCGTTTCTCCCCTCCTCAATATAAATTTCCTCAGCATCTTTTAAATGTTCTGCTGTAGTCTTTCTTCCCAGTATCTTCAGCCCCTCACTTCCTCAATCTCTTTTCCTCTTCTTCCGCTATCACTGCCGTCCTCCCGGTCTTCTTTCCGTCTGTCGCTATTCCAGCTATCTCCTCCTCACCTTTCATCTTCACCATCTTTCATCCCATTCCGCCTATTTATCATTCCTTTCAACTTCCCTTCGCTCCTTCGAATTCATTTCTATTTCACCTACATTCTTTCCCTTCCATTTTCCCCACTTCCATGCCTCTCCCTGTTTTTCCAATCCATACTCCTCATCCACTCAGTATATATATTTTTTTTTTTTCATTTTTTTTTTTTATGCATGGTGATCTTTCCTACTTTTCCTGCCAGCTTCTGCCGACAGGACTAATAGGTGGGCGACTGGGAGGGGGCCGTCTTTTTGTGCTGTCTAGGAGTATTTTCAGCTTATAAAAACTGGCATTATATTCATAACCCTAACCTATAACAACGCATCAAAGGGACCAACATGTATTTTTTTAATTTTATATTTCTCTGTACTCCTCTCTTTATCTTTCTTCTTCCTCTCGTCTTCCAACTCTTCCCAGTTCCTCTTTTCTCCTTACATGCCATCCCTCTTGTCTTTGTCAATCCATTCCTTTTGTTCCTTCCCTCTCCTTCTTTCTTCTCCTTCCAACTATTCTATATTCCTGTCTTCCCTCCTTCAAACCCATCCATTCTCCCTCCTTCTCTTCTCTCTTTTCCATCCAACTTTTCCCCAGTTCTTCTCTTCCCTTCTTTGAACACATTCCTTTTCCCTCCGTCAATCCAGTCCCCCTTGCCCTCCCTCTCTTTCTCGTCTCTCCACCCCCAAAATGAATTAGGCACCCAACATTGCCAGTAACAAAATTAGGTTCCCCCTTCAGCACTCTTCCACTCGCCCACCGAGGCCCCAACACACATAGTCGAGAAGGACGCTGCGAAAGGGACGCCTAGAAAAGGACTGATGGGAAGAGAAAGGGAAGCTGAAGAGAAAAGAGAAGACAAAAGGGATGATTTTATAAGGAGTGAGAGAGATGAGGGGTGATGTGAAGTGAAGAGATTGAGAGACGAAAAGGCGATGTGACAAGAATAGAGTTGATAAGAAGAGGATTGATTTGAAGAAAAACAATGTATGATGTAGTGAAAATGGTCGATGTGGAGAGAAAAGGGTGATGTGTAGGGAAAATGTTTGACGTGAGGAGAAACTGGATGATGCGAAGAGGAAAGGGGATACGTGAAGGGAAGAAGAAACAAATGCGAATGGCTAATAAGAGGGAAAACATGAGGGGAAACAGATGTAAAGGGAAACATGATAACAAATGTCAGGCGTATCGTGAATGGGAACAGATGTCAAGGGAAACATGAATGAATACATATGTAAAGGGAAACATGAATTAATACATAGGTCAACGGTAAGAAATGGATACAGATGTCAAGGGAAACACAAATGGATACAGATGTCAAGGGAAACACAAATGGATACAGATGTCAAGGGAAACACAAATGGATACAGATGTCAAGGGAAACACAAATGGATACAGATGTCAAGGGAAACACAAATGGATACAGATGTCAAGGGAAACACAAATGGATACAGATGTCAAGGGAAACACAAATGGATACAGATGTCAAGGGAAACATAAATGGATACAGATGTCAAGGGAAACAAATGGATACAGATGTCTAGGGAAACTAATGGATACAGATGTCAAGGGAAACAAATGGATACAGATGTCAAGGGAAACAAATGGATACTGATGTCAAGTGAACATAAATGGATACAGATGTCAACGTAAACACGAATGGAACATGTGCAAGAAATAAATGAAGAGCATTTGCGGGGACAATACTGAGAAGGGAACATACGTGAGTAAATGAAACGGGGTTGGAAGCAGAAATGACCAACTAATGAGAAGGGAAACAGAAGGGAGGGCTGATAAGAGAGGAAGCAGAGGGGTTGATGAGAGGATAAACAGAGGTTAAGGTTAATGGGAGGGGAAACAGACGTGAAAGCCTGATGACAGGGAAAGCAGAAGGGTTATTGTGAGGGTAACGAGAAGTGAAAGACTGATGCGAAGGAAAACACAAGCGTGGGACGATGAGAGGGGAAACTGAAGGGAAAGGCTGATGAGAGTTGAAGCAGAGCGAAAGGCTGATGAGAGTTGACGCAGAGCGAAAGGCTGATGAGAGGGAAAATTGAAGAAGGTCAGTGAGGAAGAGAGGTGATGGGTTGAAGAGGAAAAAGAAGGGCTGAAGAGGGAAGAGAAGTGAAGGGGTGATGGAAGGGGAAACAGAGGGGTTGATGAGGGAAAAACAGAAGTGAAGGGTTGATGAGGGGAACAGAAGAAGGGTTTATGAGGGAAACAGAAGAAGGGTTGAGAAGGGGAGAAAAAGAAGAGAAGGGTTGGTGAAAGGGGAAACAGAAGAAGGAACGATGAGGGAAACAGAAAATGGGTTGATGAGGGAAAAGAAGTGAAAGGTTGATGAGAGGTGAAGTAGAAGTGACTGACTGATGAGAACGAAAACAGAAGGGATTATGAGGGATTGATGTTAGAGGAAACGGATGTGAAAGATAACATAAGCAAAAGCAGACATTAGCGAGTGATTTAGGGAGAACATGAGCAGATGTGGTAATATCAGAGAAAAATATTAGAGGATACAGATGAAAGTGAATTATATATTAATTTTTATTTATATTTCTTTTCAGGCCTGGTGATAAATGAAGGCCTGAGAGAGAGAGAGAGAGAGAGAGAGAGAGAGGGGGGGGGGAGAGTAGCTGGCATAGTTATTGACAAGGGATGGTACGGAAGCATCAGAGGAAAAAATGAGAAGGGCAGTTATGGTTCGGAAGGCCTGGTGGGGGAGAGGGTAAAGAATCAGGTGAGTGAGGCAGGGAAGGTATGATATTGAGACAGGGGTGGCAAAGAGTAAGGCAGGGGAAAAAGGAAAGACAGGTAGTGAAAAAAAAAAAAAAATGGGTACACTCGCCATCAACTGTTTCTTTATATCGCCTCAAGGAACTACCAGAATCATATAAGAACTTGACGTCTGAGTAAAGAGGATTGGCAGTCGTAGGAATCTCGAGTTTTTATAGCCTGAAAATCCAAATATGTTCAGTACTCCTTGACCGAGACAGCATTTTGGGATGATATAACAAGCTGGCGGGTAGGCAAGAAGTCAGGTAGGTAAGCAAAAAGGCAGCCGATATAATATGACTAATGAACATTAATAAACAAGAACGATTTGAACTGGCATGAACAAAAGCCATAAAATCTACCTTTTCAAAACGATAACGGCTTTTTCGTTTTCGGTTATTCTTGACTAGACTGGACGATTTTCTTTAGTTTAATAAGGCTCTTCTATTAAAAATTACGTCCTCGGCATGAAGGGGTTAATTTTAAGGAGATGCACGGTGAACAAAGAGAAGTGACAGATGGGACAGACAGGCAGGTTGACGGGAAAAAAAAAAATGAGAGACGTTGTCAGGAGAGATAATAACTCCAAGTATGGTATTTTATCAGGCCAGTGGGTTTAATGGCGGAGTAAATAATGGGTGCCAGGAATGAAGAAAAGTTGACGAAAAGACAAGAAAAAAGGATGGGCACGGCAGCAGTGACGAGGGAGCAGAATAGGCTGGCACGAGGATGAGCAGGGGGAAGGATTGACAGGTATGTGAGTGGTCATAAAATGAGGTTTGCAAGCAGGCAACGTGCTGCAAAGGTAAGCATGTGGTCAGGAAAGTTGGTAGGCAAGTAGGGTTACCGGCAGGCAGGGTGTTACGCACACAGATTGATGGGCAGGCAAATTGATAAGCTGGAATGGTGAGAGGCAGTGTTACGCAGGGGTGACGGTGGACAGGAAGGGTGTTGGGGAGGCAGTGTGACAGACAGAAAGGATGACTGGTAGGCTGAGTGTTGCGCAGGCAGAGTGACAGGCAGGGTGTAAGCAATTAGGCAAGTGGGTCAGTGGTTCGGCAGCTGGGATGATAGGAAGGCAGGTGAACTGACAGGCAAAGAGGAAGTCAAATAGGTGCGAGGGTATGAAGGCTACTACTGAGGCAATGAGAAAATCAAATAGGTGCGAGGTATGAAGGTAACTACTGAGGCAAAGGTGGTAGGCAAGCAGAGTGAAGGTCTGATTGGGTGACTGGTGAAGAATGACAAGAAGGGTAGGCAAAGGAGAGGGAGACATGAAGGAAGAAGGATACACGCAGGGAGAAATGGGAGATGAGGATGGAGTGGAATACAGGGCAGGCAGGGAGTAATATGCAGGGAAGAAATGACCAAACTGTATGGAGAAGAAGGTAAGCAAGGAACAGAGAAAGTGAGGCTGGCAGACGGTATGGAGAGAAGGGAGAGGCAGACATAGGGGAAAAGACAGGCAGCGATAGGTAGGGGAAGGAGGTAGGAGAAGGGTACAAGGAAAGGTGTGAGGCAGGGAAGGAGGCATAACGAGAGAAAGTATACCAGCAGGACGGAGAGCCTGAGAGGGAGAAAGGCAGGAGGGAGAGGCAGGCAGGAAGCAGACGATTCGGGGAAAGGGACGTGGCAGGCAAGGGAAGGGGGCTTGAAAGAGATGAAGAGGAGGGGGTAGGAGAGAGGGAGAGACAGAAAGGAAAGAAGGCAGAAAGAGGACGCGGGTAGGAAGCAGTTACAGACGGAGAGAGAAGAAAGGCATTGCGGGAGGCAGAGGGGGATGATAACAGAAGACAAAAAAGAGGAGGCAGGAATGAGAAGCACAGATGAAGGCAGGAAGGAGGAAGAGGCAGAGAGGGAGGGAAGCAAGAAGGAGATAGAGAAGGGGGGTAGTCAAAGGAGGAAGAAGGGGGAGGGAGGAGGGGACGGACCACAAGGGCACACTAACCAATTCTATTACCGCGGGCAACAGGCTGCTCTCGCCACCCACTTCCCCAAACTTGCCCACTTTTCCTAATGTCTTGAGGACGCAAGTGGTGCACACGAGCTCTTGTGGCCGTGTGTGTGTGTGTGTGTGTGTGTGTGTGTGTGTGTGTGTGTGTGTGTGTGTGTGTGTGTGTGTGTGTGTGTGTGTGTGTGTGTGTGTGTGTGTGTGTGTGTGTGTGTGTGTGTGTGTGTGTGTGTGTGTGTGTGTGTCGATTAGGTTTGTGCACCTAGGGATAAAAAGGCTAGGCATTCTTGGATGCGAAGTGTGGGTCTGCGTGCGTGCAGGTACATATCATCTGTGATCCTGCTAACAGTGAACGAATGTGCTTGCGAAGACGCCCAGAGAGTACTTTGTCCAAATACAAAGGCCTGTTTTTCGTATTCGGAGCACCAGTGTAATGTACCGGTACTGTATTTAGTTGAGAGAACATTAACTGCTTATATTTTGTCCTTTTCAGTGTACAGTCCTGTGATGACCGTGTAGGAAGTGTATTTATAATCCTATCTCACAGAATTATTCACCACTTCAGGAGGGTGACGTCTTGTTTATTCTTCTATTGCTACCACTAGAAAATTTTATTTTCATTTCGGGAAACCTGTTTTACAGAAGGAGTTTAAAACAATCTCCAGTAAGTTTTTCTAAGATCGGCGTTTCCTAGTCGGATTCATCAACTGAATATGACCTTTTCACTCCAAGGATTCTCCCATGAGAATCGTCCGATGGCAGCAAGCGTACTTTGAAATGCATAATTACGTGAAGGAGGTAATAAGCCGTACTAGCCATCAAGGCCACACCTGAACGCACCGCACAACTGCCATAACAACTTCATGACACAGGAACACAAAAAACACGAATGATTATAACATGTGCCTGTCTCCAGAAATGTATTAAATTTGCAAGCATGGTGGTTGAAAAATACTACACCTAGATTCCGGGAACCCACTTACACACCATGTGCAGTATGTTTCCTCCAGTCTCATCCCACTACACTCTTAGCTCATGGGAGGCACCCAGCCACTCCCCTAAGCTCTGATTCCAAGATGGCTCAGACTCAGCACGTTTCAAAGCGCAGACAGCTACAGCTGCCTACTACAGAAGGCTCGCGCGCACACTCACAAACACATACACACACTCCACAAATCACTTCATGCGTAAACACAAATATCACACACAAACACGGACACGCAAATGAAATCTAGAAACACAGTTGGGGAGGGGGGGGGGGATCAACTTATATCCCCTAACTGCGGTATTACGGGGGAATTGGTGCGTCGTGTGAAGTGTCTATTTTGTGGCTGTTATAAATGGCTTTATCTCCTGGCCGGGCCCAATGACAATTTACATTTAAATAAGTTTTGAATATTAAGGAGGGAGGGAGGTGAAGGTGCAGGAGGAAAGGGAAGAAGGGAGGAAAGGGAAGGAATGGAGGGAAGGCGGTGGATAGAGAACAAGACGGAGGGTTAAGGAGGGGGAAAATGATGGAGGGAAAGGATGGTAAGGGAGTGAGGCATGGGAGGGATGGATGGGATGGGAGAGAAGGGAGGGATGGTGGGTGAAAGAGAAAAGGGAAGGTATGGAGGTTTAAGAGGGGTGGGAAAGGATGGATGGAAAAAGTATGTAAGGGATGTGATGGGGAAGGTGGATGGAACGGTGTGGAGGGTGCTGGATAGGAGGGAAGAGATGGGACAGAGGATGCAGTGAGAATTGATAGGAGGAAGGGGAAGGATGGGATGGAAAAGGAGAAGTGGGATGGAATGTAGAAAGGAGGAAGGAAGTGATGAAATGTAAAAGAGGGATGACATGGACAGGATAGTGATGGATGAATGAAGACTGGAAGACAATAGGCTAAGTGACAGATGAAAAAATTGAGGGAAAATAAGGGGGCTGGATGTAAGGAAGTTTGAGGAGAGAAAAAAGGAGAGATACAGAAAGGATGGAGTAAATAAAAACAAGAAGCGGTGCCAAGGCACAGCAAACCCGTCCCCGGCAGTCATTTTAGTGCTGACGTGTAAACACAACAGGATGTCTAGTCCAAGATGTCACATATCATATTTCGAGTAAATCGGGTGAATATTGACAATTTTATACCCATTTGAAATTTTTGGCCCGACCCAACTGACACTGACCCCTCTACCAATATTTGAGGGGTGACTCTCCTGATGTAATGAGGCATGTTACAGGATGCAGAAAGATACACCTTTACGTTTTGGTATGTCGATATGAAGAATCTGAAAGGAGTTACGGCGAAAAAAAAATTTATTATTTTACATTTTTGGGGCCTACAGCATTGGCCTTTGCAAAATTTGGCACAAAATTTAATCAGGTGATCAGAAGGTCATAGCCCACCATCTCTGTAATTTTTGTTATAATGGCACAAGTAGTTTTCGTGTAAAATTACCAGACAGACAGACAGACAAACCGAGTGAAAACAATATATATATATATATATATATATATATATATATATATATATATATATATATATATATATATATATATATATCAGTCATTTCCTGTGGCACCCCACGGAATGCATAGGGTCTCAATGAACTCTCTCCACCAATATTTGTCTCTTGCCATCTCCTTCAGGTCCCACCAACACTCCTCTCCTGCTTCTTTTTTCATTGTCCTCAACCAGGTTTCCCTTGGCCTACCTCTACCTCTTCTTCCTCTAGCAGTTCACTCTGGCACATCCTGTATTAAATTACCTTCTTTTCTGTATATGTGCCCCAGTCACTTCCAGCGAGACAGTCTCACATATTCATTAACTGGTTCCACTCTCGTAATATCCCTTACTCTTGCATTTGTAACTCTGTCTTGCCACTTGACCCCAAGAATCCTTCTCAGTATTTTATTCTCAAATCCTAATACTTTCTGATCTGTTGCAATTGTACTGTACCATGACTCATGCCCGTAAACTGAAATTGGTCTAACCATGGACTTGTAAATTTTCACTTCAGTATGTACCGAAAGCATATTATTATTCCAAACAGATTTCAACATTCCAACAGCTCGCCAAGCCTGTCTAATCCTCTCCTCAATTTCATTGTTTAATGATCCATTAGATGATGCAATCGTTCCCAGATATTTAAAGTTTTCTACATTCTTCACCACATTATTCCCAATTACACAATCGATTTGGTTCTCCACGTTCATATTAATAATTTCAGTCTTTCCACAATTTATTACCAATCTTACTTTTTCTCCTTCCTCCACCAGACAATCAAGCACCCTCTGCATCTCGTAAATACCTCCGCAAATCAGTACAATATCATCAGCATAGTCCAAATCCATCAGCTTCTTATTTTCTTTCCAGTTAATTCCTGCACCTGTTCTCCTTACAACCTTTTTCATAACATAATCCATAACCAAAACAAACAACAATGGCGAAAGAACTCCTCCTTGAATCACTCCTGACCTAACTTGAAATGGATCACTCAGAGAACCGCCCACCATTACCTTACAAAAAGTACCTTCATGCAGGCTTCTAATAATATTTACAAACTTTTCTGGTATACCAAAGAATCTCATAATTTTCAACATAGCTCCACGTGAAACACTATCAAACGCCTTTTCAAAATCCACAAAACATATACTAAGTGGCATTTTCATCTCATTAGCTTGTTGCATTAGATGCCTTACAATAAAAATCTGATCATTACAACCTCGACCCTTTCTATATCCCGCTTGTTCTTCTCTTAAAATTTTATCAATTACTGGCTCTATTCTGTTCAACAAGACTTTGAAAAAGACTTTTGCAACTACAGGTGTCAAAGTTATCCCCCTCCAATTGCCACACACACTTAAATCTACTTCTTTTGGTATTTTTATAATCACTCCATTTTTCCACTCTTCTGGAATTCCACCATTATCCCAAGCCACATTAAAAAGTTTCAAAAGCGCATTCATCAACTCGTCATTTTCCACCTTAAGCATTTCAGGGAATATTCCATCCTCTCCTGGGGCCTTAGAATTCTTTAACTCCTTTATAGATTTTGCTATCTCTTCCAAAGTTATAGCCCCTGTTTCTATCTGCAAATCCCTCTCGGCTGGCAAAATGTCCTCTTCAGCTGGGATTGGTCTATTTAGAACAGATTCAAAGTGCTCTTTCCACCTTCCTTTTATATCCAAATCTTTAGTCATCAAATTACCATTTCTATCTCGTACAGGTATTTCCTTCCTTCTCTTTTCAGTCCCAGTTAACTCCTTTATGGCCTGATACGCTGCTCTTGTGCTCTGACCGTCATTTTTACTTAATTTAATTTCTGTCTGTCGCGTTTTCATCATATAGTCTCCTCTTATCACGTCTAATGAATCTTTTTACTTCAAAATGTAAACTCCAGTACTTTGCTCTAAGTACTTCAACTACCTGGCAATCAACATGTTGTTCTTCACTTCTTAACTTAGCCTCTATCCTTTTCTGAATTGCATTCCATGTTTCATCTGACATCCACTTTTTCCTTCTCGCTTTTCCCTTTTTCTTAATAGTAACCTTAGCACTCTCATGCAAAACCTCTTTTACCTCTCTCCACATTTGATTAATATCATTGTCTTCAGACTCCATCAAAGTCTGCAGGACTAGAAACCTGTTCCTACATTCCCACCGAAACATTTCCCTCGTGCTCTCATCACTTCTCAGCTCATCCAAATCATAATTATTACCTCCTGTACAATTACCATTAACGTTTCTCTTAAGTTTTATTTTAATCTTTGACACAAGTTGATGATCACTACCTATATCTGCCCCCCTCCTTACGCAACCGTCTTGCAAATAACTCCTATGTCTTCTGCTAATTGCAATGTGGTCAATCTGGTTACAATATTTACCACATGGTGAAATCCAAGTAGTCTTATGTATTTTTCTATGCTCAAAGATTGTTCCACCAATTATAAGGTTATTTGCCAAACAAAAGGTTCCAAGTCGCACCCCATTTTCGTTCCTTATACCAACACCCTCCTTACCCATACAATCTTCAAAGCCATCCCTACTACTGCCAACAATCGCATTAAAATCACCAATGCAAACTAACACATCATGTCTTGCCACTCTGTTTACTACATCCTGCAGCTTCTCATAAAAGTCATCCTTCATTTCATCAGCAGCCTCATTTGTCGGAGCGTACCCTACAACCATACCGATATTACCATGGTCACGAGCATAAAGCAAGCGCTCATTAATTGGTTCAAACTCACGAACCGCCTTACAAGCATCTCTGCTCAGCAGTAAGCCTACTCCTTGGTAATGATTTCCATCACTCCTACCAGAAACCAACATAGTAATACCGTCTTCCATATTCATTTTATCAACTCCAAGCAACCTCGTTTCTGTAAGAGCACAAATATCCATCTTGTATTCCTTGAACACTGAAATAAGCTCTTCAATTTTACCAGCCTGATTGAGAGTTCGAACATTCCAGTTTCCTATTCTTAAGGTTCTTTTTGGATGTATAAACTTATTTTTACACCGTGGGATTCTTAGCACCCCCGGCCCACTTAAGGGCTGCACGGAACTGAGGGCCATTGCTTCGTCACCAGAGTTCATCAAGATTTCTTAGGCAGAAAAATATTTTACCCTGGAGCCAATGCCAGTGACTCGCAGGAACCAGACAGTGGAGCGAGGAAATTAACTAAATGAAAGTAAAATGCAGAGGGTTTGGACAGACAAAGTACAAGGGAAAGAAAGAGAGCAAAGAGAATGTAGATAAAAGTGTCCCTTTTAGTCGCCTCTTACGAAAAGCAGGGAATACTGGGGAAGTATTCTATCTATCTATCTATCTATCTATCTATATATGCTGACAGAGGGGGGGAAGCGGAGGGGGGAGGGAGTGAAGGCCGGAGGTAGGCTGGAATCAATACACCATTCACTCCAAGCCAGACAGTCGGGCTCCTCTTTAGCAAAATTCAATCCGCTTATCGTCGGTGCTCGAGCAGTGGCGGAGAACACAAGCACGCACGTAACTAGTATTTGCGCCGGCAAGCAATACTCGGGCGGGCAAGCAATAGTGCGGGTAGCAGTATTCTCGTGGGAAAGAAATTATTGCGCGAGCAAGCAATATTTACACGGGCGAGCAATAATTGCTTGGGCTAGCCATATTCGCACAGGCCAGTAATATTAGCAAGGACGAGGAGTATTTGCGAGGGCGAGTAATACTCGTGAAGGTAAAGCAGTTTTCGCGCAAGTAAACAATATTCATGCATGCACGGAGTATTCACGAAAGCAAACAGTATTCACACACTTGAGTGATATTATCGCCGGCAAGCACGACTAAAATAATATATTCTAAAGCAATGCGAGCAGCAGTACCTTGACAACACCAAAACAATATTCGATTAAATATCAAACAATAAAATCCATGCATGCAAGCAATAATCACGCTACAAGCAAAATTCAATCCAAGAGATAATACAGTTCATCCATTCTCAAGGAACGTGGACTAGTAGCTAAGTAACTAATTCAAAACAGAAGCAATAAAGGAATAATCATGTTAGCAATCAATAAATATAATCAAGCAACAAACACGCAATATTCATAGAGAGGACGCAGACGTGGTCAAGCGACTTCAGTTATAAATATGCAATGAAAGCAATATTCACGCATCATATAAAGAACCTTTGGGCATAATATACAACTCCAAGATTCAAGTAGTATAAGCAATATAACAACAAATGACACCCGTACGAAGCGTGGTATGTAAACAAGCGATGTTCACTTAAGCAAGCATGCAAACAAAACCTCAACCAAATTTTTATGGAGGCATGAAATCAGAACATACATGATGCAACCAACAACTAAGGGACACAAAAGTTGAATACACAAACAAAAATCACGCACTACAAAAGCACTTTAAATCAGGCTTTACTGATCTACCAGAAGACCCGCCGACATGTCGTAAAAATACCCCCGCTAATACCAATACACCAGTCCTGTATGAGACAGCCCTAGCATGTATTCAATATGGACGGTGGGTGTTAGCGCCGAAGTGGTGACATGTAGAGGTGTATGGTATGTAGGAGGACTGCTGGGCCTTGATAGCAGGCTGTGAAGCCTATGCCCAGAGTCGGACACATAAAAAAAAAAAAAAAAAAAAAATCTATCCACCAGACATTAATGCAACAAAGTAACGACATTCCCGTAAAACAAAAATACTCACCACACACAAGTAACATGATCAAAATAAAAAAAATCTACGAAACACACAAGCATCATGCAAGGAACACTGAAACAAGAGTCAAACAATACTACAGAAACTCACAAAAGCAACACAGTGCAACACAAAATTAACAGAAAGACCTATCGCACGCCACACATATTATAATCAAAAGAAGCAAACCAGAAACATCCATGTGGCACACAAGGAGACACGCAACACTCGCATTATCAAGGCTCAGGGATTCTGTAACACATTCATGCTGCACTGAAGCAGTTACCAAGTCCTGCATGAAACGTTTAAGCACTGTACAGTCATTCTCCACGCAACATACACTCGCGTAACCCACCAGCAACATCTCTCCAGCAGCCTCCACGCCAGCCGCACAGCTTTTACGCAACACAGCACCGCTCATGTGCGCAGCATCCGAGCAACTTGCATGTAACACGCACGCAACACCTCGGCCATTCATGCAACTCAGAAGTAAAATCCATCCGTGCGTAAGATCCAAACAGGCTTCATGCACTTCACAAACATCCTCCATGCAACTAAGACGGCAACCTCGCAACCCACAAGCAAAATCCATTCATGTAACATCCACGCAGCCTCCACGCAACACAGTATCGGCCATCGCAGGGGGAACGACACTTAACTTTCCGCGTTACACCGCAAATCCCCCGCATCAGCCCCACAAATTGAAGGGCCCGAGCCAAGCTAAGAATTTAATTTATTCCCGGATACTCGAAGGCAAATTGGTGTTACGTGCTACCTGCCCTCGTTTCTATCTTCCCCCATCCCCGCTGATGACCAGCTGATGATTTTACATGCTAGATCTACTCCCACCTATGACCGTACATTTTGGGTGTTACATTTTAGGCCTATCATTAATGATCTTGCATTCTTGGTCTTCTACCGACAAGCTTAACTTGTAGGTCTACCACTGATGGCATCACATTCTAGGCCTACCACTGATTACCGTATATTTTTTTTGTGCAACACTGATGATCATATATTCTATGTCCACCTTGGACGACTTCACATTTTAGGCCAATCAATGATGACCTATTATTTTCAATTCCCACTGATGATCCCAATATTCTTTAGCTTTTATTCATGACCTTCCATCCATCCATCCATCATCCAATCCCACATTGCCCCATGAGAAGCGTAGGAGCCCGGGGCTATGTAGTTGGTCCCGAGATTTAAGATGAGAGTGACCAGCCTCACTCATCCCTGAGTGGCATTACATGAGCAATCAACCCTAACCATCCCTTGGATATAAACCTTCACCGGCTCAATCCGACTGAAGCGCAATAAGTACTCACTGAATCACCACGCGCCAAAATTTGGTTATATGGTTACCACCCAGCGTAGTAAATGGTTTCCTGGTGTAGAAGAAACCATTTGACTTGTCACTCAGTGTAGAGTCACCCACAGGCAGAAGGAAGAGGAAAGAATGAAGGAAAGAAAGACAGAAGAGGGAGTGTAAAGTTACCCGTAGGCAGTAGGACAAGGAAAGAATGAAGGAAAGGAAGACAGAAGAGGATGGAAGGAAAGAAGGATAGAGGAAAGGACAGGGAAGACACCCGACAGCAGCACTACATCGAGTGAGTGGATGGTGAGCGCACCCACCTACCACAATTCATAACCTTCCATTACAGAAATCCCATAGATGACCTACTCTTCTTGAAATTCCACTGACGACTTGCCAAAATCGGTCTCTCAGTGATGATCTCTCACCCTCACCCTCCCATGCATGTCCTTTCATTCACCAGATCATGACCTCCCACCCCCATTTGACATCTTACTCCCACCATTCTATCAGACTCCTTCATTCATGACAATCCATTCATGACCTCGCATTTACTACGTCTCGCTCTCATCCAACCATTCTGGACCCTCCATTCTCTCCCTCTCACATCCAAGAGCTCCCATCCTCAGCCCTCCGTTCATGACCTCCCATTCTCTGTTTCATAATCATAACTCTCTCTCTCTCTCTAACTCTCTTTGTTCCTGTTCCCACTTTCCTCTTGTTCCCATGCTCACTCTCCCATTCCTACCTTTATTCATGATCTCCCATTCCCACCCTCTCAATGTTCCTATTCCTACCTTCCTACTGTTTCCATTCCCGCCTTCAAATTCTCATTTCCACATTCCCATTGTTTCCACTCCCACCTTCATATTGTTCCCATTTCCACCACTCCACTGTTCACATTCCCACCTTCCCACTGTTTCCATTCTCACCTTCCCACTGTTTCCATTCCCACCTCCCCATTGTTCACATTCAACCTTCCCATTAATTTCTTTTATCATCTCTCATTCCCATTCTCCCTCTGTTAGTTTAGTATTCCAACATTCCCAATGTTTCCATTCCCACTCTCCCATTCCTACTTCCTTTCATGACCCCCCATTCCCACCCGCCAATTCCCAGGAAGAGTCCTGATGGCGGGTCGGGAACCACTTGGAGGGAATGATATAGGGATTGCCCTTTTCCACAGACTCCCGAAATTGGAGCTGTTCCGCCTCCGACAATCAATCTCCCCCCTCCTCTTCCCCCAATCCCCACAGCCAACCTACACACCCGTGCCATCTCCGCTCACTCCCTCCCCCTCCCCCCATCTACACACGCAGCTGTTTCAGTTCACCTCCTCCCCCGGTAGCTTACTCACATACCCCAACCACCTCCCCTCAACTCTAACACCCCCCACCTCTATATTCTACCCTCCCCCACACACCACACTGTACCCAGCTACTCCAGCCACCTTCCCCTTCCTCTCCTCCACACAAGTATTCCCCCACATCTTACCTACACCCCCAACCACCACATCTAACCGACATCCCGCATCCCACATCCTTCCTATCCCTACAGAGTACCCACACATCCTAGCCAATTTAATACACCGTGCACATCCCCCTACACCCCCTTTACCTTCCCATCTCTCACACCCTACACATAATTGTACCCTCCTTAATCACTCACACCCTGTCCCCTCCTTTCCAGTTCCTTCCTTTCCACAGACGCACTACACAACCACATTCATTCACTCATCATCTCATTTACATCTCAAACTGAATCTTGTGTGTTAAATTCGCCCAGTGTTTCTGCCCTTGTGTTACGTAAGAGTATGAAACTCAATTACAGAACATGAACTATATTGATGTAAGCGAGTACGAGAGAAGGGCTGCGACGTCTCCCCTTGCCTATGACTAAAAAGTAAAATTATATATATATATATATATATATCACAAGTGAATATGCTGATTCTGACTGGCCTCAGTTTGTTCTTGCTACTGCCAGACGATTTCATTCAACGTAAGGGAGGCTTATCGTACTGAAAGTTTATTATTGCTGTATCTAATCCCTGCAGTCAAAAAAATCTCCTCTAAGCTGAATAAAATCGTCCAGGGTTGGCAATAATTAAAAAAAAAAAAAGTGCATCAAGAAGATTAAAGGTGTTTAAAGAAAAATAATATATATGGACCCAATTTAGACCCTGTTTGCCTCGTCTTGTATCGAGACCTATAAGGCGCCATGTATTCATTTGCATAATCATTCATCTACTTGTAAATTTCAGCGGCAGATTGCTCCCGTCCCAAAATTAGGCTAGTTCCCGCCTCGCCAGGTAAGAGAAAACGCGCGAAGCCGGGTCGAGAGAAAATGGGGACTGGGTCGCTCACAGCAACAATTTGGGTGCCTTTGTTGACGTCGCACGGAGTTTATGAGCGCTGAAAGGTGACTAAGTGGAGAAGCCAAGGCGGTGAAAGGCTGGTAAGTGGAGGAAGCGACAAGGAGGCAGCAAGGAGGACGAGGACGTAGACATGGAGGAGGAGGATGGAGAGAGAGAGAGAGAGAGAGAGAGAGAGAGAGAGAGAGAGAGAGAAACATGCGTGTACTAGAAACATGTATACACAGCTATGAGCCAAAGTTTGTCGACATTTCTCTGTCGATTTACGCAATGGAAGGCGTACATGAATTATTCTTATGTGACAGGAATATGAAGCACACACAAAAAGAAGTACGTGAACGAAGGATACTGTTGTTCGGAGTTACAAGAAATACAAAAAACAGGAAACGAAGCTGGTAGTGAACTGTCGGCAAACTTTAGGTCACGGCTGTAGATGGGTGTCGAAGTATTATCAGTGTGTCAGAGAGCATGTCTGTCACTGCGAGGTGCTTCAGTAGGAGGCAAGCCGTGTGGAGTGGCTAGGAGATTTTACTTCAACCCTTTCACAGGCTCGATATTATAGTCTCCTTTTTATCTGAATATTTCAGCTTCACACACACACACACACACACACACACACACACACACACACACACACACACACACACACACGAGAACTTTTAGCATACCAAAGGTCTTTTAGTTTTGGGATACAGGAACACAGCTTTCAAGGGGGGACGTACCAAAACCGTTCGTACACTTGACATTACATTCTGCTTTTTCCTTCACGTTCGTTCTTGTTTCGATACGAGACGCATCAACCCTCTGAATGGTAAAATTCATCTTGACTGAAAAAATTTGACTTCTGGTAGCCAAGAAAAAATAACAAATTAATAAAAACGCATAAAGAAAATTAAAGCGTACCATCATCGGAGAAACAGATAGTCGGGGGAGTAATTAAACTGTCATCTAGGAATTCTCTCACCTGAAGGAAATAGTCTGGTGTTAATTTGAATAAAATACCAACGTGCACTTCGTGCAGCACAAGGGGCTAACAGCTTTTGACACTTGAATGAATTCTTTTGTTTTCAGATGAATGCTATTTAAGGGCAGAATTAGCAAGAATACCGTTTTCCATGGAATATCAAAAGACCTTTGAAGTCTTTACTTTTTTTTACTCGTAAACAAATATTGTTTGGGCTAGGGAAGAATAAGGTCCTATTTATTCGCAGACGAAAACTGTTAAAAGGAAAGCTACGCTCCTTTTCTTCTGAGATGAATATCGTACCACGCTCTTTATTCCTAGACAAATATTATTTAAGGGAGAACTACGTTCCTTTTTATTCTCAGACAAATATTGTTTTCCTGGGAAGACTTACCCACACACCCCATGAACGGGCGACTCTGATAATGTCTTGTCCACGGAGCATTAATTTTGCATCAGCTCAGAGGCGCTTTACAGGCGCTTATGCATGGTGGTGTTGGCCTCGCTCGCGTCGCCTAAACACACAAAACAGCTTACAACATCAAACACACTCAAACACACCCTTGCCAGACGCTCACAGGGGCCTGCTTGAAACCTCTGACTGCGCCGGGTTTCTCAGCACTGAATTACATCGTCTGTCATGATTCGGAAGAAAAATACGCAGTTTCTCATATTCAGCCCTACTGTTGATCGTGGTCGTTTTTAGCTTTTTTGATGCCCAAGGTTTCTCCTCAGCGTCCTAAGACCTCTTGACGTTATCCGAGATGAAATGCAAAGTAAGTGTTCTGCACGCAAGTGGGTGTATGAATGAGACTCGTGCTGCATGTGTCATCTTAGAGCTGTTGAGGTGTCTGTCTGTCTGTCTGTCTGTCTGTCTCTCTCTCTCTCTCTCTCTCAGGAGGAAGACGAAATACGTTTATTTACTCTGGATATTTACAGACAATTTATTTACTTATTTAGGTCACGCCTGACAATCAGTTCCAACAGATTCACCAAATGACAATTAGGACTCTGAACGTGGCAAAGGAAAAAAGATATACATAATTAAATCGAAGTGCAGACAGTGCAGTGAGAGGGAAGGATGATGGGAAACTCTGTCCCCGATGTTTTATCCTATCATTCCCTCCCGTTCACTACACCATATATGCAGGCAAAATTTCTGTCTCTTATACCTGATGAGAGTGTGGGTTGGCACGACACTGCTATATCCCCCCCCCCTCTCTCTCTCTCTCTCTCTCTCTCTCTCTCTCTCTCTCTCACACACACACACACACACACACAAATTAAACAGGAAGTGCCTATGCAATACAGTTAGAAGCCACATCCTGTCTTTCAAGTAATTCCACGTCTCTTTCACACCTTCCTACTGCCTCTCATTATTTCTCGCAGCGTCCCATTCCAGTCAGGGAAGAATCAGCTGGTATTGCGAAGACTGGAGCCCCCTAAGCCCCAAGCCCCTGCAAACAAGGTGCGGCAAAGGCTGGGGCTCCCTTAATGCTGTTCCCCTTAGTCTTGCGTTGGAATCATTGACAAGGGTATTAAGGATGCCGTGGGTGAAAAGCGGAACGGGAGGAGGAGGAGGAGGAGGAGGAGGAGGAGGAGGAGGAGGATTAAAAAAAAAAGAAATGATAAAGAAAACAAGACAAAGTACTGTACTATAACGGACGCAAGGGATAATACTGCAAAGAAAATAAAAAAATAATGATCTTAACTGAGGGATTAATTTAGCGAGGAGAGAAGCTGGTGTGGAGAGAATGAGAGATGCAGAAAACCGTAAAGCGAGGATAAAAGACAAAGAAGTTAATAAAGTAAGTGAGAGAGAGAGAGAGAGAGAGAGAGAGAGAGAGAGAGAGAGAGAGAGAGAGAGAGAGAGAGAGAGAGACCTCATCTCTGACGTTAAATGGGACGAAACAAACATCTATTTCTAACCGTCCTCACAGTTCACTATTAGACCCCAAAAATGAGAATTCGCAGACATTCCGCAAGTCAGACGAAGGGATTGGACGAGTGACGAGGTGAGAGGAGAAGTTGCAAGGTGAAAGGAAGAGGAAGACAACGAGTGACGAGGCGAAAGGAAGAGGGAGAGGATGAGTGAAGAGGGAGAGGAAAAGGACTGGTGAGGAGAGAGGACGAGTGACGAGGGACAGGACGAGTGGCGGAGAGAAGTGACGAAGGAAGGTAAAACTATAGCACCTGAGAGTGAGGAAATCAGTATTCATTCCAGCCAACGCCTTAAGATTTTACTCAGCCGAGAGAAATTCACCACGGCCAAAGAGTTGAATTTCATGGCCTGTACTGTCGTTGATTGAGGAAGCTCCCTAACACCTTTTCCTAAGCGATTTATTTTGTTTACTGCACCGTACTGTCCTCTTCTGTATTGCATAATTCCTTTCAAGATTGTCACACTCTGTATAAATAACGTACAAAAGGATATTAATTTGCCATGTAAAAGAAAAAAAATCGCTATGGAAGAGGTGTTAGGGAGCTTCCTTACCCGAAGAAAAGACGGGCTGAAGTCACTCTCCACAGCCCCTCCGACCTCCACCCGAAACCCTGCCAGCAATTTTTGGAGGTAAAAAATGGAAAAAAAAAAAAAAAGTTATGAACGACAGAGACGAACGGAGGAAGATAAACGAGTTACAAGAAAGGTTGGAGGAGTATTATGAGAGAGAGAGAGAGAGAGAGAGAGAGAGAGAGAGAGAGAGAGAGAGAGAGAGAGAGAGAGAGAGACGACCAAAAAAGAGGGGAAAAATCAGCAGGGAAAAACTAAGAAAAGAGACACAAGGCATTCATAAAAAGAAGAGAGAGAGAGAGAGAGAGAGAGAGAGAGAGAGAGAGAGAGAGAGAGAGAGAGTAATAGAACGACCAAAAAGAGGGGAAAAATTAGCAGGGAAAAACTAAGACAAGACGCACTATAGTAGCCGCAGCGAGAAATGAACGCTGTGGTGGGGCAGCCGGGATGACCGGGGATTCCCCCACTGTAGCCATATCCACATGTCACCGACCATAGAGGTAGGATGTCACCGACCATCGGCCACCGCTGCAGCCCCGCTCCATGATCCTTACCCTGTGTCTCTGGCTTTCTCTTTCTCTCTCGGTTTCTATATAAACTGCTGTATTTCCGAAACTAATTATGAAATTATTATGACTTTTGTTCCACACCACCACTGAGGTAAAAATCAAGGAGAGTTTTCTGTATAAAGGTTTCCCCCCCCTTGTCTGAGGGCAGGTCAGTTCTGGCGAGTGTATAATTATAGGTCAGGCGGAGGTATCGGCAAGGCCGCACTCCCCCGCTCATATGCCACATTTAGGAGGGGGGGGAAACCTTCATACAGAAAACTCTCCTTGATTTTTACCTCAGTGGTGGTGTGGAACAAAAGTCATAATAATTTCATAATTAGTTTCGGAAATACACCAGTCTATATAGAAACCGAGAGAGAAAGAGAAAGCCAGAGACACAGGGTAAGGATCATGGAGCGGGGCTGCAGCGGTGGCCGATGGTCGGTGACATGTGGATATGGCTGCAGTGGGGGAATCCCCGGTCATCCCGGCTGCCCCACCACAGCGTTCATTTCTCGCTGCGGCTACTATAGGCATTCATAAAAAGGATACTATGGATGAACTACCTTTAAGCTAAGAAAGGGAAAAACAGAAGAGAAAAACACAACAGAGGAGAAAAAGAAGAGTAATATGAGAAAAAAGACAGGAAAGAGGCAACAGAAAGACATGAGACACAGCACAAAGAATAAAAACAAAAGACACAGGACGTGGAAAAGATAAATTTAGAAGGACACTATGAACGGAAAAAGGGGAGAGGGAGAGAAATGCAGGGAAACAATAAATTAAGGAAGATAAGTCAAATGAAAAAGACGTGATGAAGCAGGCGACGCAAAACGTGAGAAATTGAAATAAGAGTAAAATATGAAGGGGTACGAGACAAAAGAAAGGGAGAAACAGCCAACACTGACACTCCCAGACTCTATATTTTCAAGTGAATGACATCGTAGAATGCAGACCACATTAAATTAGTGTCGACGCAATCTTGAATACTGGAGTCGGAATTAACACTCTCTGGCCCTTATACTCCCCAGCAGCTGAATAAAAATATCTCCATTAGCTGAAAATAATGCTAGAAAACAGGAGACCAATGGGGAGGATTAAGCGACACAAAACAAAAGTTAGGGCTTACACTGGTGACAGTAAAGAAAATAATAATAATAATAATCATAATAATAATAATAATAATAATAAATGGAACGAATTCACAAGAAAATATAGATGACAATACCAGCAAAAGACACTAAAATGGGATGCTTACAAAGTCAGTATGACAACGCTAAAATGAAACTGAAACAGGGAACTAAGGAATACCAAAGAGAGAGAGAGAGAGAGAGAGAGGAAAAACACAAGGAAAAAGTACACACACACACACACACACACACACACACACACACACACACACACACACACACACACACACACAAAGAATCCTCAGAACAAGGGTAAAAACAGACACTGCATAAAAAGCATAAAACTGAGCAGGAAGAGGGGCAATATAGGGGGTTATAAAAAGCCCTCTGGGAAATTATCTTCGGTTCGCCAATTGTGCCTTGGGTGGAAAACAAAGACCCTGGATCCGCTCCGTCATCGCGGCATCATGAATGTGTAATGATGGCGGCCAGTGTGGGAGGAAGGGAGGAAGACAGGAGGGGTGAGGCAGGGGATGGAGGAGAGAAGTGGGAGGGGGAGGGGCAGGGGATGAAGGTGAGGAGGGGAAGGGGCAGGGCATGGAGGAGAGAACGGGGAGGGGCAGGGGATGGAGGAGAGGATGGGAAGGAGCAGGTGATGGACGAGAGGACGGGGAGGGGCAGGGGGTGGAGGAGAGGAGGGGGGCAGGGGATGGAGGAGAGGACGCTGAGGGGCAGGGGATGGAGGACAGGACGCGGAGGGGCAGAGGATGGAGGAGGATGGGTGAGGCAGGGGATGGAGGAGGATGGGTGAGGCAGGGGATGGAGGAGGATGGGTGAGGCAGGGGATGGGGGAGGATGGGGGAGGCAGGGGATGAAGGAGGATGGGTGAGGCAGGGGATGAAGGAGGATGGGTGAGGCAGGGGATGGGGGAGGATGGGTGAGGCAGGGGATGGAGGAGGATGGGTGAGGCAGGGGATGGGGGAGGATGGGTGAGGCAGGGGATGGAGGAGGATGGGTGAGGCAGGGGATGGAGGAGGATGGGTGAGGCAGGGGATGGAGGAGGATGGGTGAGGCAGGGGATGAAGGAGGATGGGTGAGGCAGGGGATGGAGGAGGATGGGGAAGGCAGGGGATGAAGGAGGATGGGGAAGGCAGGGGATGAAGGAGGATGGGTGAGGCAGGGGATGGAGGAGGATGGGGGAGGCAGGGGATGAAGGAGGATGGGGGAGGCAGGGGATGAAGGAGGATGGGTGAGGCAGGGGATGAAGGTGGATGGGTGGGCTGGGGATGGAAGAGAGGAGGGGGAGATGGATAATGAAGGGAAGTCAGTTGTGGTGGATGGCGAGAATGAGGGGGGAGAGACGAGGGATGGGGGAAGAAGGATGAAGACTGAAGAGGTGGGAGAGGGATGGAGAGCAGAAGTAAACAAGAACTGGTGAGAATAAGAGGGGGAGAGGAAGACGGAAAGGAGAAACGGGGAGAGAAGGAGAATGAATGGAGACGACGACGACGAGGACGAGAATAATATTATTAGGATGACTCGTACAGGGACAACTGTGACGGAGTAGATAAGAGGCGCGAGACTGAAGAATAAAGAATCAACCTCGACGATAAAACCATGAAACGAAACCACCGTGACGAAATGAGGACAAAAACAAATAAAAATTCAGTAAATGAAGATGGAAGGAAAGTGAGGACAGTGTGAGGAATGAGAGGGAGAAAAGAGGAAGAAGAAGAAGAAAAAACGGGATGATGAAAAGAATAGTGAGACTGAAGAGAAAAGAAAAGATGGGAATACGAAGGACAGGATAAAAGAAGAAACAGGAAGAAAAGGTGGAATGGGAGCGAAAAAGGAAAAAGAGGAAGACTGGAAGACACAATATGAAAGGAAAGAAAGAGTTAGGAAGAGAAAGAAGAAATGAGGGAGATAAAATGAGGAAGATGGATAGGAAAGAATGAGGAGGAAAAAAGCAACAACGAACAACAGAATAAAAAGGAATACAATGCAGGAAGGAAAAAGGAAGAAAGAACACTGATGGAACGTGAAGAACAAGGTGAAGGTACAGTAGGATGATGGAAGAAAACATGGAGAAAAAGAATACGAAGAGAGGAATAAAAAGAATGAAGGAGGGGGAGTAGGAAATAAGACGACGAGTGATCTGACTGAAGGAATAGGAAAAAGGAAGAGAACATATGAAAAAAGTAGACTAAGAATGGCCATGGAGGAAGGACAGGGAGGGAGGATGAAGAGGATGGAGGAGGAGGAAATTGAATAAGAAGGAAGAACGATGGATGATGAAGGAAAGTGTGAAACAAATAAGGTAAGAAAGAAGACAGAGGAATGAGAGAGAGAGAGAGAGAGAGAGAGAGAGAGAGAGAGAGAGAGAGAGAGAGAGAGAGAGAGAGAGAGAGAGAGAGAGTAAATAATTAGAAGTGGGACACAAGGAAGGAAGAAGAATGGAGGAGGCGCAAGGAGGAAGAAAGAAGGAGGCAGAAGAAGGATGAAGGATAGGGAGTAAGAAATAAGACGACGAGTGATCTAAGGACCATAAATGTTTAATGATGGTACACGGAGGCTCAGGAGACGAAGGATAAAAAGGAAGGAATGGAAGGAAGGCGGAGAAGCAGGAGATGAGAATAAAAGGAGGAGGAGGAGGAAGGGTAGTGGAAGGAAAGAGGAAAAGAAACAGGGAATATGAAAAAAAAAAAAAGGCAGTGAAGATGGGTAGGAGGATAAAAAAAAATAAAGGAGAAAATAATAGGAAAATGAGAAAAAACTAAGTAATGAAGGTAATAATGATGACCATAAGAATAAAGATGATAATGAAGAGGAGGATGAAGACGAGGAAAATGAGAAGAAAAGAAGAATGGAAAGCTGGAAATCTAGAGGGAGGAGGAAGAAGAGAAAAGGAGAGAGGAGGCGGATGGGGAAGAGGGAAAAGGAAGGGCCCATTAAATTTGTTATTATGATTCTCGTCTGATCACGGACGATCCTGAGAGGTGGTTGGGGAGGTGGGATTGTAAGAAGATGGGGGGACGGGGAGGGAGGACGCAGAGAAAGAGCAGGAGAGGTAGAGGGTATAAGGGAGAAAGTAAATGAGAGAGAGAGAGAGAGAGAGAGAGAGAGAGAGAGAGAGAGAGAGAGAGAGAGAGAGAGAGAGAGAGAGAGAGAGAGAAGGGAGTGGAGGGTACAAAGAGGAAAGGGACATGAGAGGGAGGAGAAAAAGATCGAATGGTCAAAAAAATGAAAGGGAAAATGAATGATATAATGAAGAAAAGGAAAGAAATGATGAAGAAGAGTTTGGAATAGACGCAAAAAAAAAAATAATAATAATAATAAAGGCGAAGTAAAAAACAAAGTAGGTATTACTGTAAATTTACTTGGTTGTACCGTAAATTAGAACAAAACTACTTACCTTTGAGAAAACTATGTACGTACAAGGGATTCTAAACGTTGCCACCATACATACACACATATACATACTGTACATACACATACACATTCATATATACATCATACATACACAACATGGATACACTTCATAACGATGGCCATCCACATACACATAAAAATACAGAAATACAAGCTTGTTTATCGAAATGGAGGGGAAAAAAAGCTATTTCTTCATCAAAACTCTTATGGAGAAGTTGTCTTGGCTTGTGACCCTGACATTTGACCTTTTACACCAACTTCTTCTTTCTGAGGTGAGTGCTGGGTGACCATAAATTTACTTCCAGTTTTGGATGAATTTAGAACTAAAACTCCGAAGGGTCATTTTATGGACTGACCATAAAAGCTAAGGAGGGAACAAGAGAGGATTGAGGATTTTTTTTTTAAATTCATTTGTGTGTGTGTGTGTGTGTGTGTGTGTGTGTGTGTGTGTGTGTGTGTGTGTGTGTGTGTGTGTGTGTGTGTGTGTGTGTGTGTGTGTGTGTGTGTGTGTGTGTGTGTGTGTGTGTGTGTGCGCGCACTATCTGATCATGTTTACGTCGTATCACACATTCGTGAAGTGGTTTCTGGTGGATTCAATATGAGAGAAAGAGGCCTATTTTCGAAAGCAGAAATCGAACCGCTTCTCCTAGAAGTCTTTTGGATTCTGGAAATCAGTCTGGTGAGCCCGCAACAACCAGTGCTAATGAATACACCAGGAAAAATTGCCGGTAAATGAGTAGGAAATAAGGATGAAGAAAGTGTGAGAGAACAAGCAAAAGAGAAAGAAGACACTAAGAAGGAATCAACATCACACGACGAAATAAGGACTGGAATGAAAATGAAGAAATGAAAATGATGTCGGGAAAAAAGAAGGATAAAAAGGACACAAGGAAGAGAAAGAGGAAGGGGCGAAACAAAAGACACACAAGGGAAATAATGGAGGAAAGAAACTAGGATAACAGAGGGGGCATCTGGGAGGGGACAAAGAATAGCATCGGGAGGAAATAAATACAAGATAAAGAAGGCGGAGAGGCAAGAGGAGGACAGTGCCAGAGAATAACGATGGGAGAGAGAGAGAGAGAGAGAGAGAGAGAGAGAGAGAGAGAGAGAGAGAGAGAGAGAGAGAGAGAGTGGAGTAAGTCAATGGGGGAGGAATGGAGACGGAAGGCCCCAGACGGAGTAAGGCGATAATGTCCCGATCACTGTCGACGTATTTCTTAGTACATTCATTTCCTCTTCAGACGGCTTTACTAAGCTTAGTTGGGGGAATTTCGAAACAGAGGAATTTTATAATTTCCACACTTCTTTCTGTACGATGGCGTTTTGTTAGAATATTCTTGCTTCCTTCACACGTTTCGAGTTAGCTTAGAGGAATATTGGAAGGTTTAGTTATAGCCTTGTTTAACCTGCCCAATACTAGAAATTCTCCTAAAGGTACATTAAATTGTGTGTTTGCTATCCAGATTACAAAAAATGGTGTCATCGTTGTGAACACATTAAGGATCAGGCACAAATATAATCAACTCGGCTGAATAAAATCAGCTGGTGTTAGAAGGAAAAAAAAAAAAAAACGAGATTTGCATAAAACATGAGAGTTGAAGATGACAGCATTGACCCTTAGACTCCTACACACTCAGCTGAATAAAATCGTCTAAGATCGTCTGTGTTAACTATTATAAAAAGCTTAAAGACGGTTCCATGAGGGTAAAAAAAAAAAAAAAAAAAGATAATGGCGAGGCCAGAAAAGATAATGCACAAAGCCAGGAAATAATGGAGGGAGTGACGAGAAGACGATGGAGAGAAAAATTGGGACGACGATGGAAAGAGGATTGGGAGGTGATGGAAAGAGCCACGGAAAGATGAAAGACAAGGATAGTAAAATAAACACCTTTACTAACATCACTTTGTTATGCTCTATTTTTGCTGAAACCAAGTTATCTGACATGAAACAAAACCAACAGAAAAAAAAAAAAAGTTAACCCTTCAGTACGACTGTTTCTTATTTTATATATTTATTTATTTGCAGATAATTGTTTCAAAAAGTTTATGAAGGAAGGGAAAAGCAGATGAAGAAAGACTAGGAAAGCAGAGTGGGGAAGTTCGAGGGAGGTAGTTAAGAAAAGAGGCGTCAACTCTCATGGTCTGGGTAACTCTAGTACGCTATTATGGCTAACGCAAGACGATTTTATTCTGCTGAGTTGGTCCTTCAATATTATTCCCTTCCTCGTCTGTTAAAGTTTCCTCTCCATATACGTCCTCTTTTTCTAGACCCCGAATGTTCATTTTCGTCATCTCAGTATTCCAACTCTGCCAGTTTTTCGTTTTCTTATACAGTGTTTACTTCCATCACCGCCTTCCTTTTCAAAGTTAACATTCTCTATCTTCTCCCTCCACTTTTTCATAACAGCTTGTAATACACTTCTTCGGTTTGTTAACATTTAGACTCGTACGACTCACTCTCAGCTCTACAAAATCTTCTTTCATTGGTTGGAATCGGGTACAGTACCAGACTTATCAAGACTATGAGTACTGTCAACGATGGTAGTCTACCACTCTCATGCTCTTATGACTCAGCCGAATAAAATCGTCTGACATTAGGTGAAATAAAGCACCTGAGTTGTTCCAACCATGAGAAGTTTGATAAATTAAAAATTATAAATATCATTAGCATAAAGAAAATGGAAAACGATGGAGTAGCAGCGGGAAGCAAGTGACTGGAAAGCCATTATCAGAAAGACAACTATGGCAAAAAAGCATAGAGCCAACACAGATAGCAGGAAAGATATGACCTCGGTGCAATGTAAACCAAGTTGAAATGAAAACATGCTTCTGGGAAAATTTCTTCATAAGACAAATGCTAAAACAGCGGAAACATTTCTCCCTAAACTCACACGGCACAAGCAGACGTGCTAGTACACATGCACGCGCAGCTACGAAGGCACACACACACTATAATATATATATATATATATATATATATATATATATATATATATATATATATATATATATATATATAAACAGAAGGACAGCCAGGCAGATAAAAAATAGATAAATGCATAAGTAATCTACAGAGATTGACAAATGGATGTGGATAGACAAATAAAAAGATAAAGACAGACGTGGTATTTATGTACCAGGTGTGTGTGTGTGTGTGTGTGTGTGTGTGTGTGTGTGTGTGTGTGTGTGTGTGTGTGTGTGTGTGTGTGTGTGTTTAAGGAGCTCCCCTTATAAATCCCCGTTGATAAAAGTGGATATGGAAAAAGGCGCCTTTGTTAATGCCACGAAAACACGAGCAAAGGAAATTTCGTCGTCTCTCCCATCCTTGCGTATTCAAAATTTCTCAGTGGCCGGGCTGGAAACAGAATAACACAAAAAAAAAGGGTCTAGAAAAATAAAGGGAAGAGTGCGGACCCACGGGTGAATATGAGCCGTGTTTTTCCAGCTTGGTAATGAGTATAGGGACGGAGGGGAGGCAGGGGAGAGGAAAAGGTGGGGAGGAGTGGAAAAAGAAGGGAGTGGAAGAAGAGGAGGGGCGTGGGGAATGAGGGAGGGGTGAGGAATGAGGGGAAGAGAGGAAGGAATGGGAATCCATAGAAGTAGTTGAAGAAGGACAGGAGTGGGGAGAGAAGAATGGTAAAACAGGCGTTGAGTGTAGAAGAGGTGGAGATCGGGGAATGAGGGGAGGAATGGGAGAATGGGTGGGGAGTGGAGAATGCGAGAAGGAACAGATGGGGTGGACAACGGGGAATGAGGGGAGGAATTGGAGCCTGGGTGGAGAGTGGGGAATGAGAGAAGGAATGGAGAGAGGGATAAGAAAAGGTTAAGAGTGGGACAGACAGAGGAGAAGGCAACAGAAGCAAAGAAGAGCACAGATGGTGGCACCGGTAAATAATGGAAAACAGAAACGAGGGTTGGGGAATGGAGTGCAGGGACGGAGGGGAGGCAAGGGCAGGAGTGGTAAAGGTGAGAAAACATGGACGCTGCGCCAGGATGTGGGAAATGGATGGGAGAAATGACACAATGGTTGAGGAATGGAAGGAGGGTTAGGGTTGGAGAATGTGGGGAAAGGACTCAGAGGTGGGCAGGGCTGGAAATGTAAAGGACGAGGAATGGGAAGCATGGAGGAAAGAAATGGAGGAAAGTTGGGATGGAATGGAAGAAATGAAAGGGGAGCTGTGGACTGGAGGGGAGGAACGAGGGCAAAAGAACAGAAGCGATGATCAGTAAGGAATACAGGAGCGTTAGGGAATGAAAGGGACGAATCGAGGGAGCGTTGATGAATTAAGAGTTTGAGAATGGAGGCGAAAGGGGAATGCAGGAAGGGGGGAAAGAATGGGAAGAACATTATGATATTTAGAATGGTGGGGATGAATGGGGGACGGGTTGGAGATGGGGGTGGATGGAGGGAACGGCAGGGAATGGGGAATGGAAGAAGGAGAGGAGGAAGGCTGAGGATTGGAGGAAAGGATACGAAATGGGAATTGTTGGGTAGGAATGAAGAGAAGGTTAAGAAGTGGGGAATGGGCGGCTGGGTATGGATGCTTATGGAATGGGAAGGTAAGGATGGAGGTTAGAAGATGAAGACAGCTGCTAGAGGGCTTCAGATGAGAGGATAGAAATTTTAAATAAGGGATGGTGGGGATAGGAAGTAGGAGTGAAGCGGGCTATTGATAGGAAATGGCATGGACAAAAGGAAAAACAAAACTGACAGAGAGAGAGAGAGAGAGAGAGAGAGAGAGAGAGAGAGAGAGTAATATAATGTGCATGCGTGTTGCTCCAATTTGCGTGCGTGTGGTTCTCTTGAGAGTGTGAATATTACTGCTTGCATTTTCCGTGCTTATGAAAAGACTGCCTTAATTTTATTCTCCATATGCCGCACGTCAGGATTTGTGGGGGGTGGGGGAAGGTGCACGAATAGATGCGCGTTGTTCGTATATGTGTGGTTCGTGTGCTTGTTGCTTGTATGTGTGTGTGTGTGTGTGTGTTAACGAGCTGCTCCTGTGGTGCTCGCATCATTTGAAGTTATATACAGAAATGTGAATCAAGTGCGATCTTGCCTTGGACACCGCATAACAATGGGTAACTGATATAGCCTAACTGTGTCCTAAGATCCACTTCCAAAATACAATAGGTATTCTACCGCTATCTCCTGAACGACTGGCAAAGTAAGTGTAGTAAAGAATGTGAAAATGCTTCTACTGTATGGTATTGCCTAACAGTATATACTTTGATTTTCTTTTTCTGTAATTCTGATAACGATCAAAGGCACTGCAGTGTTGTGCGGGAAAAAAAAAAAAAACTTGTGAAAACAATGATGAAAACGGTGTGGTGCATAATGGAATACAAAACATCACATTCAAACGCTTACAGGTCGATAATGAGGGATATTTAAGTGGAAATCTGCTCTGGGCGAATGTTTTGGTTCCTCCCTCCGCTGAAGGCAACCATAGAAAACGTACAAGGCTGCTGCTCCAGAGAGAACCTCGCTAAAAGGGTGAAGTGATGAGTTTCTCATAGCCTAAAATTCCGGTTACAAGTTTGCTCTATGGATCACCTAAGTGAACAGATCGGACCGACTAGCTTAAGCGGGAAGAATAGGAGCCACCAATTCACGGACAATGTTTCAATACCTTAACTATAACAATCAAACTTGTGGTTACCGTATCCAACTGGATAATTCATGAAAAAAGCATTACACATTGCAGACTAAACAGAAGCTAGGGAAATGCACTATAATATTTGATGGTAATATATAACGATAACCAAAGTTGAACGGAATAATACATCCAGCTATTTTGACGATAGATTTCACGACAAATAAAATACGTGTTACGAATTATGCCTCTGACTGGCAACTGTATCTCGTAATATAACAACAGAGAGCCATCATCCTCAAGGTAAGCACAGCAGTCACAGTACATATCTAAGTCTCTGATGAATAAGAATATGGATCACACACACGCGCACACACACACACACACACACACACACACACAGGCTACTCCTAATTTGTTTGTTGCTAAACTCCAGGTTGACATGTATGCAGTTGACCGTGAGACGAGGGACTAAGAGCATCTGTGACTGCGTACTTTTTTTTTTTTTTTTTTTTAAGGTTTGTAGATAAGAGACAGCAGAGTGCAAGGCATTTCCTCTTGTCTTTCCTATAAAAATGCCCATGTTTACCCTTTCTAAAAAAAAAAAAAAAAAAAAAAGTTTTTCCGCGTTTTCCCTGCCGGCTTTAAACAAAAAGGCTTGTTGGGCAGAGAACACCCTTCCCCTTTTTCTGTTATTTTTTTACACGCGCTGGTTAAATCTTTAGTAGAGCACATTTTCAACTGATAACCTCGTCATGGTCCAACAGGCTTCCTCTTATCTGTACTTCATAATCATGTACTCATGCTGTTACTGATACCATTTCTAACGGCAGTCAAATAGTTTTTATGTTATATTTAAACTTAATGCTGGAACTGTCACATTTGGTTATTTTCATTCTAGCTTAAGTAAGACGATGTTGCCAAGGTATTAGTCAAGGGGATGCTATACCGTTATATTCACTGGTAATCTGGGACTTAGGTATTTTTCCCTGACAGGCACCAGACAATTCTGTATAGTTACAAAAATCCTTGCTAGTCAAAGGGTTAATCATGTCCTGGTATTATACGGTAATGCTTGCAGAACATAAGCTTGAAAACAGCCATCCTCCTCCACACACACCACAAAGACCGCCAGGAGACAGGACGTGTGTGCTGGGCAATCCCCAGGTCCTGTCCTCCCCACTTACTATTTTTAACAAGCCTATACACCACTGACCGGGCTAATGTATGGCCCGGCCTGCACTATATGTGCAGGAAATCTTCGAACGAACAAACAAACATCCTCCTCCTCATCAACAACAACTACTACTACTACTACAGTAATACTTCTACTACTACTAAAAATCCTAATCGTCTGTGTGGTAGGGTCCCAGAAACAGATCCAGGAAAACAGAAAAGTTGGAGAAGAATCAAACAGTGACCAGTGAAATCGGCCGTATATCCATTCACTCATCTTTCATGCCATCGGAATTCTTGGCTCATGCTCACAGGGCAAACGATTCCCACAAAACTGCACTTCGAGACCATTACCAAGTTGAAGAAAAAAAAAAAAAGGTGGATATTTATCATGTTCCGTTGCAGACAATAACATCTGTTCACTGATGAAACCACTAATTATGACATTCCTTTACAATACATATTCTTAAAATTTTCCGAGTTCCTAAGATAATTTCATTTGGGTTTTCAAAGTCATTGATCACTGTTTCATTACTGATCGTAAGAAGGTGAATCGATAATTATGTACGCAAATTGTACATCTCCACAGACTCTTCATCGATTCCTGTCCATCGTCAGTTCTTTTGCTTCTCCAGTTTCCATGTCGCAGTATTTCACATAATCACCCCAGTTCCCATCCACTTTATCTTGGATGCCGTACCCTACCTTCACACATACACACATACTGTATATGTACATTTTCCATCTCCGGGCTAGAATCAATTGTCATTATACCATCTAAGCACATACTTCTACCTTTTGATCTAGACTGTTTTATTCATCTATTGCGAAACTCTTTTATCCTATCCGGTCAACGCAACCCAATTGAACACTCCCACTTCTACTGCTCTCATTTTTTATTTTACATACTAATGCCAATCTAAAGTCTCAACCACGTCTCAGCACATTAATATGGGTATTAATAGACCCATTCACCATGTATATACAAATGAAAACAAAGGCAATCGTTCCTAATTATATTCTCAGTAATTAGGTACTTCGATTATCTGAATAATCAAAATTCTGGACCGAAATATTTTCCACCTGTCTGGGTATGTGCAAAGGAGTACAAAGGGTCCGAGTGCTAATGGGTGTACAGATGTGTTCGTGCTTCATTGGATTTGTGTTCGTGTACGTGATTATGTACGTGTATGCAAATCTACCGTCAGAGACAAAAGTCTGCATACTCTTTCACCTCTTCTGCTTTTCCTTTTCATTTCTTGGCTAACAGAAGCTGACTAAGACCTGATATATTTTCCCTCCATGGATGATGCTCCATGATATGATGCGTCCTGGAGGAAAGTTACGGCCATGTACTAAGTGTGAAGTGCAGCGCAATGAAAACAGTATGCAAAGTTTTCTACCACGTACCCTACGTATATGCATATATGTACTGATGATTAATGACGTGAATGTGGGTAAGTTTATTATTATTATTATCATCATCATCATCATAAGATTATTATTATTATTATTATTTAAAAGGTACATACAGTGTGTGTGTGTGTGTGTGTGTGTGTGTGTGTGTGTGTGTGTGTGTGTGTGTGTGTGTGCAGCTATTTTATAAAGCACAGAACCCCTCAAAATAGTTGCTATAATAGTCAAATTTCGTAGTCCAGTAGGGTAAAAACTTGATGGCACACAACCGACCACCTTTACCATCAATTTCAAACACTCGATACATATGATAACCTGATGCTTACAACGTGGACACCTAACCAAAGACGATGTGCAATTTTTCGGGCAATTCCCGATAGTATCTGTTGCAAAAGTAGGAGCGCAGCCAGAGAGAACGCGATCCTTGGCGTTTTCTTTGGAGAGTGGAGGGATTCCTTCGCTAAACCAGTTATTGCACAAACCAATTTGAAGAAGTCCTAGAATACTATCATCCAAATACAAGAACAACTTTGCATGAAGTCTGATGAAAGAGACGTCCACTAACTACATCCTAACAAGATTAGTCCTCTCCCAAAGCTCACTGCACACTTTAAGTCACAAATGATGACATGGTAAGGTAACATAATGCTGCTTTACTTCCAAGTGAAAGGTTACGAGGAAAGCTTTGTCTTCGCTGTTATTTAGTGCAATGTAATGAACCGATAACCTAGATAATCTCAGAATCCCATACTTTTACCACAATCCTGTTTTGAAGTAGCGAACAGTAATTACTACTTCGCTCCGATATGACAATCGATCGCTAACTTTTTTTTTTTTCTTTTTTTCCGAACCGGGGGAGATGGATATAGCCTTCATAAACTTGAGGGGCCTGTTTCAGTAATAATGACTAGCTGCAGCAAGGAAAGAAATAAAGTAAGTCATATGACTGATGGTGTTCGCAACTTGTCGGATATTGTTTTTCATTGTGCTGCACTCTACGACTTTATTCAGTTTACGAGAGCATCCTATTAGCGGTGAGGTAATACATCTAACCTCTTCAGTTCGAAAATTCTCTTCATATGATTAGCCTGGACCCAGCAAAAATAAATAAATAATTGTTATCGTGGTGAAGATCTAAAATGACAAGGACGTGCAGAGGCAGGGTCTCGGCAGATGACTCAGAACATTCAACCATGACATTATTATTATTATTATATATACGAAAAATTAGCAAAATAAGATAAAGCACTGATGTTTCTGTAAGCTAGTAGCCTATCTACGTTTCTAGCTTCTGAATGCAAGGTAGCTTAAATCTTCGCCTGCCTTAACCACTTCAGCCATAGTATGCAATATTTATATATACGGTACCATTCTTGCTGCTGGCAGACGATTTTATTCAAGAGTCCCTATGGTTAAGTTGTTAAGGAAGACTACATAACCTCTCCTTTTCGAAACACTTTTTCTTAAGATCGTCTGGAGACAGCGAAAATTAAAAGTCTTATGCAGGAGTTAACTTTGAAGTATGAAACAGCTGTCCATAATCGTAGTGCTAACAAAAAGACAGGACCGGGCAGTGCGGCATACGTATTTACACACAAAACACTTGCTCGTATGCTGGTGACATAAAGCCCCTTGTGTTAATCCTCAATGCACTGCTTGTCATAGCTGTTATCCTTCCACGTGTGCACTTAACTCGTCCACTACACTTCATACCAAACACACAACTCACCATTGCTGCAACATCATGACAGTGTCCTGTTGGGATAGTATTAGCTCATTTCGTCCAGATCCTACATTGGTTTTGCCATTCAGTGCGTTCGTGTGATCGCATTTCGCTGGCTTGTCAGTCGTATTTTCCCCCTCAATCTCTTGCCAGTAAATTTATCGTTCCATTCCTAATCCTGCCGATGTGCGACGGTGTCCAGTAACGTGAAATAAGAAACCCTTAATGTGAGACTAATAAACTTAATACCGGATGACGCCAAACTATTTGATTCAGCTAAGGATAAACGAACTGGCTCAAGAGGTAGGAACTACCCATCAACGCCTCCAGCCCAAGGACAAACTTTCTCTCTCTCTCTCTCTCTCTCTCTCTCTCTCTCAGCATAACTTTTCTTCTCTCCCTCCTCTCCGTCTTTCATCTCACCTGCCCTTCCCTCTCCCCCCGTCTATAATTCCTCTTTATTCCTTCAAATCAACCCTCTCTCTTCTCCCCTCTCTTCATCTCTCCCCTCTTGCTGGGCCCATCCTTCTTCCTCTCACTTCGTCTCTCTTTATCTTCCCCGTCCTTTCACCGTTCCTAGCTTCCCTCTGACTGGCCCCTCTTCTCATTCTCTCCTCTCACCAGCTTCCTCCTCCTCCTCATTCCTCTCCTTTCTCCTCTCTCACCAACCTTCCGTTTTCTCGTCTCTCCCCATCCGTCTTTTTTCCTCTCTTTCCTCTACTTTCTCGTTTCTCCCTTCTCATCAACCACCTTCTGCTCTCTCTCCTCTTTCCCCATTTCCGTTTTCTCGTCTCGTCTCATCCCATCCCATGCCTCTTCATTCGTCTCGCCCCATCACTCTTCTCTTCTCGTCTCTCCCCTCTCTTTTCTCTCACCATTCCTCTTCTCTCTTCGGCTTTCCCCTCTTTTCTCTCTCACCATCCTTTCTCTCTCCCTTCTCACAACCCCTCTTTTCTCTCTCACCATCCTTTCTCTCTCCCTTCTCACCACCCCTCTTCTCTCTCCTCTCATCATCCCTCTTCTCTCTCCTCTCACCAACCCTCTTTTCTCCCCTCTCACCAACCCTCTTTTCTCCACTCTCACCAACCCTCGTCTCTCCCCTCTCACCAACCCTCTTCTCTCCCCTCTCACCAACCCTCTTCTCTCCCCTCTCATCAACCCTCTTCTCTCCCCTCTCACCAACCCTCTTCTCTCCCCTCTCATCAATCCTCTTCTCTCTCCTCTCACCAACCCTCTTCTCTCCCCTCTCACCATCCCTTTCCTCCCCTCTCACCAACCCTCTTCTCTCCCCTCTCCTAGTCTCTCCTCTTCCCTCCCTCGGCGTATCAGCCACACTGCAACAGGGGCCTTACAAGCTTCTCACAGGACATTGGCCCATAAATAGGAATTAATAGCGTCAGTTTCCGCCCTCGCTCACTACATCCAATTCCGTCGACACGCGATATTCGGCAAAATAATCGGACACTGTTCCATTACGGGGCCCTGGGATGTGCTGAAAGCTGCTGGGAAGTGAAAGGGTAGGTTGGGATGTGTTAGGATGTGCTGGAGGGTGATAAGGTGGGTTGGTTAAGATGTTCCCGAGGCTGCTGGGAGATGATAGGGTGGGTCTGCTGGGATGTGCTTTGAGGTGCTGAGAGGTGAAAGAGTGGGATCTACTAGGATGTGCTGGGAGTTGGTAGGGTCTGCTGGGATGTCGAGATATGTTTGGATTGATGAGAGGTGCTCGGGTTGGTGAGGTCTGGTGGGACAGGTTGCTAAGTGCTTGGGTAATAAGGTTTGTTGAGATGTGCTGGAAAGTGATAAGATATGCTGGGATGTGCTCGGAACTGATAAGGTCTACTGAGATGTGCTGAAGTGAAAAAGTCTACCGAGATATGCTAAAGTGAAAAAGTCTACTGCGTTGTGCTGAAGCGTAAAAGTCTGTCATGTTGTGCAGGTAGAGACGGCCGGGTTGTGATGAAGTAGTCTCTGATATGTGGGGTAAACCTGGATGAAAGAGGGATGTGTTCGGAACCAACAATATTTTGAGAATACTATGATAAGGTGTGCTGCAATTCTTAAATCAAAATGTCACTGGCTAGATCCATTTGAGATGTGCTAAGTGGGGTACCTGGATGCGAAAGATACTATTGGGGATTACCGGAATGTACAGTCAAGGTCGATAATCCCTTTGCAAGTCCTTTGTTTTTGAAATAGTGAAGTGAGAGGATGACGATTTATAACCATACTCTATATAATAATTACAATTACAGTTGTTATAATTGCCACTGATGATAACAATAACAATAACAACAACAACAATAATAATAATATTAATAATAATAATGATAATAATAAATAAATAAATAATTTGTGTCGCAAGATCACCTAAACTTTTGGCAGTTTCGAGACGGTAAAGGAACTGCTGACCACAACTGCACTAGATCAAGCTGGGATGTGCTGGGGTGAAAGCATGTGGTAGGCTATACTGGGAAATACGGACATATCCCACATCTTGTCGATACAATGCTGGGGAGGTTGCAATGTGCGAATGACTTGGGATTTTGGGGAAGGTGGAATGCTCTGTGGGGGACGATAGAAGGGTGAGAACTGCTGTGAGATTCCGGAATGTGCTGTGATATGCAGAGAAATAAAGTGAAGAGATTAAGTTAACGTATAATGCAGTTACTTTTACACGGTGAAATACATAGAAACAGTGAGAACCAAACATGAATGTGTGTAATGAGGCGGGGGGGGGGGGTGAACAGGAGAGCGCTAGTATATGGTGGAGATGAAGCTCGGAAGATGGTTATTGTGTTGCGGAGGGGGCAGGGTGGCGGTAGGTTGTGGTGGGGTGTTGGCAGGGTGGCAGTATGTTGTGGTGGGGTGTTGGCAGGGTGGCAGTTATGTGGTGGAGGGGAGTTGGCAGGGTGGCAGTTATGTGGTGGAGGGGAGTTGGCAGGGTGGCAGTTATGTGGTGGAGGGGAGTTGGCAGGGTGGCAGTTTGTTGTGGTAGGGTGGCAGTATGTTGTGATGGGGTGTTGGTAGGGTGGCAGAACGTGGTGGAGAAGGGAGGCAAGATAGATAATAACATGCTGTGGTGGTGGGCTGGGGAACACGGAAGTCAGAGTGTGGCTGATGTGGGAAGAAGCAGACTCTGTTCTTTACTGTTAAGAGATCCCTAACACTTATGCAAAGTTATGGCGAGCTGGTGGCTATCTGAAGAAGACTCGAGTATCCTGGATGATATGTGCAAGTAGGCAGGAGCATCTGTAATGTTAGGTAAGAGGTGCTGGAAGTGGTGGGGGGCGGGTGGTTACTGCCGGAAGCTTGTTGCCAGCTAGATAAACTTGGCTGCAGGGAAGGAAGTATATGCTTGGAACTTTTGGAATGGGCAAGGGAAGTAGCTGAGTACCGGTGGATGTGGCTAGGGAGGATGTTTAGTTCTATAAGTTAGAACCTTCTGGAACGGGTGACGGAAGCAGCAGAATATTGCTGGGAGTGGCTAGGGACTTGAAAAGTAGTAGTTCATGTTGTGAGTATATGAAATGCCTGACGCGTCTGGTTACTGCTGGGAGTGGCTGGGAACTGCAATAAGGAATAATCCTAAGTGCTATACGAGTATGATGAGATTTTCCAGAACAACCTTTGGACGAAACTGGATAGGCTAGAGTGGCTATGGACTGCTGAAAGAAAGTGATGTATCCTGACAATTTCTGGAATAACTGGTGGAAATAGTCAGATACTGCTAAGAATGGCCTGGAACTGCTAAGAGGAATTCAGTATTGTATGCTGGGAATTCCTGGAAAGGCTTAAAGATGTAACTAGGTACTAATGGGAATAGCTAGGAATTGCGGGAAGAGGTACACGCTCCTACAGGTACATGAAAGCTGGTTTTTGTTGAAGGATGAAGCATGGATAGGAGTTACATGTCGGCACTTTCTTGAACAGGCATCAAAATACCTTGGTTCTGCTAGAAGCGGCTACAGACAATTATGAGGAAATGAAGGTTCCTCGGAGCAAGTAAGAGGTGCTTGAAGTGGACGGGTTTACACGGAGTGCGTGGGAGCTGCTAGGAGGGCCAATGTAGCGTGCCTTGTCGGCCGGTGTAAATACGGGGATAATTTAATTGGATCCGACACCCAATTTGGCTGCAGACGCGTATCCTGCCTCACTAGGGTCTACAAAGGGCTACTCTCTGCCTTTACCTGCCTGCCTCTACACTCCCCTACCCTTTTTCATGCCTCTCTGGACTTGTTCATTTTTCGCGCTATCTTTTCTGTCTATTTGCATGCCTTTAATTGTCTGGTCTGTCATGAGAATTTAGACCTTGCATTAATTTCTCGCACTTTCTTCTAATATTTATTAGCCAACCTTCGATTCGTTATTATATGAACCAAGAGTTAACGTCTTTTCATATGTAATAGAACAATATCCCACAACATGTTTTCCTTAGACCAAATTACTTCTCCGTCGACATTTTGGTCGACATTTTTGCATCTCGTCTAGCCACCTCCAGATTAGTTAGCTTACCATTTTGCTGATAATTTACTTTTCCCGATTTACAACTTCCTAACAGTGATCAACCTTAATCTCAACCTGTCTTAATTTCGATCTGACCTAATCTTCTATCTATCTCTCTACTGCCAGACTCCTAAATCCCGTATGAGGTGGCCACAAACAAACTGCCTCCATGTCGCCCTGTCCCTCGCCATTTCATTGCCCTCCCTCCAGCTCACACCTCCCTCTCTCAGATACCTCTCCACTCCATCCCTCAATCTCATCTTCGGCCTCCCCCTCCCTCTGTCCCCCTCCACCTCACTCACATACACTCTCCTCGTTAGTCTCTCGCTCTCCACCCTCTCCACATGGCCAAACTACCTCAATGTATTTCTCCTAAAGCTTTCTATCACAGCCACATCCACACCAAACGCTTCTTCACTTCTTCATTTGTCAGTCTGTCTCCTCATATAACTCCACATGTTCCTCTCAACTCATTTCCACTCCTCTCACTCTTGACTTGTATCCTTCCACAAGGTCCAAGCTTCACTTCCATACTCGTACGTTAGAGTTGGTATGGCAATAGCACCATGCAACGATTTTTTTTACTTCCACGCTCACTTCCCTATTTCTTATCATTGCTTTCAAAGAACCAGCAACCTTTCTCACCTGCTGTACCCTTTCAAGCACCTACTCATTGCTTGCCTTAACCCTGACCTGCCTTAATCCTGACCTACGTTAATCATGACCTGTCATACTCTGAACTGCCTTAATCTTGACTTTCCTCAGTCTTATCAGCCTTAATCCTAACATACAATAATCCTGACCTGTCTTAATCTTGCCTGCCTTATTCTTGACATGCTTTAATCCTAATCTCTCTTAACCCTGACCTGACTGATAATTGACTTCCTTATCGTGAAATGCGTGACTACCGCCATCTTTTATCTGAACTACTACTGAAAGAGTCTTGCCCAATTTCCATCTTGCCCATTTTTAAGTTTACTCAATTTCTATCTTACCTAACGTCCATTTTAACCATAACTCTAACCTACTATTCCTCTTAAACAGTTTTCCTTACGTAGTAATCTGTTCTACCTCCTCACTTCTGTACCAACCTACCTGCCTGCCAACCTCATATTCTGCCTGCCTCCCTTCCTCCATACCTACTTGCCTGCCTACGTACCTCAATGGGTGCTAACTTGTCTGCTTACCTCACTACCACAGTGTATGTTCGCTTGTCTGCCTACTTTTCTGCCTGCCTCCATACCACCCATCTACGAATCTACTAGTCTGCTTACCTTAGTAGTTGCTTGCCTGCCTGCTTCCGTACCTCACTGCCTACCTGTCTCCTTATATTCTTTCCTGCCTGCCTGCGTACCAAATTGCCTGCCTGCCTCCCTGCCTGCCTCCGTACCGACCGGCTTGCCTGCTTTCCTACCTTCCAATTAACTTAGCCCGGGATATGAGGACATGAAGGGAGAAAGCGGAGGATGAAGGGCTATAAAGAGAAGGGGGGGATGCTAAAGGAAAAGTGGCGTAGAGAAAATATGATGGATAAGAGAGGGAAGGTCAAAGGATGTAGAGCAAGAAGAAGATGAGGCCGGGGAATAGGGAAGAGGGAAAGCAAAGGAGGGACGGTGATGGAAAGCTGAAAGAAAGGAGGTAATGGCCAGAACACGAAGATGGTTAATGAAAGTGGAAAGAAGAGAGGGAAAGGAGTGGAGGGAAAGGATGTGGAGGGAAAGGGATGCGGAGGGAAAGGGATGTGTAAGGAAAGGGATGTGTAGGGAAGGGAATGTGGACAGAAGAGGACGTGGAGGGAAGGGGATGTGGAGAACAAGTGATGGCGAAGGGAAGTAAAATGAACGAAGGTTGAAAACAGGAAAGAGAAGAGAAAAGGTGAAGGGAAGCCAAAAAAAAGGGGAGGGTAAAGAGGGGACGAGAGTAAGGAAGAAAGAAGGTAGAAAGACGTATTGAAGAAATTTGGAGGAACGGTGAGAAAATGTGCAAATATCGAGTAGTGAAAAGAAACAGAGGGGAAGAGTGGACAGAACTGGAAAGGTAAACAATGATGAAGATGGTAACGATAATAATAAAGGCAATAATGGCAACAATTATAATGATGCTGAAAATGACGATAATGCCAATAATAATAATAACAACGGCACTGACGAAGATCGCAATGATAACGAAAAGAAATAAAGTGACAATCAAGTGGCGCCTGGCACAACAAGCCTCGCCCAGCAACTATGGAAATCAGCAACACTGTGTTTGACTTTTGAAGGTCAAAGTTCATGGTACCAAAAGAAAGGCCATATAGGACTTCCTACATGTTGATGACAGTAAATATCTATTTTCAACCATTTTTACGTTATAGCCTTCTGAAAATCCGTTATCTTAAGTCTGACCTTTCAAGGTCACTCATGATCAAAGATCATGGTGCCAAATGAAAGCCCATATGAGACTTCCTTTATTTTGGTAATAGTAAATATCTCTATCTTCAACCAGTTTCGACTTACAGCCCCCTGAAAATCTGTGACCTTGAGAGTGACCTTTCAAAGTCATTTAAGGTCAAAAGTAATGATACAAATTAAAAGCCCATATGGGACTTCCTAAATGCTGATAATAGTAAATATCTTTATCTTCAACCAGAATCGAGTTACAGCCCCTTGAATAGCCGTGACCTTGAGTTTGACCTTTCAAGGTCACTCAAGGTCAAAGGTCTTGGTGCCGAAAGAAAGCCCATATGAGAGTTCCTATCATTGAGGTAGGATAAAGCTGGTAAATGAAAATATATCTTCAACCGGCTTCAAGTTATAGCCCTCTGAAAATCCGCAACCTTGATTTTGACCTTTCACGCTCACTCGATCACCTACAAAATTTAGTCACTTCCTTTTGGGACCAGTACCCACATAGCCTGAAAGCTTCACGAAAATTCATTCAGCCGTTTCTCCGTAATGTTGCAAACAAACAGAGAAGCAAAGAAACAAAAACGACCAAAAACAATACCTCCCCGGACTCCGTCCCGGGCGAGGTAAAAAAAAAAATAAAAAAAAAGAAAGAAAAGGAAAGGAAATAAATACCTGAAGAATTTGTCCAGGAACAATACACGAAAGTTAGAGGAAAAAAACATTAGAGAGATTAAGATCAGGATGAAGGAAGAAAATCAGATAGTGGAAAATGACAAAAAAAAATTGAGTGAAAAAAAAAAAAGAGGGTGAAATTCCAGGTAACAAACGGGGATATTGTAAGACAAAATTAATAGTAAGAAAAACGGATGAGAAACGAAAAGATGTTATCAAGAATTTTAGCTAATTAGGAGGCGGGACAAGACCGGAGAGAATGAAGGGAGGGAGGAACGGGAGCGAGCGGAGGAAAGGAGAGGAGAGGAGAGAGAGGGCAAGCGAAGGGAAGGAGGAGGGGAGCTACGGGAAAAGAAGAGAGGGGTAAGAGGGGGAGAGGGAAGAAAGGAAAGGGCAGGTGAGAGGAAAGCGAGGTAAGGAGAGGAAGGAAAGAAGATGAGGAGAGACGGAAGGAAGGAAAGAGATGGGGGAGACAAGAGAATGAACGACAGAAAAAGAAGGGGGGAGGGAATGGAGGAAGGCAATCGTGATGAGGGGGAACGCAAGGGGAGATTGTAGGGGAGGAAAATGGGAGAGGGAGAGGGTGGTGGTTAGAAGAGGGGAGAAGGAAGAGGGCAGTGGTTACGGAAGGGGAGAAAGGAGGGGTTGGATTTCAAATATTAGAGATCAACATCCTGGGACACAGAGAGAGGAAAGAGAGGCGTGGTTTGTGTGGTGAGAGAGAGAGAGAGAGAGAGAGAGAGAGAGAGAGAGAGAGAGAGAGAGAGAGAGAGAGAGAGAGAGAGAGAGGTTCTCGTACTGACGGGGTTTAAATAAGAAAATAAAAATGACGGTAGACAGGGCTTCATCAATGAGGTGACGTAAGGTGAAGGAGGGTAAGGTGACATTATGTAAATTTGGGAAAAGACGGCCAAGTTAGAGCAGGGTACTAGAGGTGAGGTGAAGTGAAGTGGGGTGAGGTGAAGCAGTGTGTGATGTCAGGTGCGAGCTGATGTGAGAAAGAGTAAGAAGAGGTGATGTCATGTGAGGTGTGAAAGGGTGAGCTGTGGTGTGGCAGGGTGAGGTGATGCGAGGTGTGACAGGGTGATGTGATGTGTGACGTGATGTGTGATGTGATGTGATGTGATGTGTGACGTGATGTGTGATGTGATGTGATGTGATGTGTGACGTGACGTGACGTGATGTGTGATGTGCGACGTGATGTGTGACAATGTGTGACGAAGTCTGATGTGCTGTGAGGTAAGGATATGTGAGGTAAGATGCGATGAGGTTGAGTGAGGTAAGGTGAAATGAAGTAACGCAATGTGAGGTCGAGTGAGGTCAGGTGAAGTAAGGTCGAATGGGGTGAGGCGAGCACAGTTAAAGTTAGTAATGGCGAGTAAGGAGAGGCAAGGCGAGAAATGGGAAAGGCTCAGACTACATGACACTTGATTATACTGTCTCTTGGGATAAACTGACAAGGCTGGCGTGAGGCAGGAAGGGAGGAATTACCGGTAAGGGAGGGTACGGTGTGAAGGGAGGGAAATGCACTGGGGAGTGAGAGAGGGAAGGTGCGGTGAGATGGGAAGGAACAACATCACGGGATAAGGTAGGGGAGAGAAGGACAGGGCGATGGAATGGTAAGGAAGAGGAATAATAGAATAAGAGGCTATGGGGAGGGAAAGGTTCTTTGTGAAATGAAAAGGACAACTGTGTAGGAGAAGAGGAAGAGTTGTTGTTTGTAAAGGGAGCGTATGTGAAAGAAAGGAGGAAGAGACGGAGCTGTTGCATGTAATGGGGGGGTATCTGAAGAAAAGGGGGATGAAAAGGGGGTGTTGTTTGTAAAGGGAGGGCGTGTTGAAGAGAGGAAAATAGTAAGTGTCTGTTGTTGAAACGAAAGGCTGAGCAGAGGAGGTGAAAATGTAAAAAATATACGAGCAATAAATCTAGTAAAAAAAAATATTTTGGTCAAAAGTAGGTGCAAGCAATGAGTGGGGAAAGAATAAGCAGAACAGATCATATGCTATATGGACAGCAATTACTGAAGATTAGGAACATATGCTAAAATGGAGAACAACGCCAGTGTTATAATATATACGACACTAAAAAAGGGCAAATAAGAGTGCACGAAGAAAGAATAAGAAGGCAGAGGAAATCTTAAAGCAGAGTGAAATGACTAAAGATGAATAATAATAATAATAATAATAAGAATAAGAATAAAAATAAGAATCAGAATCAGAAAGAAATCATAATGGTGAAAGAAGGGAGGAAAAATATACCCAACAAATAAACAAAAAAATAAAAATAAAATAAAATGTCCGAGCAAACTGGAGGAAGCATATGCCAAAGAATGAAAGGTTCAGTGGAAGTAGACCTCGAAGGAAGACTGATTATTAAGGAAGCAGAGGAGAAGGGAGAGTGGGATGTCCGATGAAAATAACAAAACTGAGCTGGAAGGATTAAATTTTATGATGTAATGAACGCTTTCATGGACGGGAAAACTCAGGTATTTCATTCCAGATAACGTAAGATTTTCTTCAGCTAAATGAGTCACAGAAGTCCAACGATTTCATGAAAGTAAAGAGGAGGAATGAAAGCATCCCATGTACATACGGAGGGGAAGTAAGAAATGTCCGATGAAAATGGATGGAAAAAAAGGAAGGAAACGTTAACGGGAAGGAAGGAAGTAGTGAGGCGAATGCCAGTAGTTAAAAAGGATAATGAAAGTGTCTCGGGAAAACAGAGAATTGGAAAAAGAAAACGTTCAATTACAGTGGAAAATGTAGAAGGGAGATACCAGGTCCACCAAGAAAAAAAAAAAAAAATACAGGAAGAAAAACGAGAGAGAGAGAAAAATGATGTTAACGAACCCTTCAAGAATGTGGAGGAAAAGAGGCTAATGACACAGCACGTAGAAAGTAATGAAGAAAACTGGAGGGGAAGGAGAAAACTGGAGAGAGAAAAGCAACGAAGAGAAAATGAAGATAATGAAACTGCATAAAGCAAAATGATGGAGGCAAACAAAAGGGGAGAGAAAAATTGGAGAGAGAAAGGGGAGGAAGGGAAAATGTCTCCCCAGGGACTCCTCCGACAAGCCAGAGGAGGGAAGCACCTTAGAAAATAACCCAGCCAACTAAAGCATGCTCCTTCTCTCCCCCCCCACCCTCACGTCTCCCTAATCCTCTACCTTCCTGTTCTCTCTCTCTCTCTCTCTCTCTCTCTCTCTCTCTCTCTCTCTCTCTCTCTAATCCTTACCTGCCTCACTCCTTTCCATTATTCTATCTTCTTGCCTTCTCCCCTTTCTCTACCTCCTTTCCTTCCCACTCCCTCCTCTCCATTCCTCTACCTCCCTGCTCCCTCTCCCCTATCTCAATCTTCTTTTTTCCTCATTCCTTCTTCCCCATTCCTCTATTTTCCTGCTGTCTCTCCCTTTCCCCTTCCTCCTTCCCTCCCCACTCTCTTCTCCCTATTCCTGCTCCCTCTTCCTTTCTCTGTCTCTTTCGCTCATCACGCCCTCCTCGCCACTCCTCCACACTTCCCTTATCTTCCCTCTTCCTTCTCCTAACCCCTATTCCTAAAACCCCTCCCCATTCTTCTATATTTCTCCTACTTCTTCCCTTTTCCTATCCCATTCACATCCTACCCTTCCTCCACATTTGTTGTAGCTTCCTCCTATTCCCATTTTTTTTTTTTTTATCTTCCACCTGACAAAGTCAGAGGAGGGTGTTGTTATCATTGCGATCAATAGGTGTCCGTCCGTTGAGTTGGGCGGCAGCGCGGCCAGCCTGGGGTAGAGATTTCGTTTCAGGGCCAGAACTCAGAAAGTATTAAATATAGTCATGAAATTTCACACAGTTATGTGTCTTTCAGTGAACTGGTGCCTTTTTGATAGATAAAATGGTGTGTCTGAGGTAGTTTTTTTTTTTTTTTTTTTTTTTGAGGGGGGGGAAATCCGGAGATTTTAATGCAACCTGCGCAAGGAATCTGAAGGGTCCAAGTTGTGTCCTCAAGACGTTCTCCTTACGCCCACTTTTAAAAGAAAAGATAGGGGGAGGGTTGAGGGCCGTTATGCGCTTGGTTAGGTGTGCAGGGAGGTGGGGGGGGGGTATGTGCTTGATCAGGTGGAGATTTACAACAGCGTATCGTTGCGTCTGTTTTACCTTTCAGTATCCGCATTACTTTCTTGCCATATGTCTACCTCCCCTCCACATTTTCCCACATTCTCTCCCCCCCCACTCATTTCACATCTCTCTCCCCCTATTAACCACTCTCCCTTTTATCCTACGGTAGCTGTATTTCTCACCTTTCCTCCCTCCCACCCTTTGGTATCCCTATCATCCTCCCTATTAATTTCCCCATCATCTCTCCCTATCCAGTTCTTCCAGTTTCTACACCTCATTCTCCCTTCATCCTCCTCTCTCAATTTTCTTTACCATTTCCATAACTACCCCCTCCTTCACAACTCATGCTCTCTCTCTCTCTCTCTCTCTCTCTCTCTCTCTCTCTCTAACTCAGATTGCTGCTTCTTCCCCAGCAACTCTATCCCGATCCAACCAAATTACTTTCTCCCTTCTTCCCCTATAACCTTCCCAAGCTGTTTTTCTCACTCCAACCCATGCCTTAACTACCTCTCCTTCCCCTCTCCCTTTCCCTCTCAACTTTCTTCCCATCCCAACCTTCCTTCTCTTCCTTCCCTCTCTTTTTTCCTTCGTTCTCCACTTCCTCTTCCATTCCACCTCTCCCTCCTTCCTCGCTCATTCTCTCCCCACTCTCCACCCTTGCCCATTCCATCCTCTCTCTCTTCCACCATTATTTCCTGCCCGTCTCCCTTCTCCTTATCTCCCCCTCTCTCTTTCTCCTCCACCCTCATTCCCCACTTCTCCCTCCTTACCTTCAATCCCCAGCCCATCGATCTCAGGGGTGGTTAAGCCGTGATTGCCCCTTGATTACAGGTGAACCCCGGGCCGTTCACCTGAGTGCCTGTGCTTGAGGGCGACCTATAACTTAGCGACAAATGCTGTGCTAATGACGCTACCCAGGTGCAGTTAGGGCTCACTGGGGTCACTATAATACTGCAGGGTCTGTGCAAGCAAAACCAAGCAAGAGGTGGGTGTCACGAAAAAAAAAAAAAATAAAAAAATAAAACTATTCTGGCCCCAAGGAAGGGTTTGTTACGCAAGGTTGAGGGGTGAAATCTGAGGTTTTCTGTATACTGTATATTATAACGGTTTACCAACATAAACCTAGAGGTCTGGGCAAACAACAGCAAGCAAGAGGGGCATGTCTTATATATGGGATCGTCATGCGAGGGGGTCAAGGGCTGACGTTATTTTAGGTTTCTGCAGATCTCAGAATTTCTTAGAAGTCACATGATAACCAACTGCTCATTATTTCTAAAGTATCCCTAAAATTTCGAGGGTCTGTGGAAGTAAAACCCAGCAAGAATGGGTGTATTGCAGGTGGGGTAATCACGCAAGGAGGCCAAGGGATGAAATGGTGTGGGGTTGTTCTGAATTATCGAGGTCACACACATTCATATATTCCTTTACAGTTACAGCAAAGCTTTCGTCTTTTCAATAAGGATGATGTGATTTGTGTACTCAGCATTTCTGATAAATCGAATGTTTAGTTACTTCAGTTACTAGGGTGAAATGTATGCTTAGTTACTGGAGTGTGGATGATGTGATTGTATTTCATCTCTAATATATATATTAAAAAAAAAAAAAAAAAGGTGTCATTTGTCGGAACGTGGAGACTGTAAAATCTGTAAATTAGTCAAAGCAGAATGAAGAATATGAAATGCTTAGTCATTATAGTATGGCTGATGAAGTGTTCAGCCAGTCAGTATATCATAACGTACAATGTTCCGTCACTGCAACTGGGAAGATGTTGCATACTTAGCAACAATCATGGATGAGTGCTTTGTTTAGTCACTGCAACAGTAATTACGTGAAATGTTTAAGTCACTGCGATGAGGATGATAAAGTGAGTCACTGCAACAGGGATAATGTGGAATTTACAGTCAATGTCCTAACAACTTTTCCCTTATCTCCCCACAACCCAAAAAAAGCCCATAGCCCCATACCCTAATTTGTCTCCTTCTATTCTCAACTATTACTAAAATTTTCATTAACTAATCCTCCGAACAATTTAATAAACTTAAGGATCTCTGTGACTGAAGAGATAGCAGGGGGACTCTTCTTCACCTCCGACGGCGATTTTAATACTTCATCACTGCTACTGCCAGACGATTTTACTCAGCTCAGGAAAAGGCACGTGACGATGGGATTAACACTACAACCTTAATCTACACCCTTATTCCTTAACATTTTCAGTATGATGATATATATATTTATTAATTTCCTGCCCTTTCCAGTCAATTATTTTCAACTATGGAAGATTATCTATAGCAGTGTAATGGTCAATGATATATGTACCTTACCTGTCAAGCCAAATAAAAAAGGAATATCCAAACCATTACCTAATTATCGTCAGAACCTCCTTTATACGGGCCCTTAATTATCGGCATTTATGAACCCTTGGAATGTGTGTGGGTGTGGGTGTGGGTGTGCGTGTGTGGGTGTGCGTGTGCGTGTGCGTGTGTGTGTGTGTGTGTGTGTGTGTGTGTGTGTGTGTGTGTGTGTGTGTGTGTGTGTGTGGGTGTGCGTGTGTGGGTGTGTGTGTGTGTGTGTGTGTGGGCGTGTTCCTCAATCCTCACTCCCCTCCCTTCCTCACTCCCCTTTCCTCCCTCTCCTCCTCACGATCCCATCCTCCCCCCCTCCGTCAAACCGGATCAGGACTCCAGCTAGTTTGTTCGGAAACTTCTTGGTCTCCGATACCTCTCTGGCCAGCAATAAAGTTAGCTCGGTTGGGAAGGGAGGAGGGACAAATAGGGAGGGAGAGAAGAGAAAGGGGGAGGAGGGAGAGAAGAGAAAAGGGGAGGAGGGAGAGAAGAGAAAGGGGAGAGGAGACAGAGTTAGGAGGATGAGAAAAAGGGAGGGAAGAAAGAGAATAGAAGGGGTGGAAAGGGAGCAAGGGGAAAGGTAGAAGGGGGCATAGTGTGATGGGGAGAAAAGGACAGGTTAACTTAAAAATGGACGCAGGAAGATAGATGGACAGGAGCGGGGGGAGGGAGGAAAGGGAGAGGAGAAAGGGGGAAGGAGGTAGAGAGTGAGAAGGGTGAGAAATGGAGGATTAAAGAAAAGTTAAGTGGACAAGAAGAAAGAGAAAAGGAGGTGGGGGGGGAGAAGTGAGAAGACAGGGAGAAAAAGAATGGCAAAAAGGAAGTGAGAGGAATGGGAATAGTAAGACGGTAGAAGAGAAAAAAAAGGAGGGGGGGTTGAAATGGGGAATGAGGGAAAATTAAGGGGGATACGAGATGGTAAGAAGGGGATAGAGAGAAAAAGGGGGAGGAGCAAAAGAGGAGATGAAAGGGACAAGGAAGAATTGACAGGATAAAGGTAACGAAAGCTATAGGAGGAGAAAGGAGGGGGGGGGAGATAGGGGAGAAAAGAAAGGTGGGAAAGAGAGACTGAGGGATAAGAAAGAAGGCAGAAAGAGAAAGGCAGAAGAAAAAGGAGGGACAGACAGGGAGGACAAGGATGGATTGATAGAAGGATAAAGGGGGGGGGGGTATAAAGAGAGCGGAGCATGGAATGACGTTAAATGGTAAAGAAAACAAGAAACCGGCAAGGCGAGAGAGAGTAGCTGGAGGGAATGGGGGAAAATGGAAAATTATGGGGAAAGAAAAGAGAAAATTGGAAGGAGGAAACAAAGGAGAGAGAGGTGAGACGACGAAGAGAGGAGGAAGCAAAAGGGAGAGAGGGGTGAGACAGAGGAAAGGAAGATGGATAGAGATGTTAAAAAGAGGTAGAATGAGAAAAAGAGAAGTCAGATAGAAACAGGAAGGGATGGAAAGGGTGAGAAAAAGGGCAAGGGAGGTTGCGTAAGCGAATAGGAAATGGGAGAGAAAGAAGAAGGTGGGGGTTGGAATAACAGAAAAGCACAATGGAAAATTCATGAGGAAAAGCTAAGGACAAGTAGATGAAAATAAAAAGTATGAGGAAAAGATACACGGAGTAAAAGGACTGAATGGTATGTCTCACAAGGGATAAGGAGTGAATGGAGTGACACAGGGATTAGGCATAAACAACGGGAGCGGAGAGAAGGCACCTAAACCCTTTCTGCCACAATGCGTTATCTTTGTCCTCTTTTTGGTGCTAAATCTGGTGTTTGCTTGAAAAGAGTATTAAGAGTTGTCCCACCTTTGAAATGGTTAATGATGACTGTTTTAACACATTAAGATTCCTGTGACTAACTCAGCTGAATAAAATCGTCTGGTATTAACTAGAATAAATCAGGAGGTGACGGAACCATATAATATGGATATAAAAGGGAGGTTCAGCGGTAAAACGAAGAGAAAGAAGTATTCCACATACAAAAGGCCTCAAAAAGCTTAAGAGAAAATCTGAAAAAGCTGAGAGGAACCTGCTTAGATCAACCCTAGTTAAGCTTAGCCTAGAAAAAGCTTTTAATTATAGTTGTCTCCAAATTCAATCTTGTTTTCCATAATTTTTTCCCTATTCTATCAACTTTATTCTCCTACACCACTTTATCACATCATTCCTTTCAACGTTCCCATCTCTTCCTCTTCCCCTTCCCCTCCCTCTCCCCCATCCTCCCCCTCCCCTCCCCTCCTCCTCCTCCTCCTGCTCCTCCCCCCCCAACCCTCCCTCCCTAGCTTAAGGAAAAACCCACTTATTGGAAAAACTTCGCCAATGCTGAGAAATAAACTTGGCTGGAATATCGCAATGCACTTCATGAATTTCTCCGGGGCACTCTTTGGGCACTCTGTTGCCGGGATGCCACGCTGAGCAGAGTGACAATGGAGTGGGGAGAGTAGAGTAGGGAGTACGAGTGAAAATTCGATGCAGATAAAAAAGCAGAGAGCAGATAAGAACTCGTAAGATCACAAAAGGCTAGGGGAGCAAAATATCGATAGTTATGAAAATAAAGTGATAATGGTGGTGATGGCGGAATTGCTGTGGTACTTTTAGCAGTTGTGGTAGTTGTGGTGTTTGTGGTTTTGGATGACAGTGGTTACAGTATTACTGCGGTTATGGGAATGGCTGTGGTAGTAGGTGGGTCTGAAGCGATGCTTGTGATAGTCGTCACGGCTGTGGTGGTGGCAGTGGTGCTACTGTTGTTCGTGGTAATTTTTGTAGCTGTTGTAGTTCCTGTGGTGTCTGTAGTTGTGGATTTGAATGGCTGTTGCTGAGGTGGTAAGATTGCTCGCTAGTGTGGTGGAGGTGATGCCTGTGATAGTCGTCGTGGTTGTAGTTGTGGTCGTTATGATCACAGTTGCATCTGAGGTGAAGGTTGTAGCAACAGTACGAGTTGGGGGTTGTAACAGTGGTCATGGTTGTTCTGCTAGATAAAGTGGTGGTTGTGATTGCGGCTGTGGGTGTGACTGCAGTTGTGGTTGTGATTCCAGTTATGGTTGAGCTGATGGTATTGGTTGCGGTCGTGGTTGTGGTAAGGTGTAAGGTTGTCGCGGTGGTGGATGTGGCAAATGTGGTAGTGCTGCTTTGAATGAAACAGCAAATATGATGGCGGTTCTGTGTGTGGCAGTGATTGTGTGGTTGTGATGGGGGTGATGGTACTGGGATGTGGTTGTGGTGTGGTTGTGATGGTACTGGAAATGGTGATGGCGTGGCTGTGATAGGGGTGATGGTAGTTAAAATAGGCGTAGTGACTGTACTGGCGGTTTATGGAGAATTTCAGACGAAACTAAAAGCTTTATGTCATATCTATCGTCGATGAATACTTGCTGGTGCAAAATTAATATATTCAAAGCTTCACATACAAAACAACCCCCCCCCCTCTCTCTCTCATATCCTCTTTCACAAATACAGAGCGGTTGAAACATACAGTATATAATACACATGGCTATCTCGAGGGTCTTACTGGTGCTGATGGTTCCTCACACTATGCCTCGCCTCTTGAAGACGACACACCAGCCACGGAACTTACCTGTGGAGAAGAAAAGAAAATTGTTAATTCTATATGCATAGCCAGAGAATAAAAACAACTGCAAACAAAAATAAAAAAGATTAATCAACTTTGCTCTCACAAGGTGTCATAATGTCGCTAACCAACCAGGTCTCTAGAATGTTGCACCTAAATTTATTGGATTTGCTGTTAAATCACAATAAAATTGATGTTAAATTTGATGGGAAATTTCCTACAAAATTGCTACGGAACACAGCTACAACCGACAAAAAACTACTGCAAGATAAACTAAAATTCCTAAAAGGAATTTATAATTATATGGTAAAAGTGTCTCCCAAGAAAAAGGTTGACAGATGTGAGTATTTCAGTGCCATACGGAAAAACTGGTAGAGTCAGGGAAAACATATTAGGCCTCAGGTAAATTTCATCTCTAGTGAATTATATAACTTACTGAAAACGGATGCCCCCAAATTTCTCCATTAATGCTCAACTTTCTTATGGCCATGACAATTCTAGTATTATGTTACAGCTACCTCCATAGAAAAGTAAGTCATAGGAGACTAAGTATCAGTATCGTCACTATTAACTTTTATGGTGAAGACAACTCTACCATCAGGTATCCTTTTCCATTTAACGCCTAACGATTATATTTAGCTGCAGGTGAGCCACAGGGGCCTCAGTGTTAAAATATCACTGTTGGAAAAAAAAAAAAAAAGTCTGATATCAAATTTTGAGAAGGAATTAAATTATTGAATTATCTGGTTTGGATGTAAAAAGTGCAGAGTCCTGACACACCCCGCGATATTTTTTTTTTTCTCTCTCTCATTCTATTTTTCGGGTTCCGAATTTTATTACGAGACTAAATTTAGGAGGAGGCAGCCTGGAGGAGATGGGGTGGTGGAGGGGAGGAGTGGGAAGACAGGACGGGAGGGACGTGAGATCAGAAAAGAAGTGCGATAAGAAAGGGAGAGGGAGATAAGAGGGAGGAGAGGGAGATGAGAGGGAGATGAGAGCGAGGAGAGGGAGATGAGAGCGAGACGAGAGCGAAGAGAGGGAGATGAGAGGGAGGAGAGGGAGATGATGAGGAGGAGAAGGAGAGGAAATACAGAGGAAAGGGGGGGGGAAAGGAAGATAAGATGGGAGAAGGGATATCAGAATGGGAGAGAGGAGGAAGGGAGGAATGTAAAGACAGGAAGGAAAGAGAGGTTGGAATGGATAAAGGGAGAAAAATGGAGCAAGGGAGATTAGAAAGGGCGAAAGTGTGGTTAGAAAGGAAGGAGGGAAGACAAATCTGGAAAAGGAATGTAAGATTAGGAAGGGAGGGAAATAGGCAAGTGAGATTTTGAGGGAAGCGAATAAGATAAGAAATGAAGGGAGTCAGATCAGAGAAGGGGGAGAAGTGTGGCTAGGTGAGGCGAGAAATTAATCAGGGTACAGGAGATTATATCAGCCGTAAGCCAATAAAAAAAAAAAAGAAGAAAGACGAAGAGCGAATGAAAGACAAAGAAGGTGAAAGAAAAAACTGTGAAAGAATGCGTCAAAGACAGGGAGATGAGGGGGGAAAGCAGATACAAAAGAAGCGAATAAAATGCCGATAAATGAAAGACGGGAAAGGGAGAAGGATTACATGCATAGATGATGTATGGGGGAGAAGAAAAATCAATAACATGTGAGAGTAAATACTGTACAAGACTATACGAGGGAGGTAATGTATCGACCGCCCCCCCAAAAAAAAAAAGTAGATGTGGAAAGAGGAGGAAAACGAAGAGGATGAATATGAAGAGATACAAGACAAAGAGGAGGAAAAAAGGCAAGAAAATGGGGTGGAGATAATGGCAGGACTAAGGTTACCAATAAGAAATCAATAAAGGTTAAACTCTGGTAAAAATAGGTTGTACCATTGGAGGCGATGCTGGGGAGGGATGAAGAGAGGGAATGAAACTGAAACAAAGGGTGAGGTAACGAAACTGGGTGAGACAAAACGAAAACAGACCGAAAGAATTATAGCGGGGATGAAGCACGACAGCATAAGGAGAGAAGAAACTAGATCGAAAGAATTATGGCGTCATTCGTGAATGAAGCAGGCCAGTGCTCTGATAGGAGTGAGGATGAAACATGATAACTGGGAAAGGGGAATGAGTGGTGCTATATAAAGCCACTAAGCATATCTACTATATCTGCAGATCATCTAATTTTAAGCACCCGCACAAAACCACCTATAAGGTGGTCCAAATCTCTCTTTTAGTTTTTGAGTAATCCTGTTAACTAACAAACAAACAAACAAACAGAGGTGAAAACATACTCTCTTTGTTGGTGAGAATCACCACAAATGAGCCGTCACATTAATATTAAGGCAACAACAGTCACTACCACATCAAAAGTAAATAATCACAACTGCATCAATATCAAACCATCACAACCACACCACCACATCAATATTACATGACTATCTAGAACCATCATTATCATCATCAATTATCATCATCATCATAATTACGACAGAAATCCCATTCTCGACAGACTTCCCTCTTAAAGTGGAATGTAAAAAAAAAAAAAATCTGGGTTGAGTCAGTGGGTGAGTCATCTGCATACATGATGACTCCACGTGAATATGGAAATACCCAGTGGCGTCAACAAAGTGGGGGGAGAGGGGGAGAAGAGGGAAGGGGGGATTGGAGGGAGTGGGGAGAGGAGGGGGCGTGAGGGTAGAGGACAGGCAGGGCGACAGGCTGGAGAAGCAGGGCAGACGAGGAGGAGGACGGGACGGGGGAGAGAAGGTGAAGGGTTGGCAGGATGACATGCTGGAAATGCAGGGTACAGTTTTAGGGGCAAATCGGTAAAATAGGTGTGGGTAGATGGCAGGGAACAGCAAAGGTGTGGGAGGGTGACAGGCTTGATTTGGCAGGGTGAGAAGCAAGGGGAAAGGGTGAGAGGTACGGGAAAGATGGCGGCAAACAAAGGTAAAGGTGAGGCAGGGTGAAAGGCAGGGGACAACAGGGGAGACCAGGGAGTACGACAGAGGCAGTCTGCATGAGGGGTTGGAAGGCAGACAGTATGAGGGGAAGGGAGATAGTGTGAGAGGCAGACAGTGAGATAGGTAGGATGAGAGCTATGGATGCAGAGTGAGAAACGAAAGGAGACAGTGTAAAAATCAGGAATAAAGAGTGGCAAAGTAGGAAAGAGAGGACACGGGAAGGGAAAACGTAAATAAAAGGAAGTGGATGCCAAATATATAAATGGGATGATTGGATGGACGGAAGTAGGGGACTGGAGACGAGTGATTTAATCGAAGGCTAAATGAAGCACTGTTGGGAGGGCAGGAGCTATCATCACCAAGCAAATGGTGTTGCAGGGATATGTGGCACACTTCTAATTATAAGACAGTTCAACCAGGAATGCACATATATGAAAAACAGTAATGTAAAGTGAATTATAACTCACTTTGTGATCCTCTCGTGAACATCCAGAACTAATTATCTCATTTATTATATGTACATAAATTATGCTTTCATTTTAAACTTCATATCTCCGTCAACAAAGAACTAATTTCCATAATAATATACCACAGGTCTATCTTTAAGCGTCCTTTCCTTTCCACCACAGTTTTTAGTCAACCCTGTTGTTCTGGACACGTTACAACTTCAGCCCGATGACGTGTTTCTCGCTGTATTCCTATCTATCTATTTATTGCCAGACGCCATAATCCCATACGGGGTGGCCATTTGACTCTTGAGTTATTTGTTTTACAGGGAGGGGCACTAACCCTCTAATAACCCTGTATTCCTGCTACCATAAAATCTACCTATCTATCTATCTGCCAGACGCCTCAATCCCGTTTGGGGTGGCCACAAACAAATCGCCTCCAAGTCGCCCTGTCCCCCGCCATTTCACTCCCCCGCTCCCAACTCACACCCCCCTCTCTCATATACCTCTCCACCCCATCCCTCCATCTCATCCTCGGCCTTCCCCTCCCTCTTTCCCCCTCCACCTCACTCACATACACTCTCTTCGTCAGTCTTTCACCCTCCATCCTCTCCACATGGCCAAACCACCTCATTATGTTCCTCATAACACTTCCTATCACATCCACATCCACACCACAACGCTCCTTTATATCCTCATTCGTCAGCCTGTCTCTCCATGTGACTCCACAGGCTCCTCTTAAATAACTCATTTCCACTGCTCTCACTCTTGACTTGTGTCCTTCCAACAACGTCCAAGCTTCACTTCCGTACGTTAGAGTTGGTATCACAATACTGTCATGTAGTAACTTTTTCACTTCCATGCTCACTTCCCTGTTTCTTATCACTGCTTTCAAAGAACCAAAATTATGACTTCTTTGAAGAAACGCAGTTTTACAGACATTATATACGGCAGACCTTAACTCCCATCATTACTATTGATTTTAAGTTTAATATTAGTCTGGTGGTAGCCTGATTAAAATGAAAAAGAAGCATCGTAGGGAATGGGCTGATAATGGAAAAAGGAAGACGCATCGCAATGAAGGGGTTAACCCATCTATCTGCTCCCGATTCTCAGTCAAGCAGCATCAAAACTCACCTCACCTACCATGCCCCCAATCTCGGCTTTCTTAATTTCAATACTTTCTTTTATGCAAGATAATTAGGTTTGTCCATCAGCAACCACATGAAAAATAAAGCTAATACACCATCGACCGACCACATCACCCCCACCCACCAGGCACCCTTAACCCCCCTTTAATCCGGTGAAATATTTTATTCTCTCTGTCTCCAGACGATGATATTTTTAGCTTGAGAGAGGCTTTTCGGACTTCAGTGATTAGATAAAGCCACATTTAATCTCTTCAATACATGCCTTCTTCCATATGCTGAACATACATTAACGTCTGGAGACACTTGGAAAATCTGTCACTGAACTGAAATTGTGAGCTTTTATCTGGTTCGTTCCTGCTACTTCCAAACTATTTTACGTACCTTACGAAAGCTCTCTCGTATTCAAATTTTTTTTTCAAAGTTTTATCTAACTCATCCAGTTTAGTAAGATTCCTGAGTTTAATAAAATCGTCTAGTGACTGCAAGAAAAAAAAAAATGGCGTACATCATCGGAGTGAAGCATTACTCCACTGAATAAGATGGTCATTTTAGTTTATTTTTGCCACATCCATGTGATTTTAATAATATCAGAAAATGCCCTTCGTACTGAATGAATTGATGAAGCTCATATGAGATGTAAAAAATATTTCCTTCTATTCCTTCATCGACGCACGTGTGATATCTGGCAGAGCAACAACAGCCTCAACAAAAGCTGCACCTGGTTCTGCTTAATGCGTTTCCATTCTTGCACTCTACCTATGAAAAAACAGCATACAATACAGCAAAAAATAAATAAATAAATATATCAAAAACAATACACCAACAATACGGCATTAAAAAACCTGTGCTGAAGATAAGTCTGTCTTATGGCGAATGAAGCGTAACTTGGTCAAAATGTTACAGATACTGATATTTATCTAATAATATATCACTGATATACTGCAGTTAAATAAAAGTAGGCTATAGGTGTAGCATTATACTGGTGTCTAAATGATGTCGAACCTGTCGAGTGTTAAATACTGAGAGATTCAATGATCACCTATTCCTATATGAAATCGGATTAAATGGTACCATAGTTTAGTAAGCAACACGTTAAGTCTGGGAACACTAAGTATACTGAAAAAATTGTTCTTCCGTCATATTCCCCCCCCCCCCTTTTTCCCATTATCACTAAATATTTTAACACATTTTTTCACCATCCCCCAGGTCATCTATCCCATTTCAACTCCCCATGTCTCATCTCACCAGTCAGTTTCCCTATCTCTGACTCTTCACTCTACTTACGTTTAAACATCTTTGCACGTTGCCCTTTCAATATATATATGTCGTTTAATATTTTTTTCACAGTGCATTCCGCATCTGATCACTTTTCCATATCGTACCTAACCTTTTTTAACTCTTGCCCGCCTAGGCAGCCTTTCTCAAACCCTGTTCTCCATCTCATCATCGTTTGCTCCCTCACCCTCAAACTCTCCTCCCCATCCAATCACCATTCTCCCTTATTCTCTAATTTCTCACTTCTCTTCCCGCCCTCCCTTCCATCTCTAAGCTCATCCCAACATCGTTCCTGCATAAGCAAACACACACACACACACACACACACACACACACACACACACACACACACACACACACACACACGCACGCACGCACGCACGCACGCGCGCGCGCGCGCGGACGAAAAAATGGGAAACATGAAAACAAAAATGTTCCATTCATTATCAGCGGCGTAAAATGCTCTCTTTTACTATCTATAATTATGTGGCCGCCTCCACTTAAAAATAATGAAGTCATTTTTTGAACTAAACACGGCTCAGAACTACAATACATCCTGAGCGCTTTACTGATTACTGCATGACAGGCTGCATCATAGAAATCCACCTGTTACCTATATTATACTTGTTACTTATATGTATGCAAAACTAGGCATGACTTTTCTCTACATAAATCTTGCTACTACGTATCTTCTGAGTACACAAATCTGATTAGTCTTTATCCCTATTCAGATCTAAGTATCTATCAATCTATCTATATATACCTAAACGCTTTCTCCTTCTAGGGGGGTTGCAGAGACAGGACGACACACTCAACAAATTACTCATCCACACTCACACATTTACTCGTATCTTAGCCTTAAAGGGGTGAAGGGACCGCTCCTCACCGCATCACACCGCACGATAAACAACTCTGTCACTTAACGATACATAAATCTAGTTCTTCTCTATAATTTGCTTTCACAAATCTAGTCACAAGCACATGTTTTATCATTGGACATACTATGACAATTATATAATTTTCCATATTTACCTCTATACTCTTTGGTTAATACATTCATGCAACCTAATTCACATAACAGTTTACATTAACTTTATTTTAACCTTTGTAATCAATGTGAAGAAATATATTAGCCAACAATTTGCAAAAAAATACTAATATCTACTTTATTTTACAAAATTAGTACCCAGGCTTAATTATTTACACCTTTCATGTCCTAATTTTCATAAAATACTATTTTGTCTATTTTCTTCACTACAGCACATGACATGCTCCTCTTTACCAATACTTACTCTGCATTTTCTTTCACATTTGTGTAGGGTACTGAAGATTCATACCTTCAGTCAACCTCATTCACATACAAACTTTGAGCCATTGTTTTACTACCTGGTTGATTAATTATATGCCCTTAATATCATAAATTTGTATTTTTTACACAAGTATTAATCTTACGTCACAACAAACAAGATATTAAATTCTCTTCTTACACAGTTTCTCCAGTCTACAGCCCTGTAACCTCCTGTGTTTTTGTGAAGTGTTTTCCGGGCCTTTAAAATATTTTACCAGTTCAAAGTAATTTTGCTTAGTATAAAAGTTCACACACGAACAAAATATATCTAGAGGTTTATTTGAATGTTCACTGCATATTCTAGATATCATACTACACTTCATACCTGCAAAATACTTTCTGGACATCCTACATATACGTACATTTTACTTCCAAAGTATTTTCTGGAAATTTGACATTTTTCATGCTTCCAAAATATTTTCGACATTTTACATCCACTCCATAATTCCAAAATACTTTCAAAACATATTATATTTCACGTTGTCTAAATATTTTCTCAGCATCTTGCATACACTTCGTACTTCCAAAGTATGTCCTCATCATACCCAAAGCATCTCATACCAGGAATACATAACACACATCACATTTCCCCCCACTCCTCCCTCTTTTCCCCTTTAACAGCGTTGTCTTGGCAGCCAACACCTCGTAAGATATAGGAAGGCCCCTGACTGGCTTCCTTTGACGACCCTACTTCTCCCTCCATCTTCGGGTTCCTCGGCCAGATGGGACGACCTCAGTTCTCCATCTTTACGACTCCTCGCCCAGGTTGCGTGCGAAAATGCGTGTGCGAAAGGGGGGAGGGGGGAACGCAATGAGGGGTGAAGGGGTGGGGAGGGGGGGATTTTATGCGTGTGCGTGGGTAGTGGAGTTCTGGCCGTGTCGAGATGATGGTTTTTGCCGGTGTGTGGTGAAGTGCTTGTTGGGTGTTGGGTGCAGTCGGGTGTGAGAGATGGGGGAGGCTGGTGGTGTGGATAATGTGTGGAAGGTTATGGACGAGGAGTGATAGGGTGTGGTTGAAGTGTGGGTTACGTGTGAGGAGGGTGTGGGAGAGGCGTGAGCAGGATGAGGTGTGCGTGGGGTGAGATGTGAGCGATGTGTAGGTGAGGAGTGGTAGAATGTGAATGAGGTGTGACATGGTGTGGGTGAGGTGTGACATGGTGTGGGTGAGGTGTGACAGGTGTGGGTGAGGTGTGGTAAGTTGTAGGCAAGGTTTGACAGGATCTGGATAATGTGTGGCAGGGTGATGGTGGAGGAATGATTGGATACGATTACGACTACAGGAATACGGGGGGTTTGGTGTAGGTAGTTCTGGCAGGGTTATGTCGAGGTATGGCAGGGTGTCAGTTACATTAAGCAATAGATGGATTTGGATCCTGACTGGGTAACGGACAACTACATCGGGTTAAGCTTTCACACAATAATTGGCACTTCATATTTCTTTGGAAGGTAATTTTGTCGCTTTCCAACCACTGATTCGTTCAGCATTAAAAAAATGCTAAAGAGAGACTAATATTAAATACGGAGAGCTGTGTGTACTAAAATGAGGTAGGTGTGACTCTGATATATAGCTTGGAGGGGAGAATGTGTAAACTGTATCAGATTAGCTCCCTCAGTAGAAATGGTCTTAAGATAAATGATGTCTGAAAGTAGCAAAGGAAATGTATCCTGCCTCTTATGGCCCCTACTGTGTGTGTGTGTGTGTGTGTGTGTGTGTGTGTGTGTGTGTGTGTGTGTGTGTGTGTGTGTGTGTGTGTGTGTGTGTGTGTGTGTGTGTGTGTGTGTGTGTGTGTGTGTGTGTGTGTGTGTGTGTGTGTGTGTGTGTGTGTGTGTGTGTGTGTGTGTGTGTGTGTGTGTGTGTGTGTGTGTGTGTAAAGTAATGAGAAACCCAAACGTTTAATGTCCTTTCGCGTGTTTATGAGTTAGTTAAATGGAGATTCACTCGTGCACCGACCAAGAAATAATCCGCAAACAAATCTCATATCACACACACACACACACACACACACACACACACACACACACACACACACACACACACACACACTCAACTGCACATCAGAGTCCTTGCCGAAACACTGATTCATACACAAATGCTTAAGTAACTTCCAAGAGCACTTTCTCGACAGTAAGCACCACCAACAGAAACACAAGCATGCTCAGACGTACACACTCATCTAAACACTAACATACACACAAATGTTGATAAAGAAAGATATAAAAACCCTCTCTTCCCACACAGGCACTAACCATCTCATACATAATTCCTACACAACAATATCTCTAACAGCACACTATCATACACACACACACACACACACACACACACACACACACACACACACACACACACACACACACACACACACACACACAGCATCCCCACCAACACACAAACACCCTACCACTTTCCCTAGCTTGCCGACCACCTTTCTTACCCTCATCTAAAATTAATGCTCGCCAAGCCCCCCCGCTCGCCGATGGAACCTACGGGCGTGCAGCTTTAAGGGCCAAAGTAATACGGTCCTGTATTGGTGAGACGCCCTTAAGTGGCCTCGTAACTTGGGCCGCTGCGAGTTAAGTGGAAGAGAAATGGGCTTGTTTGAGACCTGTCTATTATTAACACAGTGCTGGTGATTTACGTAAAGAAGTGCTTGGTTACGTACTTGGTTACGACTGATGGAACTGTGTGTGTGTGTGTGTGTGTGTGTGTGTGTGTGTGTGTGTGTGTGTGTGTGTGTGTGTGTGTGTGTGTGTGTGTGTGTGTGTGTGTGTGTGTGTGTGTGTGTGAGAGAGAGAGAGAGAGAGAGAGAGAGAGAGAGAGAGAGAGAGAGAGAGAATGTCGTTGATTCACTCCAGGGCGCGGAGGAAAATACGGGGCGGTGCACAGGTATAAGAAAGGGAAAGTTTGTTTTGATGGTGGCATTAGAGCGCCTCTCCTCACCTCTCCTACTCGATAACCCGGGACGAGATGGCACCACTCCCTGTACTTCAACCTCCACAGTGCCAGGTATATGAGTGCATCCCCTCCTCCCCCCGTCCCCAACCCTGACTCACCCCTGTATCATGTAAGGCCAGATTGGGTGGGAGGTGGGGATATTTTCGTGTTTCTCTTCCTCTTTTTTCGCTTGTGTATATTTTCTTATCTCTCTCTAGATGCTTTTTCAATCTCTCTCTCTCTCTCTCTCTCTCTCTCTCTCTCTCATCCTACCTCAATGTAAAACCATGGTGGGCTGCTTGGGGGTGGGGTCTATTTTATATTTTCTATCCTCTTCGTAGTTTACACTCCTCTCCTCTTTTTCATTCGTACTTTTTTTCTTTTTCCTCATCCATGTTTTTTTCATTCTCAGTCATATATTGTCCTCCTTTTTATTGGTCATGTTCTCTCTCTCCACTTTCATTTTAATTTATTACACCCTCGTCCTCTCTCTCTCTCTCTCTCTCTCTCTCTCTCTGTCTCTCTCTCTCTCCTCTTTCATTTTCATTTATTACACCCTCGTCCCCTCTCTCTGTCTCTCTCTCTCTCTCTCTCTCTCTCTCTCCTCTTTCATTTTCATTTATTACACCCTCGTCCTCTCTCTCTCTCTCTCTCTCCTCCTTCATTTTCGTTTATTGCACCCTCGTCCTCTCTCTCTCTCTCTCTCTCTCCTCTTTCATTTTCATTTATTACACCCTCGTCCTCTCTCTCTCTCTCTCTCTCTCTCTCTCTCTCATTTTCGTTTATTGCACCCTCGTCCTCTCTCTCTCTCTCTCCTCTTTCATTTTCATTTATTACACCCTCGTCCCCTCTCTCTCTCTCTCTCTCTCTCTCTCTCTCTCTCATTTTCGTTTATTGCACCCTCGTCCTCTCTCTCTCTCTCCTCTGTCATTTTCATTTATTACACCCTCGTCCTCTCTCTCTCTCTCTCTCTCTCTCTCTCTCTCCTCTTTCATTTTCATCTATTACACCCTCGTCCTCTCTCTCTCTCTCTCTCTCTCTCTCTCTCTCTTTACGACAGCAGAAAAAAAAGCCGAGGGACCTACAGCAAGATGAGAACCTCCCTACCTGAGGACTTTTTTTTTTTTTTTTTTTGGCGAGTAAAAGTTGGCTAAGACGACTTTGGATCGACACTAAAATCGCAAAGCTCGCCTTCACTTGAGGCGAACGTGAGAGAGAGAGAGAGAGAGAGAGAGAGAGAGAGAGAGAACGGAAAAAGATAAAGGTTTATGAAGGACGAGAAAACAGGGGAAGGGGGAAGGACGGAAAAAAAAAAAAGAAGTATGTACGAAGAGAGTAAACGGATCAACGTGAGGCTGAAGACGGATTTAAGCCCGATCTGAGGGGAGAGAGGAAAGACAGTGGAAATCAAGGAAAATGGGGAAAAAATGAGAGATAAAAAGAATAAGAATGAAGGAAAGAGGATAAAAAGTAAGGAGAACAGGAAAGGAAGGGAGGAAGAAAGGAGAAATGAAAATAAAAACAAAAGAAGGGGAAGGTTAGGAGCTGAATGGGTGAAAAATGGAGAGAGAGAGAGAGAGAGAGAGAGAGAGAGAGAGAGAGAGAGAGAGAGAGAGAGAGAGAGAGAGAGAGAGAGAGAGAGAGAGAGGTGTCGTCGAAAGAAGCATGACCCGAGTACAGTAGCTTGAAACAAGGTGGGAGGGTAGAAATGAGTGAGGAAGAAAGCTGACATAGTTATGGGAATGTAAGGAAAGGAGAGAAAGATACTTTAGTGGTTGGAAAGGGAAGCATACGTGGGGGAGATAAATGAAGAGAATGAAAAGGGTGCGAAGCAGGAAAGAAAGGGAAAAGAGGAGATGGGAGATGTTGGAGGGAAGGCAATTGGGGAGATGTAAAGGGAAGGAAAGAGAAGGGAAGAAAGGAGGGAGGGGGGGGGGTCATCGGAAGAAGGAAGGGTGGAGGAGGTTGAAGTGAGGCAAGAGGGACGAGTTCTGGCGTGACCTAACGATGTCCAAGTTTCTTTACTACCGGCTACTTCGGCTTGATCAAGTTTGTGTCCCCTGGTTTCACTTTGCCAGAGTCCAGCGTCGGGGAGACAACTTTAAGAAAATTCAATCTTTCCTCGTGGACTTCGCTGATGCTTGATTCTTTTACCATGTTATTGCGGTTTTAGTATTCATGCAACCGTTATGCCATTTTATTTACGTCAGTAGAGATCGCATAGAAACATCTCACAGAACATCTCTCACAGAACATCTCCCACCGATACATGTCTCACAAACATCTCCCAGAAATATCCCAGAGAAACATCTCATCTCGCAGGGAAACATCTCATCTCACACAAAAACATATTCTCATCTCACATAGAAACATACTCTCATCTCACACAGAAACATTCTCTCATCTCACAGAAACATTCTCTCATCTCACACAGATACATTTTTTCATCTCAAACAGCAACATCATCTCACACAGCAACATCATCTCACAAAGAAACATAATCTCACAAAGGAACACCATCTCACACAGAAACATCTCCCATATAAAATATCTCCCTCCACAATATCTCAGAAACATCTTCCGTAATGTTTCCTACATAAATATTCTCCACAAAAAGGCTCTTACAAGGAAAAAGTCTCTCAGAGAGTCTCCTTTAAGGAAATCTACTTTCCTTATGGCTCTCTCTACCGCCGGATTCTTTAACCCTTTTACTACGAAAGGCATCCCCTTTAGCTGAATCAAATTGTCTGGCGGTAAAAAGAATTACAACTTTGCTGAAGGAGATACGTTTATGTGATCGTTCCGAAATGGCGGACACAGATTTCGATGGCCAAAATGTATTATAGGAATGTAACGAAGACGACAACGACAAGGACGACGACGACAAGGATGATAATGACGATGAGAGGATTCATTCCACTATAAGCATTCTCTTCTATGTATGGTCTAGATGATCACAAATGTATTCGTTGTTCAGCATCTGAGCGTAATTTAAGAATTTTGGTTTAATTAGTTCGAGGAATAACTTATACTCTTGCTTCCATATCAACATCCAAGGTTTTAAAGGGATTTGAAAAATACGCAAATACTGTACTGGCTGAAATCATGAGTGCAGTGAGGCGGGATAAAATTTCAGAAGAGTGTGGAGCGGTGTGCAAAGAGGGTCGAAAAAGAACAAAATATTTTAGAAATCCCTGAAAAAAGCAAAAATCATAAGAGTACAGAGTGAACGGAGTAAAAACGGCGGAAAAAAAAAAAAAAAGTATCTTGTCTAAGACCATACGAGTAGATTAAGGTGGGATAAAAGAAGGGCGTGAAACATGAACCAGAAAAAAAAAAAAAAAAACACACACACACACACAAGGAAAAAAAAATCCCGGCCGAAATCATGAGAGTAGAGTGAGGCGGGATAAAGTTTCAGGAGAGTGAGCAAAGGCCCGGCAAATCCACTCTGGGCCCCCACCAAACCCGGGGATAAATTCTTGTTTTCCTTAAAGCCTCCCAACTATTTGAGGCACTTCTCGGTTCCTCGCTGCAGGGGGACGAACTGGGCTGGGATTGTGGTTGGTGGTTGTGGAGACTGTGGCTGGGGTAATGGTGGTGACTGCGGTTGATGGTGGTGGTGAAGGCTGTGGTTAATGATGGATGTGGTGGAGAAAAGATAATCAGTGTAATTGTGCTGGCGGCGGAGACTATATTGGTGGTGATCACGGACACTGTGGTTAGTGGTGATTTTGGCAGTGGTTGTGATGAATTTTGTGGTAGTTTCTGGTGACGGAGGCTGTGGCATTGTGTGGTAGTGACGGTTATTGTGGTTAGTTTCGGTTGTGGTGGTGTCAAGAGACTGGTTATTGGTTGTGTTGGTAGTGGTTGAAATTGTTATGTAGTAGCTGTGCGAGAGGTGATGGAAAATAAGGCGGATGTGTAGGAAATTGTGGCAGTGGCAGTTATAGCTATTATGGTGGCTGTGGAGGAGGTTATGGAGGAGACTGGTTATGCGTAGTGGAAGAAACAGAGGTTGTGGAGGTGGTGACTAGTGGTGGTGTGGTGGTGGTGGTGGTGGGGATTGTTCTGTAGGTGGAGACTGTGATTAATGGCTACTGTAACGGTGGATATTGTGGTGGTTGTGAGTGCAAGAGTGGCTATGGTGGTAATGGATACTGTGGTTGTATGATGACGGAGGATGTGGTAGTGGTGGCAGTGGTAGTGGCGGTGAAGGAAACTATGACACTGGTACAGGTGGAGATTGAAATAACTGTAGTGGTAGTGGTGACGGGATATTGTAATGGCTGTTGTGTTGGTGATTGTGGTTATGATGGCTGTGATTTTGGTGGTGGAGGCAATGATGGATACTGTAGCTGCACTAGTGGTGAAGATTATTAATGGAGCTTTGGTTGCTCTTGATGACTTTATATACTCTATATATATATATATATATATATATATATATATATATATATATATATATATATATATATATATACTCTATATATATATATATATATATATATATATATACCCACCCATACATCCATACCTACACAAAACACGTAGCTTCTTCTACTGCGAAAAAAATTCTGAGTCAACCGCAGTTTTGTGTGTCTTACATGAAACAATCGTGCACCGCGACAGTCTGGAAATTAACTCACTCAGCAACGCCTAACAGACTTCACAACATCAAAAGTTTCTGAGGATATCTAACTAGACGTAATGCTTCACTAGATTCGTTTTAGATGCTGGGTACAGTTTTAAGATATTCAACACACAGATCTCCACTTCAGTTATTATTATCATATTTCCGATAACAGTTATTGTAAGAATCACCATGTTCTCGACTTAAATACTAAATTTCCTTCACCTTCTACCTCATTTACCATTTTGACTTTCCAGTTGTTAAAACGCGCGCGTGTGAGCACGCATGCACGCGCAAACGCGTACCTCTTCTAAGTTAAAATATTCGTATTACTGAAAAATCTTCCTGTGCCTCACACACACTGTTCCTGAACTAGAAAATTACCAAAACAAACTGCGCTCCCAGTTTCACGAATTACTATAGGAGCCACTCTCTCGGCTACAGCAATTACCAATATTGTTATAAGCGCTCTCTTCTCAATTTCATTAATTTCTGTGAATACTAGCCTATTTCTGATTTTACTTTACAACACCAATCTCTCTATTCTAGACTGCAACACATAATGAAACAGTAACTTGTTCTTGCTTGTAAATAACAGGTGTTATTTCTACTCTTGTGGCACTTCATTTATTACAACACCATAATTACTCTCAACGACAAATACTAGAAAAAGAACTATTCTTTCAATACCAATAAGGGCAATTCGAAGCTCAAAATGGGGAGGAAACTAAACCTTCAGACCCAGCCAACTAAACAGGCCAGTGTCAGAGGGTTGGGTTGGCGAGGAGCGTCTACACTTGGAGAATTATTGCATTAGCATCCCAATGAGATTAAGACCCAATTAAAGGGGAAGGGGTGGGAGTAGGGCTTGGGGTAAAAGAGGGGGAGCAACATTAGAATTGGAGATTTTGTTAACCGGAAAATTTTACGAGGACGGACCTGCTTTTCCCTTCCGCCACTCCGCTGAACTCCACGCCCAACAAAATTATCTTATTTATGACGGTGGAGGACCCGGGGCTAAGTGTGGAGTGCGACGCCTCTGATGGTAATTTTGACCCTGCCCGGTTTTCATGTCCACACATTCCTCAAGATGTGAGGATGGGGAAGTAAGGTGCGGAGGGGAGGGGGATTCTGGTTGGGGGATCTTGGCTAGGGGAGGGGGAGACTGGGGATCTTTGCTGAGGAGAGGGGATCGTGGTTGGTCTTGGCTGGGGAGGAGGGAATCTTAGTTGGTAAGGATCTGGGTAGAAAGAGATCTACGTGGGAAGGGGGAGGAGGTATACAAACCACGTGATTAGATGTACCTTCAGTTATTAGTATCTAAGATAAGCGTGCAACATTTGTTCATTTTTTATTTGTAACCACAGAAAGCAGTAAGTGTGAACTGTACAGATCTGGAATGATTAGCCTAGTTGATTTGATGATAACTTACAGTCTTTATTATAAACAAGTCCCAGAGAGACTATATTCCACTTCGTTACAACCTGTAAATTTATCTGTTAAAGTAAAGGAGATATAAAGGATTTAGTTTCCAAAATATAAAATTGTCATAATTCGGCCATCTCGGATTTTAGCTCAAAATTTCGAAAAGACGGGCATCAACCTCCTATATGGCCCTATACATACAAAATATGAGAAACTCCAACAAAAGGTTTCTGAGATTCAGTGTGGAACGGATGAACGGACGTACGGACGGACGGACATGACCTGATCTAAGATTTCACTTCGTGAGAAACGAAGTGGAATAATAACTGAGTGTCTAATAAGGAAAGAATCAGCCAAAATATCACAATGTCTATGCATCACTAAAAAGAAAAAAAAAAAACTTCATTTATAACACTCGGACACGTAAGTTTCTTTTATTTCAAAACCGGACAATATTTCTTTACACTTCTGAGGTTTCGAACTAATGAACCCAGATTCCAACCCTTCTGATCACCGATAATAAGATTAGCAACATCTCATTATACTTTGGCACAGCTTCCAGGCGATATAAAAGAAATTCTGACCAATGTATGGTATGTAGGAGGACTGCTGGGCCTTGACAGCAGGCTATGAAGCCTATGCCCAGAGTCGGACACATAAAAAAAAAATAAATAAAAAAAAAATAAAATAAAATGATATACTTCACTCACGCTGTAAGCATAGGAAGGTAAAACCAAAGCAGCAAGATTTCTGAGATACAGCGTGGAACGGACGAACGGACATGGCCTAACCTATGATTCCACTTCGTGAAAAACGAAGTGGAATAATAAATGAATGTCTCTTAAGGAAACTCGAATACTCAGTTTAACTCGTCACTCTAGTTCTTTCACTTTAACTTGCACCAGACACTCGTTCTTTTGCTCCTTAATTCACGTTCTTCTGTGGCAGACAAAGACCGTGCTACGGCTCTACGTCCTTTCCACAGCACTTCATCGTCAGTTGCATCGTGTTCCAGTGTCAATCTTTTGTTGCAGTTAGCATCCAAGATGGAGAAGTGGTCACTGTAGACCAAGTCTGAGTACAAAAAAAAAAAAAAATAAAAAATAAAAAAAAAGTATAGGTTCTGGCAGAGTGTAGAGACCGTAAGAAAACAACTACTGACCTCATCTAAATAGACAATTTTACCCTACATCCTAAAAATATTGAAAGAAAATGTGGCCAAAGTAAAGGAAGGCAGAATAATTTAATCAAGCCTGACCCCTCTTGCTGGCAAACAATTCGCTGCTTACTTCAACCATCCAATCAGAGTTGAAGTGGTCGTAGCATGGTCGTGGTGGAGGATATGGGTGATAGGGCGAGAGAAGAAGAGAGAAGAGGAGGAGAGATGAAGAGACGAGGAGAGGAGGAAAGGTGAAGACGAGAGGAGAGGACAGGACAGGAGACGAGGAGAGGAGAGGAAAGGAGAAGAGTGGAGACGAGGAAAGAAGAAGAGAGGAGGAGAGAAGAAAAACCTAAGAGGAAAGAAGAGGCAAGTAGACAAGAGGCAGGCAGGAAATGGGATAGATATTGGAAAGAATGAGAAAGGGAGAAGAGAGGGAAGGGAAAATGAGGAGTTATGAGCGAAAAACTAGCGAGAAACAGGAAGAGAGGAAAATTGGAGACGACACACACACACCATAAAATATCACAATCATGATCTTACCACCACGCAAAAACCTGGTATCAAAATAAAACCAGACCATCACACATAACGTCACACCCGCCAAGTAAAACCACATTGATATCATACTCTCACCCACATACCACACTACCTCATAACACACCACACTTAGCACCCCACAAACAAAATATCTTTCTCACGTGACACCACACTGGCACACAAAAGCCATACTGCCACATAAAGCACTACACTACCACATACTGTCAAGCAAAAACCACACGAATCATCACACCTGCATTAAACACCTTTTTATCACAACCACAAAACACAAACCCGGAAAACACAACACCCAGACAGATTAAACAACGCATCACACAACACGACACACAGTATCACACAACCACCTAACCACAATTACAAGCATAAAACTAAAGAGCAAAATCACACCACACCACACCCGTCAACCAATCATCAAGACAAGACAACGCCAAGCACACGAGCAGAAGCACACCAACTCAGCCACCACACAACACCACACCCATACAAACCAAACAATACATCACACAATACCATGCAACCACTATCACACAACACTACACGCAACTGCTACTGCATAACAAAACATACATCTTCAATTGCACAATACACACTTCTACCAGACGATTTTATTTCAGACTAAGCAGCTGACAGACACTACCACTTCACCACCACAAGACACCATATACACTATACAAGTACTACATCACCACAACCAGGCAGGCAATATATCACACATCAACACCACACAATACACACACCCATCTAACCACAGCAGACGAAAGAGCAGAATCACACCACATCCTCACCATCACACCACTACCTAACCATCATCACACCAGGATAACTCAGCCATGGCATCACAACATTCTACTCGTGAATATTTTTCGGTCCGAGGGCGTCTATTAGATACTACCGGTATCTTAGCTATCTCCAGATAAATATATTAAGTTTAGAGGAGATTTAATGTAGGGCAGAAATGATTTGAGGCCATATCCTACCTCTATAGTTCCAGGTTTCATCTGAGCAGAATCAAGTCGTCTGCAGAAAGCAAGAACACAATGACAAAGACGTCACCATACTGAAACGGATAATAATACCTCTAAGATAACAGTCTCGGGCTCCGATGACTCACTCTCAGTTGAATACCACTGTCTGGCATTAGTTGGAATTAAACACGATAAAAAGGTGGTTAAGAGCTACGATAACGTGAGGGCGACCCCTGACGCTCTCACCCTTGCTCACCGAGGTCCCCAGGCGCCTGAGGGAGGGGGAAACCTAATTGTAGAGTGGAAATTAGGGCGTGTGTATGCATGATGAAAATTTGGGTAGATGAAGCGAAGGTGAGGGGAGGAGGTGAAGCGAGGGGAGGAGGTGAAGAGAGTAGGAAGGTAACGTCAGGATGAAAAGTATGGAACGGGAGAAAATGGGAGCAAAGAACCACTATGGCAGGAAGGGAAGTGTGGGGAGGAAGGAATGGTATGGGAAGACTTAGCTAATTGCTCAAGGTAAATGAGGTTGTGTAGATGCATAAGAACTGGGGTATATGAAGTGAAGGTGAGGAGGAAAGGAAGTAGAGTAAGGAAGGTGAGATGAGAGGAGGAGGAAATGTGGGGGGGATGGGGAGGAGGGAAAGCGAGAGGAAGAAAAGAGATTAGGGGAGGAAAGATGAGGACATGTTGAGAATTTAGGTATATGAAGCAAAGGTGAGATGTAGAAAGAATGTGAAGGATGACGAGAAAGACATGGATAGGGAGGAAAGACAGAAGATAGAGCAATGATAGATGAAAGAAAAGTGAAGGGAGGAAAGAGAGGATGGAAGCAAAGACAGGAGGGGAGGAAAGAAAGAAGGGAAGAAAAGAGTTGATGAAAGAATGAATGGTGAGGAGAAGAAAACAGGAGAGAATTCAGAAAAGGGTACTAATGGCAGGCGAAGAAAAGAATTAGACAAAATGATTACGTAAAGACGAGCAGAGAAGAAGGAAACACAGGGGATAAAAGAAAACAATTAGAAGTGGATATGTAAATGAAAGACTAATTAATGCACGAGAGAGAGAGAGAGAGAGAGAGAGAGAGAGAGAGAGAGAGAGAGAGAGAGAGAGAGAGAGAGAGAGAGAGAGAAGGAATTCAAGGTCCTCTTATAAAGCGTTTCAATTTGTATTCCATAAAGGGGAGGAAAGCTAAAGCCCCGACATTTGTATTCATGGAAAAGACAAGTCATGTACGGGTAACGAATGATCCGATACACAGACCTGCTTCCATCCCTCCCTCTCTCTCCACCTCTCACTCTTCCGCCTCTCTTCCTTCCCCTCAACTTCCCTTTCTCTCCCTCCGTCACCCACCCTCTCTCCCTCTTCTTCCTCCTCCCATTCCAGCCCCCCTTTCCCCTCTCTCTGTCTCTGTCTCTCTTTCCATCCACCTCATCTCCCAATTCCCCTCTGGTTTCCCTCCCACATACGGCCACAACGTCGCATTCAATCCTGTGTAGGCGCTGAAGGATCTACTTGTCATCCCCCAATGATTACCTTGGTTTTCCTATTTCGTTTCTGTGTTCAGAGAATCATGTGAGACAACCCTCAGTTTCTGTGATACTATGTGACTCTTCTGTTTTTCGTTTACTGTGTGTGTGTGTGTGTGTGTGTGTGTGTGTGTGTGTGTGTGTGTGTGTGTGTGTGTGTGTGTGTGTGTGTGTGTGTGTGTGTGTGTGTGTGTGTGTGTGTGTGTGTGTGTGTGTGTGTGTGTGTGTGTGCTTTGCATACTTTCCTACTGTAGTTCCAATAAGTATTTCATTTACAGTGCCCAACTGTCGTAATCGGTCATCTAAAAATTTACTAACAATAATATGCTCTTTTAAAATCTTCTTTCACTAGTATTTTGTTCTAGCTAACGCCTTATAATTATATTTGCCTGAAATATAACTACAAAAAAAAGGCCTCGTATTTATTAACTCCTAAAATGTAAGGAAGTGGAGTCTCCTAATCCTACAAGAACGGAACCGATAGGCAGGGTACTGACGGAGGTAAATGGAAACGGAAGAGAGCTGGAAAGGACCAAGGGCTGAAGCTTAACGGGAAGGCAGAGAAACGGAAAGGATGAAAGAACATGAGGAAAACGGAGCTATGAAAAGAGTGAGAGCAGAGGATGTCAAAAGCGAATGGCGAACAAGGGAGTTAATTCCTTCTGTGATATAATTTAGCCACCATCCGTATGAAGGAATAAATAAACAAGAAATAATGAGAATGACTGAAGAGCGAGAGATTAAAGCACATGACAATGATGTAAATATACAAAAAGATATGAAATATAAGTTAAAGACGGATGATGAAAAGAACATAACGAAGGAAAAGAAAAAAAAAACAAGAGAAGCCAGTAAAGGGAAATCATAAAACTGAAAGGACGCCGATGACAAATGGAAAAAGAAACTGCCAGAGCCCTCAAAGTAAATAATCTGAGATAGAAGAGAAACGAAAAACAGAGAGAGAGAGAGAGAGAGAGAGAGAGAGAGAGCGAGGAGGCAAGGCAGCACCTGAGTCCACGATAAATCCACTTTACGACTTCAGTAATTGTCGGAGGTAGAGACACCGGATTACCCGCCACAGCCAAGGTGACCCGCACTTTACCTTCACTCACACCTTTTTCTTTACGCCGGACGAAAACACCGGGGAAATTGAAAGGACCTGGGGTGAGAGGGTGCGTCTGAGTCGGCTAAGCAGGTTATCTGATTTTCTCCCCTATATATGGCTCTATATTAAGATGGTATTGTCTCGTATAAATTTTTTTCATTTTCCTCTCTTTTCTTTAACAGTTGCCGAACACACAAAGGAAAAAAAAAATAATGGAGTAGTGTCGTTTTTCTTGTTTGTCCTTGCTACACAGTGGGCTTATGAAGTTGTCTGGCACTCTCCACCTGTATACGATGGCATACAGTACTATGCTGTGCTACTGAATGTTGACGTTACTCACCTGTTACTTATTACAACTGACGAAAATGCAGAGGAAAATAAACTAAACTACTAGACGAGAGGAGTTGAGGGAGTATTCAAGCGGGTGTAGAAAGCTCCTTGACCCCTCATCTTACGCAACTTACGTCTGCATGTATCTTAATTAAATTCACAACCATGTTTTACTCTCCCATCTGCCGTCCTTCCATCTCCTGAAGTCACAGATGAAACCGAAAGAAACCGAGATGCATGCGATGTATGTGTGGGGGACGTGGGATGGCATCTAAATGGCTGTGGCTCTGCCTATTACGAGTATTAAACGTCTGAAATTATCCGTGTTCTCAAAGTGGCCTATGTCGTAATTTCCCTAACCTGTTTTTCTTTACACCTGCTAAAAACACGACGAGAAGATGCTAAATGAAAAACTTGTGGGAGAGAATGGGGGAGCACATAGGAATGCAAACAGAAACAGCAACAGACCTGTTGGTCCTTTCGTGGCCGTTTGGTACAGGGAAGGTTATAACTAACAAAACTAACCCATCAGCTAATGACAAGGATAGACAAGAAGGAAGGGGAGGGGTAGGGGGAGAGGGAGGGGGAGGGGGAGGGGATTGTAGGGTAGGAGGAAGGGGGATGGGGAGGGAGAGGGGAATGTTGAGGAGAAGGAGGGGAGAGTGGAGGACAGTGTGGGATGAGGGGAAGGGAGTGTGGGGTGAGGGGGTGAGGATGAGGGGAGGGAAGGGGTGGGGAGGGGAGTGTGGGGTGACGAGGTGAGGATGAAAGGAGGGGAGGGAAGGGGATTATGGGGTAAGGGGGGGTGAGGATGAGCGGGAGGGGAGGAGAGTGTGGGTTGAGGGGGTGAGGATGTGGGGGAGGGGGAAATTTCGATGAACACTTTAGTTACGAGTGAAAAATTATTAAGAGCTAAGTTTTTGTTTTCACAGATACAAGCAAAGCCGAGTGCAAAGAGTGTACAACCTCCCACTATTCTGTTCTTTCTCCATTAAGTAAAAACAACAACAGTTTTTGGAAGCCACATTTCGTATTTGCAAGGAAATACAAAGAAATGGCGAGTGCAAGAAATTCACGTCCCCTTTTCTTCCTTCCATTAATATGTGAGTTACGAGAGGGAGTTCATGGCAGAGTTTGTGAATCGGGGTCCTATCCATTCTCCCCACCCACGCCAGAGCCATCGCCAGCTTTCACGCTCACGGCTTCCTCTTTGAGCACTATTTACAGGTTTTCTTGGGTTTATGTTAGGAAGCTGTTTATACTCTGATCCTCACACATACAAGTACCTACAATAAGCTTCACGACCATGGCAGAGTGAGTGTTAAAGTGGGAGGGAAATGCGATTAATGCTAAATGCAAACTGTTATGGAGGGTTGTTAATCCTGTAGATTGGCTAACCCCCTTCTGTTATGACTTACTGTAATCCTGATACCTTCAGACGATTTAATTCACCACAGGAAAGAAATTTAGAGCACGAATGGTTAGATATTGCCTTCATTAATCCCTCCATCATCAGTAGGCGGCTCTCCTAACCTGAATACAATAGCTGGTAGCAGCACGAAAAAAGCTGGACTCCTATGATTCACTTAGTTGTATAAAACCGTCAGGCGCTACCTGAAACAAAGTACCAAAGTTGTCTTGATCATAAAAGCTTTAAGATCTTACAAAAAACCCGAACCCAGGACCCCCGACTTTAAGGATTGCTCCCACCACTCCCACAGACTCAGACCCTGGCCTACTGAACCGACCCTTCTATGAAAAAAAATCTCAGCCCATTCGTTTAGGGTCCGTCAAGGACATGGTGCGGCTAGAAATATTCTGTGGGTGAAGTGTGTGTGTGTGGTGGGGGGGAGGGTTTCAAGGTGGACAAAAACACCATAATTACTCCACATAATGGAAGCGAATAAATACAATATATAAGTAAAATCTTCACTAGTCAAAAATAAGATTATATATATATGGATCTCGTTATTGTTTTTATAACAATACTCTACAAATGTGTCTAGACAATTTCTCGATGTTTCAAAATTTCCTTTGAGGAGTTCACAGCATACCTGGTTTTAAGCACTGGCTTTTATTTCATGCTCAGTGAACTGGCTCACCAGCTCAGTAAATTCTTAATTGTTTACTGATTTTTTATTTACACTATACATCTAATTGGGATTACCATGATTAAACGTATTAAGTATCGTTACCACTGGTATTTCATATATGGCGATGTTGGATGATAGAGATAAAATTAACGTTCTTCTCTTAGTCATACCAGATATGATATCACAAGAACAGGACGCTTACACTACCAGCGGAAGAAAACGCAAATATTATAAATGAGACGAAATTTTTAAAACAAATTTATGTCTGAAGCCAGAAATACTAATTCCAGAATTTCGCTAAAAATCATGAAAAAAAAAAAAAAAAAACGGCCGAGGACACAAGCAACTTGAAAATAAAACTTGGCTAATCCGATTTCGCCCCTGATTCGCCCGCCTCCACCCCGGCTCCTCCCACCTTTAAAAGTCCAAATTTCCCTGCCACTCTCCCTTCCCCGGCCCGCCTATCCTCGGGGAGCAAGTGGAGGAGAAGGAGAAGAAATAATAGTTGGAGGAGGAGGAGGAGGATATAAGATACGGGAGGAAGAAAAAGGCGAAGATGAAATGAGGGTTAAAGAAAATGGAGGAGGAGGAGGAGCAGGAGGAGGAGGAGGATAAAAAATGCTAAATGAAAGGAAAAGCAAAGACAGAAGCTCAAAGATGGAAAGTGGGGAAAATGCATAGATATGAATTAACTTAGGAATGACCAAAGGCAGAAACAGAGGAAACACGGAAAAGAGAGAAAAGAAGTAAACACCTGTGAGAAATTAAATGAGCTAACATTATCCAAGGGAATGCAAGATGGTCTCCACACAGCTACAGTATACTAACATACTCTTGTGTAAACTGCCATGATGATTAATGAACATACAAGAGCACTGGAGCCCTGTATTTTAGTGTTTGGTTTCATATACTAAAAAACATAATACTTCTTAAAAGACCTAAATACATAGAGAAGAAGAGTGGGTATTTGTGTGAGGAAATATTATGCCAGGTTTAAAGCGAACTAAGGAAAACTGATGGTAAAGTATCTGGCAGAAAGGAGATAAAAACTGAAGAAATACAGTAGGTCTCCGTTCTGTGATATGGATTCCTAAAAAAAGATGCAAAGAGAAAAAGAAAGGACGATGAAAAAATCAGTCACCGTAAGAAAGGGCGATTGTATGGGGTTATGGATGACTAAAAAGCATACGATGGAGATCAGAGGAAAGAATGCTGGACTAATTAAGAAAGCCGAAGAGAAGACTTGCGTGGAGCTTAATGAGAGTAAAAAGGAGGAGAGGAAGAATGGGAAGGAAGACAGGAGAAACAATAAGCGAGATGGTAGCAAATGACAGAATAAGTCTTAAAGCGTACGACGCAGTAAGAGCAAACAAAAGCAAAAAGAGATCAATAACAATAAACGTTAAACAAAAAATGCGAGGGAGAGAATAAATGAACTAGATAGTAACATGGAATGAAGGTATAAATGAGAGAGACAGAGGAAAACTAATGAAGGAAACAAAATAATGGGGATGAGGAAGGAATGAAGTATGTAGGTACGAGACAAGGAAGAAAAAAGTGATAAAGACAGTACAGAGTCAGTGGAAGAAGCATGCATGTGGAGGGGAAGAATGAAGAAGGAAAATTAAGAAAATCAGAGGAAAATAGGGAATGAATGAAGGAAAGAAGGAAGGAAGAAGGCGAAAGAAATTAAGGCGCAAAAGGAGACACTAAAAGAGGCAATACCTGAAGAGGAGACAAGGAACGACGACAATTAACGAAGAAAGGAGAGAGAGAGAGAGAGAGAGAGAGAGAGAGAGAGAGAGAGAGAGAGAGAGAGAGAGAGTACACACTGAGTAAGGGACTGCGCTTACGTGTGTGCCTGCAATTTGACGGGAGAGAGCGTGTGTTAGGTCTGATTAGGATAAAAGTAGTGTGAGTGTAGGACAGAGACTTTGGGTAGGTTACAGTGATAGTGGGTTATGGTAAAGGTGGTGGTGGTGGTGGTGGTGGTGAAGACACTGATGATGTTTGGAAGTCTTAACCCTATCAGAGTGTCCATCCTAAAATTTAAAAAGAAAAATCGCCTGGAGGTTGCCTGAATAATAAACAGGTCAGGCAGAAAAAATTTAGCCTCACTACTGGGGTCTCATAATGCTAAGAAAATCGTCTGGCTGCAGCAGGAGTGAAAAAGACTGCATCGCTCTAAACAGACTTGAAAAAAACGGCAAAGATTTTACATTAAAGAGCAACTTCAACTCATGGTCTTCATTCTTCATTTATTTTTGACATTTCGAGGCAATGTATTAAGCCTAGGAGTTTTAATTCAACCTGGAGGTCTTAAATACGGCCTCCATCACTACTAAAGGTTCTTCAAATTGAATATCAGCGTCTTAATATCATCATCATCATCATCATCATCATCATCATCATCAACAACAACAACAACAACAACAATAATAATAATAATAATTTTGATAACAATAATAAAGACTAACTAAGATAATACCATAAGAACGAGAAGAAAGAACTAAGGAAGAGGGGGTGAGGAGAGGAGGAGGAGGAGGAGGGTATATGGGAAGTAGCAGTGACATCTTTAGTAGGGGCAATGACGGCTACAGGAAGATTAAAATAGCAAAGGAGGGCAAAACATGAACAAGAAAAAAAAAAAGTGCAAAGTATGAGGGAAAAAAAAAAAAAAACAGTAAGAAGCACAAGGAAAGAAAATGAACAAGAGGGAAGAGGGAATGAATGAAGAAACGATGGAGGAAAGGACAGAAGGAACGAACGATGGAATGAACGAAGGAAAGAAGGAAGGAAGGAAGAGGGAACTGCAGGGTGTGGAAGAAATGTGGTGTTCCTTGCACGAGCCTGTACATTAAACCAGTAATGACCCCATCTGACCTTTCCCGAAAATAGCTGAGCTGGCCACCACCCCACTCCACCCTCAGTCCACCCAATAATTTACTCTCCCTCACCCCCACCACAAACTCCACCTAATATTTTACTCACCACCCGGCACCAACACCCACCCATCCACCCACCTCCATTCCCCGCACCAGTCCACACACACCTCGATTCCCTCCTCCAATCCCCTCCGCACTCCACACCACCCCCACTTACTTCCAAATTCCTTCCTCCACCTCCACATTCCTCCATCACCTGCCTCTGAGTTCCTCCTTCATCTCCCCCACTCGTGTCTACCCTCCTTACTGTCCTCATTCACATCCACCACTCACACCACCATTCCACACACACCACAAAACTCCCACTTCTACTACCCACCCACTCCCTTGTTCTCCACATCACCCTGACTCCAGATTCCTTTCCCCTCCACCTCCAGATTCCTCCATCACCCTCAGAGTTCTTCGTCCATTCCCCCAACTCGTGTTTACCCTCCTTACTGTCCTCACATCCACCACCCACACCATCTCCACTCATCTCATGTCCTCTTCATGCACTCTCCACACCACCCTCACCCACCATCCGATTCACCTCCATTCACCACCCGACTTCTATTATTCTTTTCAACACAAATATCTATCTTGTTCATCTCCGTTTCTCTTTCTAAGGACCTAACAGGAATCTCAGAACGGTTTAGCTTTGTCTTTCATCACCTAAAGCAGAAGTATAACGTTTTGTTTCTCCAACTAAGTAATATTCACTAGTTTTCTCTAAGTTAAATGGCTTCATCACCTGCAGTCCAGTTTCTTCTGTGTTACTGCTTCACCAAATAAGAAATGTCCAGTGCCTCTCTTCATCTAAAGGCTCAATATCAAATTCAGAACTGTTCAGTTTCATCTCTCCACCTAACTACAAGGCATTATTTAACAACACTTTACCTTTAGTATATCACTTTCTTCGACAACGGGTTCCATTTCCCCTTAAGTTTCCATTCGTCCATCTACTCACCCTCCCCCCCATCTCCAAGGAAATACTCTGTAGATTTGACCCCAGCCGCCTTCTGTAAATAGCCACCTACTTCCATTACAAAGCTCAGCCAATAAAGTAATCCACCTGCGCTTACCTACCTTCCTCCACTACATTCCACCTATCGTTTCCACCTTCTCACCTGTTCAGTCATAATCCCAGTCTTATAAAGTCTCTCTCTCTCTCTCTCTCTCTCTCTCCCTCTGATTTGCATGTCATACTTCGCTTACCGGTACCTATTTTTCAATCTTCCACCCATCTACTAACCCTGACCACTTGATTTACCCACCCTATAACACATCCAGATCATCTAGCTATTCCTATTGGTCCCACCCACTTTATTCTTTCCCCCGTCTTCAGTAGTCGGTCAGTCGGTCTTCACTTTCCTAGATTTACACTTTCAATTGACTCCATTCGTACACTCCCTCCACCCATCTATAAAACTCCACTCCCAGTCAGCCACCTATTTATAAAGCGTCTTACGATACCCATCCACACTTTCCCATTACCGACTAATAACGAACCAATCTGCTTGCAAATCATCCTTAGCTAACTCCATCTACAATTCTTCTTTTACTTTCATGATCCAATTAGCAAATGCAATATCTCTTAACTGAAGAAAATCGTTTGTCGTTAGCTGGAACATAAATTTAGCTCTTGCCAGAACAAAAGCTGTGCATCTACCAGGATAACAAAAAATAAGTCATCCTGGCACAAAAGAAAGACTAAAGCAACCCCCTCTGCCTCCATTTTCTCTTTTCAACCGCTCCCACCACCACCTCAGATCTCCCCTTCAGATCTACCAAAATACGGACTAATAACTCCAGCACTGCAACGGGGGAGGCACCGAAATTATATACAATACCAAAATTATTTTATCCAGAGTCTAAGAATAATTCCCACAACTAATTAGCTCTAGACATGAGGCAATAATAATCAGGGTAGGGACAGACGTATTCATACATCGGTGCTCTCTGATTACTCAAAGAAGTCGTTTTAATATTAATGGTATACAGATTCAAGGTCTTCTTGATATTTCTCTCAGTATACAGATTCAAGGTCTTTTTGACATTTCTCTCAGTCTAAATGTGCATATGCCATACTGAAACTTGCTACTTTTTATAACATCATCAAAGCTTTCCTAAAACTTAAACGTCAATATTTGTTTTCAGTTGATATCAGCATTTCTAGTTATTACTCTAGCATCGTGTGACCTGTTCAGGTGAAAATTAAATAACTAAATAAACAAACAGATAGATCTATAATCTGGCGTTAGTAGGAATAAAATACTGTAGTAGTCCCGACCATGGGAGCTACTGATACGAGAATCTGTAACACGTTAGCTGACAGACGAACAGAGTTTTTTAGACCATAAAAGGGCTCATTCTCATATGTCCTTCTCCCTCAAACTAGTTAAGGTATCATTATAACATATCCATACCATACTGCTTTTACATTATCAAAACTTTCCCGCAACTTACTCTTTTTTTCAGTAAGATGTGAAAAGTACTGGACTTTCGTATTTTCAAGATAACCAAGAAAATCTATTAACACGAACCCTGCTCAGAAGAATGAAGTCTTCTATGTTCTTGCTACTTCCAGGTGACTTACATGTTAACTTTGGCCTTTCGTAATAACAAGATCCGAAACAAACAACTCTACCATATAATGACTGCAATATTTTTACTACTCCCAAATAAAGATGTTGATGACTGATGCTTATTCATCAGTAATTCATTCACGCTTGCCCAGTAATTCATTCACCCACGCCTGCCATTTTTTTAATCCCTTCACAGACTTATCCACCCTTCACTGATTTATCCACTTAACTAATGTACACCACATAATTATATACTCCACGTAATTACTGACTATGACAATCTACCCACGCCACAATCACACACACCACAAACCCACCCACACTTCACATTTACTCACTCACACTTCACATTTACCCAGCCACACTTCACACATCCACCCACCCATCACATATCCACCCACACTTCACATATTTGGGCCTCTTCAGTATTCACGTATCCACTCTTTGCTATTGTTCTCACGTTAAAAAGTCGTTCTATTTCCTACTCTATCTTTCTGGTCTTGAATTTGTGCTTTGCTGCTTGTCTCCCCTCCAGGCTACGTCGGTGATCACTCTTGTAGTTCATTACCTAACTTGTAATCAGACTCTCTCTCTCTCTCTCTCCCTCTCTCTCTCTCTCTCTCTCTTTCTTTCTCATTCCTCTGATTCATCTCAGCTCCCCTTCGTATCAGTACTAACAAATTCTATTCTATATGATATGCACACACACACACACACACACACACACACACACACACACACACACACACACACACACACACACACAGACTTTCATTCATTCTCATATCTGCAGCCTTAATCAAGGTTACGCTTCCCCTTCTCAAGCCTCTTACTCTCTCTTGACCTAGTCTTTCTCTTCCGTCCTCACTTCGCTTCGTAATAAATGCAATCTTCCACTAACATTATTTTCTCCTAATTCATTTTTTTTTCTTATACTGTACTTTCATCTATTTCATCCTATTTCCTAAAAGACAAACATATGTCAGTAATCCCTGTTGCGCTTTACTTCACGAAATTACATCTTAATGAATCAAAAGCAACTCAAAATGATTTTCGTGAAAGTGAGTTTCATTTATAAGAATTGTATCTTGGTAATTCAACCATTGGAGATCTACCTGTATACAATTATATCGCTTTTGTTCCAAGTAGGCCCAGACTTTCGCCTTTTGCAGCTTACTTCACGAACCTCAGCGTCAGAAAATGACAATACTGCAACTTTGTATCCTTCTTCCTGACTATATAGTACCATATTATAGTGTTAATCTCTTGTTACTGCTGAACATCCACGGTGGAGAGATGGCAACTTCAGGCCAAGTTAGAGTAAAAAGCTATAGTTTATTAATAGCTGGCCGGTGGTGATGCCTGGGTCGTCATGGAGAAAAGTTACCATGAAATTTGATTGTTTAATCTACAATCTGTATCCCTGTCTTCCTCTGGCATCAGCTTCATTGATGTATATAATGAATTATTCTCTGGTTTATCTACTTTGTTGATAAATTTATAAACACAGATGATGCAAAGGAAATAAACGAATGATGGTAAGTATTAATACTATTTGTAACTGATGGGCGTTTGGTTGTCTCCAGAGTCGGCTTCAACATGCTACCCCTCTCTGACCCTTCTCTTCCTTCCCTACCTTCCTTTCTCCTCTGCCCCTCACTCCATCCCCCTCTCTCTGTCCCCTCCCTCTCTCTCCCTATTCACTCCCCCCCCCCTTCCCCTTCTTTCTCTATCCTCTTTCATTCCCCGACTTCCTATCCTCCTCTGTCCTCTTCCCCTCATACTTTGCCATCTCAGCGCACCATCATCACAATACAATCTCATTCCTTCCTCGCCATTAACATATTGATGTAAATAATATTACATTCTTGCTACCACCAGATGATACCATTTTACCTAGATACTTTTCGAACTATATGGGTTATATATAGACTTTGTTAACCCTGCCAGTAATAAGGTGCTGTACTTAGCTCATACAATCGTCTAGAAGAGAAAAATATTAGCATTAATGACGTCCTCGGGCTGAAAAAAATGGGTTAAATGAGCGGGGGAACAGGCGAGGAGTACAGAGAGAAGGAATCAAAGAACAAGGGGTATAGCAAAGGACAGGAAGGGGGAGGGGAAAAGTGTGGAGAACAGAGGAAGGAGGGGAGCTAAGGGGACGAGGAACCGGCATGGAGCGAACGACGAGGTGGGCGGGAGGAAGAGAGGAATGGATAAAGGAGAGCGAGATTGGGGAATGGGAAGTAAGAAAAGAGGATCGAGGATGATAATGAAGGAAAAGAGGTGGAAGTCGAAGGGATAAGTCAAAGGAGGGAGAAAGGGAGGGAAGAACGGAGAAGGCAGTGGAGGGCACGGGGGAGCAAGTGAGGGAATGGAGGAGGAGGCAAAGGAGTGGAGGAGGAGGTAAACGAGTGAATGAAGGGAAAAGGCAACAGAGGAAGAGGCTGGCTGCATAGGGTGGGTAGGATGAAGAAAAGGAGGAAGAAGAAGTGAAAGTCAAAGAAAGGTGGTGAGGAGAAAAAATAAACAGCAGCAATGAGTAACGAAGAAACAAACATTTGTATGATGTGAAAGGATGGTGAAGCTGACAGTGCTGCTCAACTTATAATATGCTGTAATAAGTTAATGCTGCATATCCAAGAGCATTTAATCGTACAACCTGTCAGTCTTAATGAAGTGGGAAAAGCAAAGTAAGGAAATTTTTTTCACAGTTCAACCGAGAAGGCTATACCACGTGCAGTTAAATGCCAGTTTAAAGAGTCCTATGTAAACATACTATGAGGACAGAAAGTTTCCACCACAAGCAAATATCGAGTACAATATATTACTAATAACAGTTCTGACAACTAAATTTCTCTAAAAAGCAATGTATTAGGAAGATACACGGGACACGTGGTCCACAAGCTTACTTTCTTCATCTAAGATTTCTTATTTTTCTTCTATTGACAAAATCGCATGGCAACGCATACTCGTATATCGGTTTAAGATTAGATATCGAATAACAAGGCTATCTAGCGATCAGTATAGCTTTGAAGTCACGCATAAACCCACGCAAGAACATCAACACGTAAGTGTTAATCAAAGTATATACGAACTCAGCACAACACCAACCTTATCCACGAAGACCATGATATTCGTCTCATATTGGTGACAGATACAACACCACTTCGCTGTTCACTGAAGCAGGCAGAGGTGCCCAATAAGTCATATCACACACGCGCAGAGACACACAAGCAATACACCCACGTGACCTGCCGGCAATGATTACTGTCTGCCGGTGATGCCCGAGGCGACCATCGACAAAAGTTGCCAGGTGAACATTAAAAGATTGTATATATAAAACCACATTCTCTATCATATAATCATATTCAGGCAACAAGCTTCTTAATAAACAAAGGTCATTATCTGGTACAATATTTAGTAAGTAAACTCATAAATGCAAGGATGATGTAGAGGAAATAAGGGAAGGCGGTAATTACCATTTGATAACTATCTGGTGGCGTCTAAGTTCTCTCCAGACCCCGGCTTCTGCATGTTCCCTCCCCTCTCCCTCCCCTCCCCACCTACAGTCCACCTTCCTCCATTACCCCCCCCCTCTGTCTAGCCTCCCCTCTCCTCCTCCTCTCCACCATACACTCCCCCATCCATCCTCCCCCTCTCCCCCACTCTCTCCACCCTCCTTCCTGCCTCCTCTCCCCCTCACTCTCCACCCTCCTTCCTCCCTCCTCTCCCCCTCACTCTCCACCCTCCTTCCTCCGTCCTCTCCCCCTCACTCTTCATCGTCCCTCCTGTTTTTCTATCTCTGTCTTTAGCTGAAAAGTTAACTTTAGTAGTTATAACCTTCCCTACACCAAAAACAGTAGTTATAACCTTCCCTACACCAAAAACAGTCACGACAGGGCCAACAGGTTTGTTACTGTTTGCTTTTCTTTGTATCTCTTTGTACTCCTTCCTCCCTCCTCTCCCCCTCCCTCTCCATCCTCTTCCCCCACCCCCCCTTCCCCTTCACTCATCATTTTCCTTTCCTCCGCCCCCCTCTCCTAGTCTGACGAACGAGATCATCAGTAACTCTGCGAGTGAGCGCGATGTTTTTTGCAGATGAGATCAGTGCTAATATAGTGCATAGTATTTCCTTTCTGTCCATCCAGTAAGAAATCACGTTTGTTCTTTTCGACAATCATGATGGCTTTACCTTTTTTCTGCCAGCTAATTTGCTCGAGGGAGAGATGGTCGGGATAGATCCTTGTACTTTTCAATCGTTTCCTCACACACGTTGGTTAAATATTTCGTGTTATTAGTTTAACTCCAAATAACAATCTCGTTGTGAGTCTCTATTCTCCTTTCACACTTTCCTGTAAAATGTCCACGCCAGTTTTTCTATACGGCGTGGTGTTCTTTCTGACTTTTTCCTGCCGGCTTCGGCTGGAGGGTTTGGAGGGCGGGGGAGAGCCTTCTTCTTTGCTGTCCTTATCTCATTCTAGTAGTTCAGTTACTCTTCTAGGAGCTGCCTAGCATGGGCCAACCGGCCTACTGCAGTTATCCTCTCTTCTTATGTTCTTATGTTCTTATGATGTTTCACAATATCCACTTGTTTTCCGCTTGAATTATACAACGCTCAACCTGCATTCATTCATTTAATGTTTCCTAAAACGCTTTATTCATCCCGGCAATATCGCAGACTCACCAACAACAGTGTCACTTTTCATGCAGTAGTTCACATTACACGTCAGCGCACGACTAACTCAAGGGTTGCATTGAATCATAATGTCTTTTGCGAAAACAATCTAATTTCCATTCAACGTGTGTGTGTGTGTGTGTGTGTGTGTGTGTGTGTGTGTGTGTGTGTGTGTGTGTGTGTGTGTGTGTGTGTGTGTGTGTGTGTGTGTATACTTGTCTGTGCGTCTGCATGCGTGCGTGTTACCAATATTTCTGCCTTCGTACCTAATGCCAGTAGTGCTGTACTCAAATAACTTGGCATTACGGGAAAATCAACCTATAATTTTCAGGCCATAATTCTTTTTACCTCTCTCATTTCTGTTCATCTGTTTACCTCCTGAATTCTTTCCTCCTCCGTAAATCCTCTTTTGCTTCTCCCCGAGCCTCTTTCCTCCACTTCTCTGACCCCCTTTACTCACTCAACCCAGATCCTACTTGTTCTCTACTTCAGATATCGAGAACTTTATGATCTTCTCTTGTTCTGTTTCGTGCTTCCCATCTCAGTCATTCGGATATTTCCTACTTCCTCTAGGTTTACTCTTCTCGGTGGGAGGAATAATCTCTCTCTCTCTCTCTCTCTCTCTCTCTAAAATTCTAATTTCTCCCTTTTTCTGTCTTCTTATCCTCTCTCTTCACACCGTACATCCCACAATATTCACAACCCTCGCTCTCTTCCCCACTATCTCTACATTCACACACACACACACACACACACAATGGCCCGAGCTCGAAACACACAACGAACTTGACCCATTTGCATCCGAATCTGAATTAGCGGTGCGCGAGACCAGCTTGAAGGCTCCCAAGCCGAGGGGGTCATATTTGTCCACAATTACTGAGGAATAAGAGGGCGCGTGGCTCAAATGGCTCTGTTTGTTTGGGATAACCGAGCAAACACCACTGATTCTGGGGAGTAAGGGAGTGGAAGGGAGGGGAGGGGAGTGGGAATGAGAAGGGGAGGGAGAGGGAGTGGGAAGGGAGGGGAGGAGAGGAAAGTGGGAAAGGGAGAGGAGGGAAGGGTATAAGGAAGGACAGTAGGTTTAATGAGGAAGGGAGAGGAGGGGCAAGTTATCAGGACAGGAGGAAAGTGTTAGGAAAGGTAGGGGAGGGATTATAGTAGGGACAGAAAAGAGTGGGGATATGAGAGGGAGGGGGGTATGAAGAGAGCGAAACGGGATGGAGTGGGAGGAGGAGGGTTAGTCAGCAAGAACAGAACGAGGTGGAGAGGGGTGCTGAGCGAAGAGATTTGGATGTCGAGGAAAATCAACGGGAAATTCACAGGCTGAGGAAATAGGGTAGTTTGCAAAGAAAAGAAAGGTGAGGACATAACCGAGCGCTGAGGGAAAAAAAAATAAAAAAGAGGTGGGAATTATTGAGGTGGTGGACGTGGGGTAGTTCACGCAAGGAGGGGAAGGTGAGGATATTCAGTGTGCTCGAAAGGACAGTGGTGTGGGAGGGGGGAATGGGGTAGCTGGCGACAGGTAGGGAAGTAACTACTGAAGGGCCCGGGAAAGCATTTTTGAGGGAATGGAAAAGACATTAAGGTAACCAAGAAGGCATTGAAGGGAAGAAGTACATAAGCACCGAGGGAAAGTAGGACATTGTGGGAATGAAAGAGGGATTGTGGGGAAGGAGTGGGCAATGTGAAGGAGGGGGTAATAAGGGAAAGGAAGAAACGTTCAGGGTAAGTGTGGAGCACTGAGGGGAAGCAAGAGGTACTGAAGGAAGAAGGTGGCACTACGGAGGAGAAAAAAAAAGAAAAGAAAAAAGAGGAATTTATTGGGGGAATCGCTTTGTGGTGAGAAGGGGATATTTAGTATAGGAAATCTGTGTATTAAGTTGGGGAGACAGTGTAGTTGATGAAGGGCTTGGGAAATGAGATGTTATTTGAGAAGATAGACGGGGCTATATATTTAGGTGAGTATTTAGAGAAGGGAGAGGAAGCACGAGGCATTCAAAAGTCAAATGGAAAGCTTAGCAGCAGGACGTGAGTATTCCGTGGCTGGATATGGGTATTTAGTGAGGAGGAGTTGTTTATTTTGCGAGGGTCTGACGGGAGAGGCACCATATACCAACAGATGAGAGGGTTGTACGTGTGATGAAGGGAGAGCACTTAAACGAGATGGAAGAGGGGAGGAAGGTGTGTGGTTCGTTGGGCTGCTGTGATTCACGAAACGGGCTGTCAAGTTTATGTCCACACTCGGGGCATAAAAATAAAATAATAAATAAATTAAATAAATAAGTTTTGAAGAGAGAATGCTAAGAAAATAAGGAGGGTGTTCTTAGTGAGGAAAGTTGAAAATTAACAAAGAACCGTAGCTTACAGGGATAGAATGAGGGATGAAAAGATTACATGCATTATTAATGGAAAGCGATTAGCAATGGAGGTGAAAGAGGAGGCACTTACGATTTGAAAAGGGGAAAAGTAAGAAACGGAAGAGGGTTTGCTTAGTGAAGGTGACTGATAAACTAGGAGGGCCTATGGAAGGAACTGAACGACCAAACAGATGAAGTATAAAAGGGAGTTTGCACAAGACGTAATAAGGGGTTGAATAAGAAAGCCAACAGAAGTTGGAGTGTGTGTACGTTGCGCTGGGACACTGGAAATTATCGCCGGCCAATGGGAAGAATTAAGGTGCAGTGATGACAGGGTTATTTGCATGACGAAGGGGCAGCAACTGGAGAGGAGAGTTGCAAATGGGTTCTAAAGGGGCTGTAGTTGTATTAGTACTAGTTGTAACCGCAGGTTCATTGAAGTGAGAAACCAGCGACCTGTAGGCTTAAACTGTCCTTCTCCTGAGGTCCACCATCTTCCTACTGGGAGAAAGGGGGAGTTGAGGGACGTTTATACAACCAGTCACTTGAGCGACCTGGTTATATCAGTGCCACCACATGAAGGCGTTCCTCTCCAGCACCTTGAGAGGCTGCAAGGAGGATTTAACCCCTTCATCACACAACAATGACGACTTTTATACTATATTGATGTCACTGCCATACGATTTTCCTCATTAGGAGAAACTTCTCGAACTAGAAATGACATACTGCCTTCAATAACGCCTTCAGTCCGAGATCATTCCAAAGTTGGATAAAATCGTCTGGAGGTAGCAAGAATAAACTAGAAATCTGACCCCGAAATTAAAACGGTTGGGACGGTCTGAGGTGGAGATGAGTGGAATAACTGGTGGAACAAAGGGCTAAAGGAAAATAAGTGATACAGAAAGGCTACACAATGAAGAAAAGCATGGTGTGGGAAAACCAAAATAAAGGTGAAAAGACGAGGCGGAAACAAGAATGGGAGGATGAGAATGGACATTTGCGAGAGGGAAAGAGGAGGTTTTAGGGTTTATTGAGCGAAAGGGAGGTGGGGGGTTAGCGGCAGGGAGGTGAGGTGTGGCCAGGTAAGTAAGGGGAACAGGGATGTGGGGAGGTACAGGGAGGTGAAAGGGAACAGGCAGATGGAAGGAGAAGGGAGAAGGAAGGAGGGGGAGGTGTCAGAGAGGGGGTCAGGGAGGTGTAAGCATTAAGCAAAAGAGAATGGTTGGGGAGGGAGAGAGGTAGGCTGGTGAAGGTAGTGTGAGAACAGACATGTGCGAAGCAGTTGGTGAGGTTTGGTTTTATATTTCTAAGAGCTTGAAAATTTTTAAGTATGGAATTTTTGCACACGTCAAATAAGTTTAACTTACTAGATCAAATGGAAACGGATGCAGAATTATTACTAGAGTTGGGAACTGGTTTAACACCATTTTTAAGACACCTCCATTCTTCTCTTCCAGATAACTTAATTCAGCCGGGAGTGAATCATAGGAATCTGAGTAAAAAGGGAAAAAAAAAAAAACACTTTCCACTCTCTTTATCAGAACAGTTTAAAGTTTGTTCGTATGCAATTAAAAAAAAAAATGCCACTATGCAATCTTCATCAACGGAAACGCCTTACAATAATCAAAACAAGTTCCAGATTAATTCGCACACAGGCCGAACACAATTTCCAAGAGTATCGGCAGCCATTTCTGCACTTTATCTCCGCCCGCCTCACCCCATAAACTACCTGCACGCGCTGCTCAACACTTCACCGCTCACGCCTCTCATCCATACCGGCGCTCATGAAATTTCACCGTATAATTCCAACTGTATAATGCATCTACAGTTTCCAGCCGGCGCACTGCAATCTGCATAACAGTGAGGGCGCCGGCAGACAATATCCACACCCAGAACGCGGCCATTTCCCCAGAGCGCGAGGTGGGCACAAAACTCTCGCTCCCTCAAAATTATCCACTTCACTCCGATGACGTTACTTTATACCCTGTTACCGCTACCCCAAAACTGCTTAATTCAACTGTTTGGAGAGGGCTTTCCAAAATGAGACTTAATTAAACCCTTCCTACTACAGATCTGCTTTAAGTCGAATAAAATCGCTTGGTGATGGCCTGAACATATCAAAATGCTGTACGTCATTGGAATAATTAGGTGTTAACAGTAAGTAAGGGGCCGTATTCAGGGCCTGGGGGGGCTTTGTATCGCCTCTCTGCTTGCGGCGATTTTTTTTTTTTCCTCACTGCAGCTTGCGATGTTCTTGTATGTTATGTATATCCTTACCAGGTACAGATTTATGATGGTGAGAAAAGGTGCCAATGAGCATCCTTAACACCTTTAATTCGGTAATTTATGGCTTAGTTCATTCTTACTACCTCCAAATCATTTTATTCAGCACAGAACAAACTTTTCGAAGTGGTGGTTAGACAAACTCAATATAAACTTCATTATTAAAGTCCTTGCACTGTTATTTTATCGTCTGAATTAGCAAGTATGGTGACTGCATCTGCCGGGCCGTCAGAAAAACAAGATTAAATGAAAAATCTAGCAAAGCCTGGCAATCTCCAGGCTCAAGCGTGTTGCCGATGCTTGGCAACTCCCAGGCTCAGGGGAGAGATGTAAATCTTGGAGTATTTTAGAAAACCTAAATACCTTAATAACAGCGAGTCTTAAAAGCACAAATGAGGAGCACCGACCCCCATCACCATAATTAACTCACCAGATTTCATCCTCCTCTACACACTCCCAAAGGTTAAACACCAAATTCTCAAAATTTCAAATTTAACTAACCTCATGACAGAGAACGAGTCCAACGGTATGACAAATGGATCCTAGACGTGTGATGCCAAGTACAGTACCGGGCTGACTGACGTCAGATAACGGGTTCCTCAGTAAGCCAATTAATCAGTGACAAAGGCCTTTTTTGGCTCGTCCCCATGAAGGGATCGGTAATAACCAGAAATTAGAGACGTATTTTTGGTGTCACAGGCAACTTCGTGGCACCTCTTCGATAGTATTTTGACAGCATTCTATACTTTTGTATGTTATTCACATCCCTTTTTTATCATCACAGATTACAGGAACAACAACAAAAAAACACAACAACAACAAAACATGCGAACGTACAGGATGCAGCAATAAACTATTACGAAGATATTAACATGCAGGATGCTGAAATAAATTTTAAAGAAAACAGTACTACCGTACCTCCGTAGCTAACAAACTTACGGAATTCAGTCCACATTCAAAGCGAGACCATTTCCTCTGAGCTCGAGGTAGTACAGAAAACTCCACCCCGTCAAAATAAACAGGAATTAGGAACACACCGTCGCACTTCGTCCCTGAAAGAACCGTTGCATTTTACCTACACATATATATATATTTATTTTCTCTCTCTCTCTCTCTCTCTCTCTCTCTCTCTCTCTCTCTCTCTCTCTCTCATCCCTGCAGTATACATTTATTTTTTGCCTCGGCGGATAGCTCTGTTCCCCACTGTACTTTTTGCATTGGAGATTTCCGCTTGCACCATTTTTGTCGCTGGACTTTTATTCTGTCGACTATTTAATTCTTCTATAGGAATGAGAACACGAAATTTTTATATGAACTGCTGCACCTGTAAACGTATCACTATTAAAATACACAAAAGAATAGTCTGAATATTGCAAGAAATTGGTGATCTTTATTATGTATTTATTTATTTAATCATTTATCTGTTAAACAATCTGTCCACCAACCATTTTCTTTCATTAGGAACGTTGGGACCCGGGGTTAGGGCACTCAGTCTCCACATTTTAAGGTAAGGGCGACCAGTCTTGATTTACCCTGAGTGGCCTTATGTGAGCAATAAAACCCAACCAGCCAACTCTCAGACAGAAACCCTTAAGCACCTCATCCTTTTGGTGCGGCGTAACCCACCAGACCACCAGGCGCCTGTTTGGTCATATGGTTATTATCAAACACAATGATTTCCTGGATGAAAGAAAATCATTTATATTGTCACTAAGTGTACTGTAGAATCGCCCAGAGGTTACACTACAATGAATCGTGGGTAGTGGGCTCCTGACTACCACTAGTGTGTGTGTGTGTGTGTGTGTGTGTGTGTGTGTGTGTGTGTGTGTGTGTGTGTGTGTGTGTGTGTGTGTGTGTGTGTGTGTGTGTGTGTGTGTGTGTGTGTGTGTGTGTGTGTGTGTGTGTGTGTGTGTGTGTGTGTGTTTAACTAGGGCAATAGCGATCATGAACGGTGAGGGTGGACTCGGCCAGCGGGAATCATTTATACATATTAATACAAAAACCACCAGCATATGAATAAATATGGGTGTGTTTGTCAATGTTTGCCTCTGGCCCTCAAATCAGTATTAATCACGCCAAGCCACTGTAGCAAACGTACCACACTGCCTGGATGACGACTGCAATCAAGCTAGTCACGGCAAGAGAATGACAGGCGGAAATGGGTAAAAAAAAATATGGATAAAAGTAGTCACCTATCTCTTTCATACTGACACAGGATGAGGAGAATGCAATCAGACTAGGTGATGACCACTAAGGGACTGGAGGAGATGGTCATGGATGAAGCAAAAGAGTCATCACAATCATCAGCTATAATCATAATCATCATCATCATCAAATCATTACCACCATCATCTGGAAATTAAAAAGCAGTAGATCCATCAACAGCTTATCCAATGAATACTGGGCCACACATACATCTTACTCATCAATCAACCTCCAAAATTCATCTACTCTGAAAAACCGACTCATCTTTCAGAGCAATTTGGACAACAGAATGCTAATTTAATGTCATGAATATATGTTTATCTTGTCTTCAGCTTGGTTTAGTTGTGACTGAGTACGATATGCAAGCTGGAGGCGTTTGGTTGTTTGAGAGTCGTCGCAGTCTTCGAAGAAACTAAGGTTCCGTCTGGAGCTGTTTGTGGGATCGCCACGGAGGTTACACTAGGAACTACACTATGTATGCTTCGAGGAAAATAAATATAATAATAATAATAATAATAATAATAATCGTTTCGTTTTTAAAGGCTCCAACATGCTTGCATGTGTCGGCCTATAATAATAATAATAAATAATAATAACAATAATAATAATAATAATAATAATAATAATAATAATAATAATAATAATAATAATAAAATTATCATTATTGTTATTATTATTATTATTATTATTATTATTATTATTATATAATTATTATATTATTATTATTATTATTATTATTACTATTATTACCATCATCATCATCTTCATCATTATTATTTATCTCTATTGTGTGCTTCATATTGTAATAAATAATAATCTATCGGTAAAGCCAGCAGAAAAGTATTGTCGAATTTTTGGTCGAGATAGTACAAGAGGGAAACAAAATCGAGTCAATGTTTAAAACTAATATTAACAAACAGTGGGTTGAACATTATGCACATTGAGGCAAGCAATATTAAATAAACGATAAACTCCCAAGATGCAAACAACCAGCTCAGTAAGAGGGCTGAAAAATGGTAGTACGGATAGTATCAAAAATGCTAACTTTTCATTACAGTAGATCAATCTATTTTCCCGGCTGAATATGGTTGTACAATAAAGGTCTAAACGTGCCCCAATAAATATTCAGATCCGAAAATAAATCTCTCTCTCAGCTAAATTCCATTCATGAATATATAAATATCATCACCATGCCACTCCCTATTCAGTTTGTAAGGTACTGCGCTGAATAATCAATCCCCCCTTTTAAGTTACTTCTTCTTTTTCTTTTCAAATATCGTCTAAAATGTATAAGGCATGAAGTAACAGGTGAATGAAGTATTGCCATGCAATACAAAGTCCCCTACCGGATGATAACTATACATATGTAATGTGTATACAGTGTGGGTATGATAGCAATGCATATGTACAGTATGGTTGTTAAGTACGACAGCACCCGACCGTGTCTGAGCCCCCCTTGACCTTGGGGGTTGATGGCTGGTTGATGTGCGTGACACACCGTCATGGTATGGGAACAATTGTGTGAAGCTATATCAAAATTTGTCCATGCTTGTGGAAATTACAGAGCGGACACGAAATTGCGGAAGGACTGACGGACGTACTGACGTGCTGGCGGAACCGAGCACATCTGTAGTCCCCCAGCCAGTTTGATCGGTAGGGACTAAGCCAACAACGTATGCTATGACTTAAAATACTAAATAAATCGTCTACACACCAAATCCCCTTCTTTACTCTCATCCACTATCCGTTGAACTACAAAGAATTCACGGCATGCTGAAAGAAAGAGAGAGAGAGAGAGAGAGAGAGAGAGAGAGAGAGAGAGAGAGAGAGAGAGAGAGAGAGAGAGAGAGAGAGAGAGAGAGAGAGAATGGAGGGGGGGGGGAGGCAGCGTCTTTGGGGAAATTAAGGTGAGGAAGAGGTAAATGACTCCAGCACGGTCATAATTACCCACACCAGTGCAATATTAGCCACAGGTCGGGCGGGGAATATACTAGGATATAAAGTGAGACGACGTGGAGGGAATTTAATCTAGAGGGAGGTGAAGGAACGACTTAATTTTGTGGAGCGAGTTCCACTTAATCAGAAGTTTTAGTCTCCAGAGCGGTCCAGAAGAGAGAAAAGAAAAAAAAAAAGGAGGTATTTCCCTAAGCATGTTTTCCTTATTTACTCTCTCAAGCTCTTATGACTCACTCAGATGAATATTTCCTTGAAGCATGTGTCTCAGTTAACTCCCTAAGGTTTCTATGACTCAGCTGAATAAAATCATATGATACTGATGGGAACTGAAAATAATCTGCCGACGTTCAGAGTTAAATGCTCATATAAACCCCTTCAGTAACAGGACGATTTTCTTCACCTTAAAAAGGATATTCCCGAGCTGAGGGAGTTTGGGTATCATCATCACCACCGCCATCATCATCATCACCATAATCACTATCATCATAATCATCATCACCATTACCATGACCACGATCATGATCATGATCACCATCGTTATCATCATAGTCATCACCACCAACCTGCATCACGTGGAAGGTATCAATAAATTTGGGAACACTGTGTGAACATGGTGAAATTTTTCGTTCCGGCGAGAATATATTTGCACCCGGAAAGTTAGTAAATTAATGAGGCATATTGCGCTGGCCGTGATAATTATCCAAGGCAGAGATAATTTAGAAGAAGAACGAAAAACAAACGCGAATAAGAGGAAGGATACATAAACAAGGATACGAAAATAATAGGAGGGATGTGCCAACAGTATAATCGAAGGAGAAGCACAGATACTATACTTCTTTCACCGTAACTTGGCCAAGATTATCGTCTTCTTGTAACTCTATTTTATGCAGTCGAGTGGCAGAAAAAGGACAATCCTACGGCTCTGCAACCTTTTCACATCATTTCCTCATTGCCAGCATCTCCAGCATCTTAATTCAGTGTTAATCATTTGTTACAAGTCGGTGTTCAGGTAGGAGGGATTGCAATTTTAGGCCAAATGAAAGTGAAAAGAGCATAGTACATTATCATAACAGATAAAATGAAAGACGTGTGAGAAAAAAAAATTAACTGCTGGTGTAATGTAATCAGTGAGAAGGTGCAGAGAGACAGGCACTCCCAATCCCTCGTCCCCACCACCACCATCCCCTCCCAGCTCCGTCTTTGTCTTCTCCGAGTCATGTATAAGTGGGGGAATAAGCGCAACTTGGAGGTCGAGTCAACACACACAGGCCGTGCGAAATTATACAGCATAAACAAGTATGCCAACCCCACCTCCACCCCCTGCCTGCGGACGTCGCCTGCAGAGGGTGGCGGGGGATGTCGTGCAAATGTACAGCTGGAGACAAAAGTTCGCTTGATAGAACTATTACCTCATCTGCTTCTTAAAATCATCTAAGTCTGTCTAACACTCCTGAGAGAGGACTGGTGTACTGTATTCTATGCCTGTGTTTCTCCTTGAGGTGATGAAACAAAAAGTGACAGACACGTCCTCAGTGTAAAGTATATCCTGGGTACAGTCAGCAAACTTTTGTCCCTTACTGTACAAACACAACATCACCGAATCCACACACACATAACGCACTGTTGGGTCTCAGACAGACGTAACAGCACTATGCAAACATTCCTCTGACTGATAAAAGAAGCCATTACCTAAGTCGCTGATAGCTCTAGCCCACTTAGTGTAATGACATTCTGAAAGTCTCTATTTTGGTTACCACCATGTGGTTCAATTAAGATAAGGAAAATTCCTCTCTCTCTCTATAAAAAAAAAAAAAAAAATCCCCATTCAATCCATCAGTGCACTGGCCTCTGTTGGCCGCAAGGGTACAAGAAAATATTAACAATTTTCACACTCTGAAATCGGTCGAAATTGTTTCTAAGTGCTCCAGCACAAAGCGAATAAAATCTACCGGTCGCAAACTAAGATGAAGAATTACGCTTCCTCGGACTGAAAAGGTTTAGAATTCCAAATACCTAACAATCTCTTCAAACTCTCCATTCCTCAGAGTGGCTCCTTCCATTCGTTCCACCCAGCGTAAAAAAAAAAAAAAAAGAAAAAAGTGGGAAAAAAACCCCTCTGCTATCAGTCTCCAAAAAGGTCTTAACAAATACCATTACAAACGACAGCTCCGTGGTTAATAGCTTCCCGAGGGAGAGAAAAGACGGAAGGGAAGGAGGGAGGGGAGAGGGAGGGGAGGAGGCGGGGAGATGGAGGAGGAGGAGAAGGCATGGAGATGGTAGGCAGAAGAAATGGGGAGGGGGGGAAGAGGGCTAAGGAGGGGAGACGGAGTGACGAGAGGAAACGTAAAGGAAAAGCGAGAGAGATGAAAGAAGGAAGAGAACGAGGATGAAAGGACGAATGGGGAGGAGGAGGGAGGGCAAAAGCAGAAGGGGGTTGGGTAAAGGAAGGGTGAGATGAAGGGACGGAGCAAGGGCAAAGAGGAGGAATGAAGGGCGAGGAAGAAAAAGTGAAGCAAGAAGACGGACGAGGAAGAAGGAAGGGGGAAGGGGAGGGGAGGGGACGGGGAAGGATACGAGGAGTAGGAGTAGGAAGGAGGTTGGGAGGGAGCGGAGGAAGAAAGGGTGGCCTTGCATATGAAAAGCAGGATCAACCCCATACCAGTGTAAGAAAAAAAAAAAAAAAAGGATAAAAATTAACATTATTCACAAGCGGCTATGAAGCGTCCTTAATGGTATGCTGGCAGGAAAAGTCTCATCTCCGTCGACCCCCTCCCCCATCCAACCCTTGCCCCCCCACCAGCCAAAAGACAGCGACGGGAACTGGTGGCGTAAACACACAATTTTTCTTCCTCGTGGCTCCTATGCATATGATAATTTTGACCCAAACTCCTAAAGCCTGAAAAAAAGGGAATTTGGGATGGAAGGAAAAAAGTCACCACAGTCAGGTTCGATACGTATGTGTCCCGTTCGTTTTCACAGACGCACTTCCGAAATTTATTCTGGCTACCACAGACTGAGTTTATTCAGCTCAGAAACATTCCTAGTCAAAGGGTTAAGGTCATTTCGACCAAACCTGTCGCTGCTGTGGACGTAGCCTACTTCGCCATTGTACCTAGAGAGAGAGAATCAGTTCAGCTGTGAATAGGCTAATGCTAGTAGTCAAGCGGTTATAGTACATGCTGATCAAAGCTGACATTGCTGTGGGCGTACTACGGTAATCCAAATTACACTAACATCAAAAACCTATTTTCACTGAAGGAAACTTTTAGTACTAAAAGAGAAATACTTTCTCGGCTTGTTCGATGAAACTTACCAATTTTACTTTCTGCGCAACCATCGGGCTTGCAGAGACACTTCAATGGAATTTCGTCTTTTATTCTATTCTTGCTCCGAAAATAACAAATACAATAAAAGTACCAGAACTCTCTCGTAACGAAGGGTTAAAAATCATGTCCATTAACATATTCATTATCATACCATGTTTATATCACATTCCCGCTGCCTCCAGACGATTTCAGAATACATAAGGTGAAAGATATTGACCTCCTCTACCCCCCATATAACCACGGCATCACAATTTTAACATTACCCTATCAGAAAAATGGTCAAATGTATGCTAATGGATGGAAAGTGCTTATTAAGATGGAGTTAAATGAGGCCTAAATCCTGTGCCCTGGTCAACATTTATATTTATGAAGCGAAACATACATCAGCGTCCGCAGGGAAGGAACATTAAACTATAGATAAATCACGGGACACTGTCAGGGCTATGAAAGAATGGACGACTGTGAGATAAAGTTCCGAGGATGAACGATAATTTTGTTTACAGGAAAGAGCTTAATCCGTTCAATACGAGGACGTACTGTTTATTCTTACCGCCTCCTGCAGATTTTATCCTGCTTAGGGGAGATCTCTTGCAGTGAACTGTTTAACAAAAGCTCTCATCACTCCAGCACGAACATATCTAAGCTGAATAAAATCGTCTAGAGGCAGCAGGAATAAAGTTTAAGAAAGATACCGTAGTTAAAGGCTTAAGACACAATAATAATAATGAAAATGGACAACAGCCATACAGTTCATAAAAAAAAAAAAAGAAAAAAAAAAAGCTTACCGGATGGAGCTTAACACTGGGCCGCTCAGACAATGTTCAACTAAGGGGAAAGGGAATGAGGAGAGGATAATGAGGAGAGGGCAATGGACAACAGAGGGGTAATGAAAAGCGAGGAACGAGGCGAGAGGAATGAGGGGAAGAGGTCACTGGGAATGGGATGAGGGTGGACGATTATTAGCGAGGTATGGAGAGAAGGAACTGAGGGAAAGAGGAATTAGGTAGGGGAAAATGAGGGAGGTGTAAGTTTAAGGAAATGAGGAGAGAGGAAAATTGACACAAACACAGAGAAGAAAATGAGGACAGGGGACGAGAGGAATGAGGGAGGGCAAATAAAGGACAAAGTGAACAGGCAGAGAGAAATGAGGATAGAGGAATGAAGAAAGACGACTGAGGAGAAAGGAGTAAGGACAGGAATGAGAGAGCAACAGGAAAAAAAAGATGATTAATGGAAGAAAATGACAAGGAATAAGTGTGACGAATTGTAAATAGATGGTATAGAGATAATATTAACGATAGTGAGGAGGATATAACTAAGAAAGAAAGAAGGAATTTGAGGAGAGCAATTGGAAAAGGGATAAATCGAGAGTATATAACAGGGGGGAATAAGCAATGATATGCATGAAGTAAGGAAGAAAATTTGGAAGTGAGGGAAGAAGTGTGGAGGGGGATGAGTGAGGAAAGAAATATAAATGAGGATATATGACAGTGGCGAAATGAGGAGAAGAAAGAAGAGACGAGAGATTTCATGAGACAGTGAAATGAAGGAAATACAGAAACGTTGAGATGAAGTGAGGAGACGGAGAAAATAAGATGGACATGAAGTGTGAAGAGGAACTGACAAACTTAGAGACAAAATATGAACAAACGAAGTGGATAAAGGGAAGGAGTGAGGATAAGTATGAAGTAAAAAAGAAATCAGGAGAGAAATGAGAGATGAAGTAAGGAGAGGAAAGGAGCCAAGAAAGGTATTAAGGAGTGAATACAAAGTGGAGAAAATAACAAAAAGAACAAGCTAAACGAACCAAGAAAGAGGAATGGAATGCATGAGGGAAGGAGGAGGAGGAGGCCAAGACAGAGGAGAAAGGAGAGTCGAGGGATGAAGTAAGAAATAAAACTGGATGGAAAGAGTGGAGGGAAAGCGAGAGGAAGCTGAAGAGAGGGAATATGCGCAGTGAGAATGGGAATGTTGGATTATATACGGATGCAAGAAAGGATTAGGAAGAAGGGGAAATGGAAGAGAGAGAGAGAGAGAGAGAGAGAGAGAGAGAGAGAGAGAGAGAGAGAGAGAGAGAGAGAGAGAGAGAGATGCAAAGAAAAGCTAGAGTAAAATATCAGAGGAAGAATGCAAGAAAATATAAGGAAATAAAGAAATTAAGAAAACAAAATTAGAAATGATGAAAGAAAAAAAAAATACTGCTGATGGGGGAGAGAGAATTCGAATTAATTATGAAAATAATGGCAAGAATTATATACATTTAAGAATATTACATTATTAGGCTGGGTTGACAGAAGTGCCTGTAACCAACGGCTGAAAAATATAAAACCATCATCATTGTTATCATCATCATCATCATCATCATCACCCTTCCTCCCATTACACAAATCATAATCATCATCATTATCATCACCCTACCTCCTACTAAACAAAATCACCATTATCATCATCGAAAGTACCACCATCATCATTATCATTAGTTAATTTTTTCCCACTGATTAATGAGGTTATACTTTTGTTAAGTCAATCAAGTACCCAGATCACGTTTGCTCAAATTTCTGCTGACTGATTAATACTCTCCTCATTTTTCCGAAGATTCAACCAGCTTCAATAAACACTTTCAAAACACTCGCACTTTCTTTTGATCCTAAACAGAATGAAGAGGAAATATAGCCTAAATAAAACGTCTATGGTATATTTTCAAGAAACAGCATCAGTGGCATTTAGACTGGTGGAGTGATTCTGTTGTGAAGGGTGAAGGGTGATTTACTGCTGTTTAGGAGACACCTCAGGCAGTGAAAGAAACACTGTCTATTACCGTCCTTAACACCATGGCTTTATTAATCTATTGTTCCTGCTGCAGGCATAAGATTTTATACAGCCCAGAGAGATCTTAGGTAATGAGGTGTCAACAATCATCTACAGACGACACTACAGAAGTTGTCACGGAGGCACTGAGGTTTTACTGGTAGATTCACAAAAACAAAAACAAAATGGGGGGGGGGGAGGCTGAAAAAGCTGCCATTTAACAAAAGTTAAACAGAAGACCAAAATTACGTACCTTAATTCTTTCCAGACGCTGAGGAAAAACAGACAGAGGAAGACAGTTTGAGATGACGAAATACGTACATGAGGACTGGGAGCATCAGTTTCCTACTAAATCAAAGAGTTAGAGGGAAATGGATGGGAATGCACAGTCGGTAACAGGTCACTGCTGGCGTTGCATGAGGACGTGTGATTATAATACTGAACCTAAAAATCAGCCCTACATTCAAAGTCGGATGCATTAAAGACAGAAAGGAAAGAATATGACAAGACAGAGAAGCAGAAAGTGTGAAGAAGAAGGCACGAAACATAAGTAGTCTCTGCATTTTATCTTTATGTGACAGTCGTAATAAACCAGACTAGATCCTCCACTGCCCTTAACCCCCACCACCATAGCCTTCCATATGTGTATTACACTTTCTTACTCCTCTACTGTACACACACACACACACACACACACACACACACACACACACACATACAGTCCCATACCACACCATACCACACCGTACTACACCATACTGTATCATTCTCTCTCTCTCTCTCTCTCTCTCTCTCTCTCTCTCTCACACACACACACACACACACACACACACACACGTCCAGTTGTAATAAGGACGGGGAAGGCGGAAATAAGAGGGGACGGAGACTGAGGGTCGTTGTGAAGGTGCTGATGTGACAATAATGGACACGATTAAGAGGAGATGATGGCGGGAGAGGAGTGTGGCAGGGGGAAGGGTAGGAGCAAGAGGAAAGGAGAGACGGACTGGGAGAGAGGGAGAGATGAGGAGATGAGAGGAAATGGGACGAAGGAGGATGAGGGATGAAAGACACTGGAGGTATGTATGACGAGGAAAGTGGGTGAGAATGCAATGAGGGAGAAATGAGGGAAAGGGAAGGGAGGTTCAAGGAAGCAAAGAGGAAAAGAGATAACACAAATGAGAGAGAGAGAGAGAGAGAGAGAGAGAGAGAGAGAGAGAGAGAGAGAGAGAGAGAGAGAGAGAGAGAGAGAGAGAGAGAGAGAGAGAGAGAGAGAGAGAGAGAATTTCGCCATATATCTCACTCCAGGCTTGTCGTCAAAACGCGCAAAGGGACGAAAATATACCGGGAGTGCAATTTTCCTCACCGCACGAGACGCAACGAGAAAGAGGGAACGGAGAGGGAAGAGGGTAAGGGAGGGGAGTGTGAGGGAGCGAGTGTGTAGGGGGAGTGGGGGAGAAGTAGGAGGGAGAAATGGATCAGAGAGGAGGGGGGAAGAAAACAGAAGAAAGGAGAGGATGGGAAAGAGAATAGTAGAAGGAATAAGTGGAAGAAAGATAAAAGTGAAAAAAAGAGGGGATTGAGGGACAGGGTAGAGGAAAGAGGAAAGAATAAAGGAAGACAAAGGGAGCGAAAGAGAAGGGAGATGAAAAAGAGAGAGAGAGGGGGAGGAGGAGGAGGAAGAAGAATGAGTGATAGGGAGAGAGAAAGGAATGGAAAAAAGTGTGCCAGAAAAAGAGAACAAAGAGAAGGCAAGCGGGCAAGGGAGGGATGGAGAGGAAGGGAATCAAGAAAGGAGGAGGCAAAAGCGGAAGGAAGGAGGGGAAGGAAGGGAGGAAGGAAGGGAGAGAAAGAAAGGGTGTTTATAAGATTAGCTCCCTCCCTGTTCTTGCCGGTTAGATTATATATTTTTGGACAAGTTTTGAGGCGGAACTGTGGCAGATTTTGGTGGCTTTCGTCTACGCATCTCCCCTAAACACATCAACAATTCTTTCTCTACACTTTTTTTTTATACATACACCCCACATCTCCTACACTCACTACTTTCTCTCCACACCTTCGCTCTCCAAACACCCATACACCGTACCCACACCCTTTCGAAAATCCACACTGCTTTCCCATTTCTCACTTTGCCTTCTATATTCCCACATCCCACCCATACCCTGTCCTAAACACTCACAGCCACCACCCAACACTTAATCTCCACAATATCCACACCCTCTACGCAGCACCCACACCCTCTACGCAACACCCACACTTCCTCTCCAACCTACACAGCTCCTTGGCCCGTCTTAAATTAACCCCAGCACGTGCTTAAACCCGGGTCATGATACCGTTTACAGCCGTGGCCCGCATTTACACGTATTGCAGACATTGTATTTACACCCCTAACGGTGCCAGGACGCTGCTGGTGGTGCAATATCTCCCCGTTGCAGCGTCCTCCTGTTTATTGCAAGAGCACGTGACAAGGGGTTAAGCAGAAGAGCTGGGGTACTAACTAACGCCGATCTAATGATGATTGTATCTTTAATGGCCAAGTTAATGCAAAGAATTATTATTGGAGACTGATTTTAGCAACTCCACTCCGTCTGCCTATTTTTATTCTTCCAATCTGCAGACGATTTTATTCAGATTAGGAGCTACTTCTCGAACAAAACGTACCGGTACTAGATACAACTTTCGTTAACCCCTTCAACCTGGAAAGATCTGTCCTACATTGACTAAACTCCTTTGGTGATTGGGAAAGAAAAAAAGACCATACGTCATCCCAGTGAAAAAGTTAATTAACCATATGAATAAAAATCTGCAGTGATAATGACTTACTTTAAAACGATCAGTGTGTTAACTACTGCTGAACAGTCACAATCAAAACGAGGCGCGCAGTGACATGCAGCAACACCATAAATAACATCAATGATTTTTTTTCTTTCTTGCAGTATCTACCTGTCTGAAACCAACACCCATCCCAGGTTACAGAAGTTTATGATCGTATTGCCAAAACTTATGTACAGGACGAAGTGTACACAAATCCCTATTTTCTGACGGTGATTAATGGAAAAGCTGTAGGCACTGGGAGTGGTTAGCTTGCATGCCATGTTTCAGATTCCATTCAGAAGCGAGGAAGATAAACTGAATACGGTCGACTCTCAATCATGGGCGGCTGAGAGTTACGAGGGGCTGTAAGATACGATCCTGTGTGTGAGGTTACTGTTACGATGGCCCTAAACTCGCGCTGTATCGTCTGTATTTCTGGTGTGCATTCGCTATCATACGTGTCTTTATTAACTCGTGCATGATTCTGTAATATGTACTTCATTATATTTTCGCTATCACACGTAGATATATTAACCAGTATCTGATTCTGTAATGAGTACTTCGTTATATTGTCGCTGCCACACGTATCTTTATTATCTCGTGCATAATTCTGTGATAAGTACTCGTATTCCATATTTTCGTTATTATACCTGGCTTTATTAACTCGTGCATCTTTCTGTGATAAGTACTTCATTTATATTTACCTCAGCCAACGAAATTGGAGGAGGTTATGTATTCACCTATGTTCGTCTGTTTGTTTGTCCACATACTATCTCCAAAAGTTATCCATAAATTTCAATGAAATTTTGTGGAAGGGTGGACAAAAGGCCAAGAAATAATTGATTAAATTTGGGGGCGGATCCGGATCCGGAGTATCCCGCACAATACCTCCGAAAGTTTTCAATGAATTTCAGTCAAATTTTGTGGAAGGGTGGGCCATGGGTCAAGAAAGAATTCATTAAATTTGGGGGCGGATCTGGATCCTATGCATCTCGCACAAATATCTCCATAACTTCTCAATGAAATTAAAAAAAAAAATTGTGGAAGAGTGGGTCATGGGTCAAGGAACAAGTGATTAAATTGGGGGGCAGATCCGGATCCTATGTATTCCACACAGCATGTCTACGGATCTGGATCCTTTTTAACGGCAATGGCATTGGCGGAGGTATGCGTTCTCTGAATGCTTTCTAGTTATACCATGTCTTTGCTTACTAATGTTTCTGAGGTCTCAAGAGGCGGTTCTTCCCTTTTTACGTATGTTTTAGCTTGTGCATGCATTATCTTAAATATGCTTGTCATTTCGGTGTGTGTTGTCTGTTTACGTATTCTGTATAGGTATCTTTTTTTTTTCCAACACCCTAAATTTTTGTGTGTTACCTTACAACTTTCAGCACGATAACATCATCAGCATTTTATTATTCCTTGCATCAGACGAATTATTCAGCGTATGGCAGACGTCCTGTAGAGCAGAGACTGAAAACAAACTTCATTAACCCGTATGACGTCATTTGCACTTTATTGATACTACCCTCAGACAATGTATTCAACCTAGGAAAGACCTCATTGCATGCATGTTCTACCGAGTCACTTTTCATTTTCTACTTTCCACCATCTAGCGAGGTTTTATATGTACAGCCTTCATTAGATTTTTCAATACCAGAAGTCTTTGTTATGCTGAAGAAAAATTATTAGGAGGGAGCAAGTATAAACAAAAATTTCGATGCTGAGGATTTATTTTTGCTTTATTCTTGTAACTACTTAACATTTTTTATTAAATTTAGGAAAGACCTCTCATACGGAAGTGATTAAGTATGCTGTATTTAACCCCAGCAGTTAAAAAAGTTTTCAGACGAATTAAATCACTTCCTAGTAGCAAGAATAAAACAAAATTTCGTCCACGGCCTGAAGGGGTTAATCTCATTCCTCGTCTCCACATCCTTATCGTCCCTCACGCTCAACTTCTTATCATTCCAAACTTCTTTTTATGCCTTCTCTCTTTCCTTTCTCTATGTCCTATCACTCCCGGTCCCTTTGTTATTTCTTCTCCTTTGCCGCCCTATCACTGCCTCCTCCTCTTATCTCCCCTTATTTCCTCCCCCTTGCCTCTTATCTTTTCACATTTGCTTCTCGTTCCCCGTTATCTCTTTAATCCATTCGCCCAGGTCCTCTCCGGTTTTCCTCATTTTCATGCCCTTTTTCTCTCAGCTTTCTCACTCCTCCTCTTCCTTGTTTCTCCTACGACCTTTCTGTTTACTCTTTTTTTCTATTTTAACACTCAGGCTCCCATGACTCACTCAGCTGAATAAAATCCCTTGTTAGTATACAATGCTAGGAGTTGTTCCCACCTTGAAAGGGTTCCGGTAATGTTGACAGTATGATTAATCTATGACTTTGGCTGGAATACAATGCTAGAGTTATGCCGACCATGAAAGGATTATTCTATTCTCTCCCTTTGTTCTCTCTCATGTCTCCTCCTTATCTTTCCTTTATCTACCCCTTTTGTCTGTAACTTATTCCCCGTCTTGTTTCCTCGCCTCTCCTATTTCAGCTTTATCTTCGTTTACAGTTGATTTTTTTTTTTTCTCATTCACCACTATCCTACTTTTTGTTCTGCTTTTCTTTCTCACCTCTCTCTCACATTCCCCTCTCCTTCGTCCACGCATTCTCTTTTCCTTCTTCTTCCCCTCTTTACTTATTCAAAAGTTTCTTCTTCGTCCTTTCCCATCCTCTTCCTCCTTATTTTGCTCTTTCCCCTTCTTCATTCTCCATCTTTTTGTTCATCTCATTTTCTTCCTTCAGTCTACTTCGATCCCTTCAGTATCATCCTGCATACATTTATTTTTTTGTTCTCCCACAATTTCTCTTTCTCAGCACACATTATTTCTTTCCCAATCTCTATTCCTACTTTCCTTCAGCATTCCCCTATCTTCTCTCTCTCCATCTCCCACCCTGTCTATTCGACTTCCCTCTCCATCTTCCAAAACTCCCTCTTCTATGTATCATGTTTTCCTCTCTCTCCCTTTCTTTTCTCTGCTTCGTCTCTTTCTTAGTTTTCTCTATTCCATCTTTTTCCTTCAGCATTTACTTCCCCACCCCCAAGTTTTCCTTTCCTTTTCCTTCATTCCTTCTCAAGTTCAAAAACTCCCACTTATTTATATCATGTTTCATCTCCTTCCCTCTCTTTTCTACATCTTCGCTCTCCCACTCTGTCTACTCCCACTTTTTTCTTTCGGTATTTCCCTTTCTTCTTCTTTTTAATATCCCCCCCATCTCCTTCGCCTCCTTCACACCCTCCCAGTGCTGTTTTTCGCTTCTTATTTTCCCTTCTTTTTTCTCCTATCATCCTTTCCTCAGTTCCCTCTCTTTCCTTCAGCATTCCCCTTTCTTCGTCTCCCCCCCTCTCCCTGTTTTCTTCGCTATTCATTCTCTCTTCTTTTTTTTTTTTCAAATTTTTCTCTGTTCCCTCTCTTTTCCATTAACATTTCTCTTTCTTCTTCCCCTCACACTCCCCCCCCCCCGTCTCTTCTTCGCTCTCCCCACACCTTGATAACTCGCACGAACGGGGTCATTGCAGGTATTAGTGTGATGAGTGGCAATGAGAGGACATCCCCTCTCTACCGCCCCCCCCTGTCCCAACACCACTCCCCTTTCCCCCACCCGCAAATCCCCACCCTCCCCTCTCCCTTTCCCCTCACTTTCTGTCTTTAAGCCTCACACTCACCCACCCTCCTTCTTTTCCTCACACTACAACTCTCCCCCACACTCCTCCTCTTCCAAACTCTCCCTCCGCACTCCTCCCATATGCATTCCTTCTTCACATCCCCCTCTTTCGCTCCCCTACTCTTTTCCCCCTCCTCCAACCTTACCTTTCCCTCTCTCATCCCCACTTCCCCACACCTTCTCCCCACCCCTGCAATCTTCACCCTGCGACACCCCGAAACTGCCACCGGCCGTCTGGAAATTCGCTGCGATGATAATTCCTGTTTCCCCCCGAGACAAAAATCCAGGGGGAGGTGTTGGAGATAAGGCAGCTGCTGGAGATACGACAGCTTAGTCATACGGAATGGCTTCACTGGGCTTTCCTAATACGCCTCGCCTGACCGTGTGCTTTCAGAGGTGAGTTTTCCTTATTTTATTCTTTTTTTCTTCCTGTTTTTTTTCCAAGGTTTTCCCCTAGGAGTGTTATTCCCTCCCTTATCTGCCTCACTAATCTTTCGTCCTTTACCGTTTCAATACGAGGACGTCTGTTATTTTCGCCATGACGATATACCAACTTTCCTAATGACTATCTCTGACCATGTACGCTCAGAGGCTCGACTTCCTTTTTCCGGCATGACTTTTCTTTCCCCCTTGGCAGCGTCATTCCCTCGCTCTTCTACCTGACTGATCATTCGTTTTTAACCCCTCCAGTACGATGACCTTCTTCAATTTTTTCCTGCCACACCCAGACGATTTTTTTCAAGTTACGCGAGTCTCATGGTTACGGAGGGATCAGTGAAGTCTGCACTTAACCCCAATCAGTTCGTCCTTCCAAGCTGAGTAAAATGGTATGATGGTAGCAGCAATAAAAAAGAAAAGACGTCATCGTACTGAAGTTTATTTACAAGCTCCATCACCTTTACTCCTCTTTCCACAGGTCGATTCAGAATGTCACCGGGCGATTTTGTTCAAAGAGGTAATTTAGGAGTCAGCTGGATTAAAACCTAAACTGACTGACCTTTTACTTGCTGCGGATATACCTAAGCAGTTCATTCTCGTAATCGCCAAACAATTTCGTTCATCCGAGATATTCCAGCAGTTCAAGGAAGGGTTCAATTGCTTCCCCCTAATCCCTAAGGTCTTCAGGTCGCTCCACAATCGTCCTCCTTCCTCCTATTCGCTGAGGCTCATATCGGACTTGCCTTCTGTCTCATATAAGCTCAAAATCCTGGCTCAGTGTTCTAGTCAGAGCTCCCTGCTGCCTCTAGCCACGATGCCGTCCCAAAGCCGTACTTACAAGCTCTTCTAAATAAGTTGCGTATAAAAGTGCTTGTTTTTATTTTCATTCGTGTAGCAACCAAGAACCACACGCAGAAATCAGAGTATATATTAAACAGGCATAAGACGACAAAAAAGGAAAAAAGACTATCAACCCCTTTAATCCGATGACAATTTTTATTCTGTTCCTGCTACTTTGGCAATTTAGTTATGCTTGTGATAACCTCCCGTACTAAAGAGGTAAGTAAAGTCTTTATATAACCCGTTCAGTTCGAAAATTTTCTAGTAAGCTGAATATGATCTGGAGAGAGCAAGAATAAATTATAAAATACGTCACTGGACTGAAGAGTATAATACCTGGCGGAGATTTGTCTAAGATCATTTATATATATTTTCAATTTTTTACTCGGTTTCCTTCCATCTCCTTGTCTCCCCTCTATTTTTTTTTCTATTCATTTTATATCCACATACGGAACCATTGTCTTACGTTATTCACTTCGAATTATCCTGCTCTTATCATTCTCGTACCTCCCCCTCTCCTTATTCTGTTTGCTGGTTTTTTTTTCTACGCACTTCCCTCCTATTTACTGGCCTTTACCTTTTGTTTCTTTAGCCATTATTGATTTCTCTTTTTTTCTCTTCATTCTCTTCCTCAATTATTCTTTCTCCTCTCTAGTCACCTGATCTTTTTCCCATCCTATTCTTCTATTGCAATATTTTCTTTTACCCTGCTTTTTATTATGGTCTCCTTCCTTATGTTCCCGTGTTCCTTCCCTCACACATGTCCGTCGATTCACAGACAGCGTAATGTTTCCCCCAAAATTTTCATACTCCTCCCCCGTTTACACTTATTAAATGTTTTGTTACTCTGATGCAGGCTAGTAGCCGTCGCTCCCATTTAGCAGAAACTTTTTGGTAGTCACTGATACATCCTAGCTAGTGAAAACTTATAACTAGCGACACGGTCTAAATGACAAAGCTAATATTGCCGTCTCAACTGCTCACAGGTTCTAGTAGCAAATGCTCATAACTTCATTCTGCCAGCAATCTCACCGCCATCATCATCAGCAGCGGCAGCACCACCACAAACCAATTTCTCACATTTACATGGGTTAAGATCATCTAAACCAGGACTCCTTGATCTACTGAATCTTCCTATACAATCCGCCCTTCCGCCTCCTTCAATTTAGGAGGTCCGAGGCTGCTTACACCGAAGATGCTGGGCGACTGGGACGTCACACTCCTACGCCAATACTGAGATAGTGGGTAAAAATAGCCGACTACATACTATCGTCCCTATTAATCGCGCCAAGCAGAGAATACGCGGGTAATATTCTGTGTCCAGCATCTAACAGCACTAAAACCCACATGTAACACTAAGCAGCTGGGTATGGCAATAAACCTAGTGTACATACACGTGAATCTCAACTCAGTAACTGTACATTATTAAGCATTTCTTGATAAATTTATGATTCATGGTCACGAAAGACAGAGGAGCAGATGATATTAGATGATGCACCGACTTAATCCCTGCACTTCAAGGATGTGTTGTCTGTTTAGTCAAGTTACTTCCAGGCAATTCTCTTCACATTAAGGGACACTTCTTGCTGGGGAAGGATTAATGAAGGCTATATCTAACTCCCATTGATGGAAGGTCTCTCCTGAGCTGAAAAGATTAGTCTGTTGAAAATAAAAAATAAAAGACATCTGACTGACGAGATTAAGATTTGAGATAAAAGCAGAAAAGCGCACAAGGCGAAAAGATAAAGACATATAGACAGACAGATAAAGACAGATAGATATGACGGATTGTCTGGCTGGTTGGAGATACATATGGATATCGACAAACAGAGAGACAGACAGACACAAAATGATAAGCAGACTCGCAGACAGACAGATATCGGTGATTTGCCAGGGCACTAAAACAAATTGGTCAACTAAGGGCACATTCTTGCTTCAGGTCCACGCCGGCAGAGGAGGGGGAGGCGAGATGATGGCCGTGTTTGCAGTAGGAGCTGGATTTATGGTAATGGCGGGAGGCTGGCAATAACAGTATAAGCAGTAGTTAAGATAGTGGTAATGGGGGCCGGGATAGTGGGTAGAGGTAGTTGTAGTGGTAGTAATGGTAGGCGATAAACTGTGCACTGGTGGCCTTGTTGCCCAATGTATTAGTAACAGGGGTTGAATGAGACGTGATGGAGTGAAGGTGACACTTGAACTATACTCAGTGCACTTTACCTATACCAATTTTACTCTACATGCGCCAAAAAATTGTCATCACTCCATCTTGAATATTGAACTATAACAATATATTAACATTGGATTAAAATGCTTGTCACGAAGAAATTCTATGTAAAGGATATAGAGTCGTAGGACTCTCCTTTTTTGAAACTCAGTTATATAAAATAAGCAGCAAAATGACGAAAATCAGAGTTAAAACACACGGATATAGGTATTAAATTGGCATCTCTCCATCTTGAATATAAAGCCGTATCAAGGGATTAACACTAGAATATGGTGCTAGTCACGGAGAAGTGCTAAGTCATGGATGCAGAGCTGTAGTACTGTCTTATTCTGCCACTTGGGTACGGGAAATAATGAGCGAAAGGACGAAAATGAGAGCCTGGTTAAAATGAAGTATAAACAGGAAAATTCTTACCCCTTCTATGCGAGTATTTTATTTCTTCCTAACCTTTTTACTAACAGCGAGGAATTTGAGGTGATGAGATCAAGAAACATGAAAGGGAGTTAAGTTAGAGATTCTTATTTCCTGCTGCTTCCTAACACACTTCCTGATAGTGGCTGAGGTGGTTGTGGCAGGGGTAGTAATGGCAGACTATAAACTAGGCACTGGCAACGTTGGAGAATATATTGGTAAAAGAAGTTGAGACACGTTTGGTTGAAGAGATGTGAGGGGGACCTAAGTAAAGACATTTAACCATGTCGTAGAAATCTTACTTTATTCTTGTTACCTCGAGATGGCTTTATTGTTATGAGTATTTACTATTACTGACATAACGAGGAGTGAGAGGTGGTGAGGAGAACAGATGTGTGAGTGAAATAAATACTGCAGGTTCTTCATTACATTTTCCTGACAATTTTACTGACTGGGGCTAAGGGGCTGAGGTGGCGAAGGGGCGAATAAAAACGGCAGTGACTCATGTAGGAAAGATATTTATCCCCTCAGAAAAGAGTATTGCATCTCTTTCTTGCTACTTCCTGGCAATTTTACTATTAATGGCGAGAGATTGCCTGAGCTACCTCAAGACTATTTCACTCTTACGTACATGAGGAAAATGCGGTGGTGGTAAGGTGAATGGAAATGAAGGCAAACTAAGTGGGAAATACTTACCCTTTTAGTTCCAGTCTTATTATTTACTTCTTGCTATTTCCTGGGTTTCTTACTGACGGATGAATGGCGGGCGTGAGGTGAATAAAAGTGAAATTGATCAAAGAGTTACTGTGTACAGGTCAACACAATCGGAATGAGTTTTAGTTTATTTTTGCTACTCCAGTTCATATTATTACTGGCAAGGGCTGAATGAGACGGGGCTGGGTAAATGGATGTAAATTTAGCGATAATGGTGGGGGAGATGGGGAGGTGGGGAATAAAGTGTGATGGAAGGAGAGCAGTAGTGGATGGGGGGAAGGATGGGTTGGTGATGGGGGAAGAAAGTGTGAGGGGGGGGGAAGAAAGTGTGGGGGCGGGGAAGTAAGTGTGGTGGAAGGGGGAGGAAAGTGCGGTGGAAGGGGGAAGAAAGAGTGGTGGAAGGGGGAAGAAAGAGTGGTGGAAGGGGGAAGATGTGGATGAGGGGAGAATGGGTGGTGGTGGTTGTCGGGTTGAAAGAATGGTGGTGGTAAGGAATAGTGGTTGTTGGGAGAAAAAGGTAGTGGTGTTAGAGAAGAGTGGTGGTGGTCGTGGTGGTGAAAGAATGATTGTGGTTGAGGGAAAGATATATATATATATATATATATATATATATATATATATATATATATATATATATATATATATATAAAAAGGAGAATGCAGGAAGAGGGAGAACGGGGAGAAAAAGAGAGGGGAAAGGGGCAGGAGAGAGCGATGCAAGAGACGGAAGATATAAAACGGGAAACGATAAGGAAATGGTTGGGAAGAGAAACTAGGCAGGAGAATGGAAAGACAGGCTCAGAGCAGAGTAAAAGAATGGGAAGGAAAAGAGGAGGGAGAGGAAGAGGAGGAGAGAGGAAGAGAGCAAGACGACGATAACAGAAGAAGTATGGGGAAGAAATGGAAGGAGGAAGAACACAAGGAGGAGACTGGAGATAAAAGGCCGACAAAGGGCATATAGACAAGAAGTGGAGGAAGATGCGAGGAAGAAGAAGAGAAAGACAGATGTAAGAAGGACGAGAAAATAGGAGGGAATGAAAGAGGGAAGGGGAGGAAAGAGAGGAGGGAGGAGAGAATGAGAAGGGAGAGGAGAGAATGAGAGGGGGAAGGAGAGCTTGAAAGGGGGAAAGAGAGAAAGGAGGAGAGAAAGAGAGAAGCATGGGGCAAGTAGGGAGCCTAAAAGCCAAGGACTGAGGCAAGGGCGACTCTAGACTAAAAGGTTATTACAATATGGCCTTTGATGGAGGGACGGGGTTAAAAGCCGGACCTTCCTGCTGTATGGATGTGTGTGTGTGTGTGTGTGTGTGTGTGTGTGTGTGTGTGTGTGTGTGTGTGTGTGTGTGTGTGTGTGTGTGTGTGTGTGTGTGTGTGTGTGTGTGTGTGTGTGTGTGTGTGTGTGTGTGTGTGTGTGTGTGTGTGTGTGTGTGTGTGAGAGAGAGAGAGAGAGAGAGAGAGACGGTAGTGGACGTGTGCATGCATATAAACAAATGTCCGTGTAAGTGTATACGTATGCTCGTAAGTGCTGGCCTAAAATTCCCCATCAAAGAAAGAAAAAAAAAAAAAAAAAAGTACCACACAAAAGAAGTGGCGAGTGAACGAAATCATGAGGCTGAGTTCGTCTTCACAAGGGCAACCTATTTCACCTGCGACCATCCCGAAGATGAACGATTCATTCCAACAGTTTTCGTGCATAGAAGATCACCCTTGTTTTTCCTCTTTGAGAAAGGGGGAGACTAGAAAAAAAAAATAAAAGGAAAAAAACAATACGAAAAGGCGCTCGGGAAAAAAAGGGGCAGAATGGAAGTGAAGGCATTCTGGAGAGTAGTGCCTTATTTAAACCTTTCAGTACGACGACGCCATATACAATTCAGTCATGTTAACTCCACACGATTTTATTCAGCTCAGAAAAAATATCCCGTCGTAAAGAGCTAAGAAGAATCATGGTTTAGCCCTTTATTTTTGGTTATTCTTTCATCCTACCGTCAGACTATGTCATTCAGCTTAAGGGGTGACGTCTCTTGTGGAAGGAGTTAGAATTAATTTCCTAGAGGCCTTCAGAGCTAGACTGGGTTTTCCACTGCATTCTTAGTAATATCACAAAGTTTTACTCACCTTAGGGAAAGCGCTCACAATGACGGGACTGAGATTCTTCCATCCATTAACTGATTGCCGAAAAAATAAGAACAAAGGCAACAAACCGATGACTAATAAAATAATCCTGAATAAAAGACATGGAACTATAAAACAATAAAAATAAAAACGTAAGAACATACAAACTCACATGAGAAAAGCTCAGGTGTAAACAGAGAGACCGGAGGAAAAAGTAGATGAAAGAAGGAATTCTTTGGAATGAACGAGGAGACATAACCCCTCAGAAATGGAAGGATAAATAAAAAATTGTAACTCATCAACACTGACATTTTGCTATATTCTTACCATAATCAAGCGATTTTATTCAGTTTATAGTAGAGATATCCGAATTACAGGGATTAGCTATGTCCACAATTAACCTAGATACGTCCTTCATCAATCCCTTCACTAACAAGGCACTCCCAAAATTGATGAAAATGTCCGGTTTTGGAAAGAATAAATTATAAAAAAAATGGATCATATCGGAGCGATGAACGATAAAGATGACTGAAGCAACAACATCACACGAAGTAGAAATCTGGAGAAAGGGCGGTAAGAAAAGAGAAGAGGCACTGAAGGAAAAGGGACCTTTGACTTGAGGGATGGGAGGAAAGATAGGGAAGGAAGGAAAGGGAGGAAGGAAAGAAAGGGAGGAAAGAAAGGAAGGAAGGATGGGGAAGGAAGGAAAGGAAGGAAGGATGGGGAAGGAAGGGAATGAAGAAGGATGAGGAAGGAAGGGAAGGAAGGGAATGAAGAAGGATGAGGAAGGAAGGGAAGGAAGGGAATGAAGAAGGATGAGGTAGGAAGGGAATGAAGAAGGATGGGGAAGGAAGGGAAAGAAGTGTGGGCAAGGACGTGAAGTGAAGGAAGTGTGGAGAAGAAAAGGAAATGAAGAAAGTGTGGTGAAGGAAGGAAAGGAAGAGATGAAGAGGGAGGGAAGTATAGGAAGGGGGAAAGGTGAGAGTGGGCAAGGAATGGAAGTGAAGGAAGTGTGGGGAAGGAAGGGAAATTAAGGAAATGTGGTGAAGGAAGGGAAGGAAAAGATGAAGAGGGAGGGAAGTATTGGATGGAGGAAGGGTGAGAGGGAAAGGGGAAGGGGGAGAACGATAAGAATTAAGGCACAGATAGATACTGATAGATAGACAGCTGGGTGGGAAGGAAGGTAATATAGGAAAAGACAATAAAGGAGGCAGAGACAAAGGGGGGGGGAGGAAAGGAAATGATGCAATGATGGAGGAGAGAGAGGAAGAAATAAGAAGAGGATAGAGGGAGGAAGAAGACAAAAAGAAGGAAACGAGCAAAAGGAGGGAGGGAGGGAGGGAGAGAGGAAAGGAGTGAGGGAAGGAGGGAGGGAGAGAGTGGAGGAAGGAAGGAGAGAGCTTTGGTCACATAAGAGGGTCTATTGAAAGGCGGACACAGGCCCACACCTCACCACCACCTCTCTCAACACACAGCTTTGACCCTTTGAACTCCTTTGAACTCACTCTCTTCCTGTTCCCTCTCAGACCTTCATTATTCGTTTTCCTCTTCATTAGCGACACAGAAGATCTAGCTATCGTGATCCAATCGGTTTCTATGTATGTATCTTTTATATAACAAATTCTCACACAAGTCACCATCTCCCTCTCCCTAAGCAAACAACTTTGGCCCTTTGAACTCCTTTGAATTCCTCCTCTTTCTCTACACCCCCAGAGCATCTTCCTTTTAACCGTTTTACTATACTTCGCCCTAATTATTTCTCTCCCTTCTATCCTCAACTCTTCTGTTCCTTCCTAAACCACGGTAGTAAATTTTCTCTCAGTTCCCTTACGTCTTTCTTCATTTTCTCTATACCTTCCTTTATTCCAGTTTTTTCACCACGTTTTCGAACATTTTCTCCCCCCTCACCCCCCCTTCTCTCGCTCTCTCTCTCTCTCTCTCTCTCTCTCTCTCATCATCCACTTGACATCAGCCTCCTCCGTCCAGTCCTCAAGACTTTATCCCCCTTTGTCTCCCTCTCTAAATCTTTCCTCCCTCTTAGCCCCTTCACCACGATGACAACTTTTATGCATTACTCCTGCCAACTCCAGGTGATTTTATTCAAATGAGGAGAAATAATGGAACTGGAGATGGTGCTGTAGCCGGTCCTTACTAACTCCGACGATTTTTTCAGTTCGAGAGAGTCTTTTCAAACTGGAAGGGTTAGATGTGATTGTCATGAACCGCTACTCAGTTTGGGTGCTCTGTTATGCTAAGGAAAATCGTCTGGCATTAGCAAGGGTTCAATAAACGTGGCTTATTCGAGGCAATGGAGGAAACAGTTGGCCTTTTTCATTCCTCACGTATCAACTTTTACAGACTGATTTTTTTTTTTTTCAGCTGAATAAAACCGTCCGTTGTAGGCCTATGTAGAATTCTTACATGTTCCAATAGCAAAAAAAAAGGGGGGGAGGGGTTTTTGAAACATTTTTGAAGCTTCTTGAGTTGAAGGAGTGATCTCGGTTGCGCAAAGTCTCCTGGTGTTTGCCTGAATAAAAGACCCAAGGTACCAATCGCAGCGAAAGTTAAAGGTTTTACTTTTATTATCATTATTATTTTATTATCATTATTTATTTATTTACAGAGGTGTGTGTGGAGTCGGATGAGTCATAAGACTAAAAAAAAATTACCCTAAAGTAATCCTAACACACCCACAACCCCGACAGAAAAGAATGCAAGGAAAAAAAAAAAATTCAGTGTGCTCTGAAGGTCATGAGAGATAGTGAGTGGCGAATCAGAGGTACGAAGGACTTTATGATGAGCATATTGGAAGGATGTCAGTAACTCAGATCGCCCTAGATAATGAGGATGTAGTAATGACAAGGTGTTCGAAAACTTTAGATGAAGTAGGAGTGAGCGATACTGACTAAAAAGACAGACTAACGGTGACAATGGACGTATTGGTATACAGGCGTTATATTAGCTACTCTCCAGCACAATTTTTCCCCTAGGCATTGTTTTTTTTTTTTCAATATTCCCCTAACATGCTTTAGTTTCATATTTATTATACTTAAACACTCTTTTTATTCGTTCATTAGGAGACTTTCTTCATAAAACTTACGGTCGTCTGGCGGATGCAAAAAATAACATAGAAAAAGGGGCATAACACTGAGATGACAGATCGTTTTTCATTTATACAGTACACTTGCTGACTCAGTTACACTTTTGACTGCTAAACTTTTGGCCGCTAAACGCCTATTCTGCAATATATTTCTGGTAAAGTCAGACATCTTTACTATGTTTACGGGAAACAGGACGCCACGAATAGAAAACTGCCTGCTGTATTTCAGCTTACAATTAAGGACTTTTTTTCAGCTCACAGACTCTGAACACAGCGAAAGGAGTTGGCCAAAATAAAGTAAAAAGGATCATCATTTTTAGCCAGACACTTCCCTTTCATATTTCCCATCTTTTTTTATTTTTCTTCCAGTTCTGCTTCGTCAACTTCCTTCATTCTTTACGACACACATTCATTTTAAGATCCCCCTTCCTCAGGGTTCCGTTTTCTTTATTTCACCTTCCAATTCTATTCTTTTTCAGGTAATTTTATTATCATTTTCTTCATCTCGCGTTCTGTCTTTGATTTTGCTTGGTAGTTTTCCTTCTCTAATCTCGATTTTTTCTCCTAAACCCCATCTCTCTCTCTCTGGCAACTTTCAATCCTTCCATTCTCCGCACCCGACTGATTGCAATTCCACCCCTTGTACTAAATTGCGTCGGCCGGTGGCATTGAGCGGAGTGATTACGGCGAACAATAGCGGGAACTTGGTACACACAGGCCCCCGGACCCCTGAGCCATTGTTTGTTGCTGTTGTTGTTGTTGTTGCTTAGAGGGACAAAGTTGGTAGGCAAGGAGACATAAGCAAGCAATAAGGGAAGGGGAGAGGGGGGGACGTGGGTGGCATGGCTGTACGGTAAGGTTCTAGGTCGGGTACTTATATGTGAAGTCCTAGAGAAAGAAAGATAAGTTAGGCGGGGGGGAGGAGGAGATGCCCGAGAGGAACACTGATACACAGACTATACATACCTTAAGGATCCTAAAGAGAAATTTCGACCTTAATATTAACCCTTCACTGTTTTTTTTTTTTTCTTTAGGCGTATTCCTCCTCCTCCCAGACGACTCATAAGGAATGTTTATCAAATTCAAGACAAGTTTTAGGAAAATTCATGATGTGTAAAAAGTGCTGAAAATCGGTTCCTAAAAAGCTAATACGGGTTCTTCAAAGTGACTGTGCGATTTGTGAAGTTCATAACGGATACGAGGACGTAAAGTTATATGAGGGATTCTAAACCGGGCCATAATAATGAAAGTTCTGCGGAGCGTCAGGGTGAATGAGAAGATGTATCGAGGATGGAGAATGTTTGGTTGTTGTAGCCAGGGTCATGAAAATCTAAAGTGGGTTCTAGAAAGATCCTAAAGTGATATAATACTGAGGCATGTGATGGTCAACAAGGTTTTCTAGAAAGTCATGAGGATCGTGATTGGTACAGAATGATGAACTGATATACTGTAAGGATTTTAAAAAGTATTACATTCCCATAGCTTCTCACTAGAACAGTATGCAAAGGCTACAACTAATACATAACTGGTAATCAAGCAGCTGAAGAGAATTAAGTTTAAACTGTGACACCATATACTAAACAAATAGAAATAATAATTATAGCATAGACACTGACGATATACTTCTTAGACCAATTTTGCTGATACATCAAAAATATTAACAGGCGACGGATTCGGGCGTAGGGACGTAACAGGACTTTAGGGCAAAGGGTGAGGGCATGATTACTGCTGAGCGATGAGGTGGTGTACGTTGGAGGTGCTATGATTGTTAATGTGGCAAAAGAATACAATGAAAATCACGTCATGCCTCGTTTACTGGTAAGAGCGGAGGATACTTTGATCAAAAGATCTCGGCTGTCGCTACTAAAATATTTTCCAACTTAATGATGACTGCTTGAAGAGCATTCTGTATTACCTAAGTTGCTCTTCCTAACATAAAAACCTAAGTTATGCAAATTTTATTCGTCCCACGATAATGTAAATCTTAAAAATAATCTTCGCTAGCGGTATAGCTTTCTGTAATTCATTAAGTAATATACAGTATCTGGCTTTCACTTACTGAAGAGCAAAATTTACAAGCAACCTGCTATTACCGTCAAAAGTTTGCCAGTAACTCCCTGCCGGCTGAGGCAATATAAAATTATGACATCTTTGTATGTGGCAGACAGCAATACAATGTACACAAACAAAAAACTAATACATATTGTTCTTCGGAGAGTATCGAGAAATATTCGTAAACACAATGCTGGCGAGGAACTGTCGATAAGCGATTGTTAGTGATGGTATTCCGTATATCCACTGTCTAACTAAACTGGTTCCTGAAAACAGTCAACGCGGCAGTACTCACCACAGCAGGACTGGACAAAAGGCGGGCCCGAGAGCATCACACAATACATACCTGAGGAAGGAGAGCACATGGATTAGAAAAAACGGGAATGGCATATCTGAAGTGCTTAAACTCTTATAAATCACATCCTGTCCCTCTCTCAAACCTATGATGATGGAGTCAGACAGAATAAGAAAACACACACACACACACACACACACACACACACACACACACACACACACACACACACACACACACACACACACACAAAGTGGGAGAGCCTTCAGTAGCATGTCCAGTTGTATGACCCAACGAATTAGCCACACGCCACTTAAGTACCACAAATCTAGGCTCCCTTTCGCAAGCCCAGTCAACTGCACATATTTATATCTTTTTAAATGCGTTACACATACGGCTGTCAGGTAACAAACAATATCACCTAGAAGAAGTACCTGCTGACACATACATTTTTCTGTTCCCCCAGCACAATAAACGTAGCTGTACATAGTTTTTTTTTTCTTTTATCCATCTTATACAATTCTTGTAGTATGCAATGTGTCAAAGTCGAGCCACTTATGCAATTTAACATCACTCTTAGTTCGCTCATGATCAGGACAACTCTAGTGCTCTATCCATGCTAATTGCAAATGAATGTATTTCAGGTGAAAATGAGTCACACGAGCCTCAAAGTTAATACTTGCATCATTACCCCTCTAATCATCAGGGTAACTCCAGGATTCTCCAATATCAGACGATTATAGTCAGCTTCGAGCTAGTCAAAGAAGCCTGATTGTGTCATTGCAGATTATTTCAAGTCTCCCAACAATATGACTGAAGAATACGAGGGCAACACACTACTCTACATTTCCCCCAGAATATTACAGAAAATACTCCGTCGAAAGAACAGGATCTCCACTGAGAACTGTAAGACATTAATACCAGGGAAAAAGCAGAAAACTGACCACTGAAAAACAGATGAAAATAATTACCAATGGAAATAAGAGATGAAAAATAGAAGTTGAGAAGAATCCGGAATAATAACTACAAGACGAAAGCAAGTCTTAACCGATTACAGTGTGTGTGTGTATATATATATATATATATATATATATATATATACTGTATATATATGGACAATAACAAACATTCGCTGAATAACAAGACAGGGGAAAATCCCCACTTGAAAAAATCCTTACTGAAGAAAAAAAATCACTGAAAATTACAGGCGTAAAACAAAACCCTAACTGAAATATACTGTGCAAAAAAAAAAAAAAAAAATCTCAGAGAATATAATAGAAGACAAACAAAACAAAAAAATCAAGTAAGGTACAATATTTATGTGGTCCCGTCAAGACCCGAGGCCGCCTCCCCGCTGACGAATCCCACGTCATCAACAGAATGGCCGCGCCTGCACGAACGAAAAGAGTGGCCACACGAAATTCCATTACGCGCTGGTGGTGGGGTGATAATGAACTAGCGGCTGGTGATGGCCTGATGTGGAGGCGAGAGGGAGAAAATTTTTGTTTGTTTCCCCATCGGCAATAAATGAGAATAAAGACAAAATGAAAAAAAAAATGCGTTAAATCCTTTTAGAGAACTTTTTTTTTTTCTATATTTTTTCCCCTCGCGAATAAATGAAAGAATAAAGAGTACATGGGGAAAAGTATCTTACGTTCTTGCACACCTAAGACGTCATTTATTCTTTATTCTGTTCCCCTTTTCGAGTGAGAATATCATGTTAATAAGAAAAAGAAAAAAAACTTTCAGACTGAGGACATTGCTTTTTCTATACTCGTTGGAGAAAAATGCCTTAACATGTTCGGATCGAGGACATTACATTTCCTACATTCCCCTCACGCTTTTACTCAGATTACGTGACGACCTTTTATAGTTCTTTCACCTTAACCTGGCCTAAAACTGCCATCTCATCTTCAGTTCTGCGTTTCGGCAATATATTAACCCTAAAAAACGATGCTAGTCATGAAAAAGTGCAATGAAGAATGTAGAGGTGAAACACTGTCTTTTTGTGCCACTGAGCTAAATGAAATAACTGCGAAAGGACAAAAATCTGGACCAAGCAAGAATAGAAGGAAATAACGTGCTCGTAGTGAGATTGACTACTCTGGCCATAAAGAGAGAATGCAATGATAATATACTGTACAACAACAACAACAATAATAATAATAATGATAATAATAAAAGACAGTTCTGACACAAGAAGCAAGCGAGTGAGATAATCAAAAGAAAATGTTTGAAATGGTTAGGTCATATGAAGGAAATGAGTGAGCTAAAAGAGGAAACATTTGTGGTAGGTCGGACAAAAGGAGCAACTGGAGAATAACTATAGGAGTATAATAAGTGAAAGTGTAGGCACTATGTTGGAAGTAAATTTGAGTGCTCCCGTCATGAACTGGTAAGAAAAGTATACTATGGGAATGCTTTGCGTTGGTTCCGATGTAGAACGCAACTAAAGAATGAGAGACTGATTTTCACAGTGTGTTGAGGAGACTGAGATTAGGAAACAGGAACGTTTAGCCTATAATGGAGAGTGAGAGATGGTCTAAGAAAATGGGAGAGAGACTAATACCACGAAGGAGACTGATAATGTAGAAATGAGAGACTGACGAAGAGAGAGTATGACAGTACGAGACTGATTAACAGACCGTACTTGGGAGAGATGGACTTCAGGATTATCACGGACAATGAAGAGATTGAATAAAAGAGCATGAATGGAGAGACAGAATGTGAAATGTAAAGTAAGGCACTAAAAAATAATAAAAAAGGGTGTACTAGGGAGAGAGTTTTTTCATACATCTCCGATCAGCAGCTCTTCACACTACACTCTCGAACTACACTTGCTCCCTTTCACACACTCTATCTCACCGACATACACACTTTTTACCACTTCCCAAGGACAAGCTAAATCAAATTTGCGGGTGGCTAGCTGACAGATTAAGAGACGAGGAGTGGACACAACCAGCACCAGTCCCTCCGTCCCCAGCCCCCCTTTCCCTCAGCCCCTTCCCAATCCTGACACCATCTCCACCCATATCAAAACCAAGAGCCGTGTACTCCTAGGCTTAGAAGGCTCCCTTTCACCTCTTCTTTGTCGACTTCCTTTTGATATTGCACATTAAATTAATAGTTTTAATATCAACTTAGTATGCACAAGTAAACACCACTGTAGGTTTGGATGATGGATGGATGGATGAACACCACTGTTAGTTCACATGCCCCTCCCACTCTCCAACCCTCTCCCACTTCCTCCCCGTAAATTAACCTTCCATATCCCATACTCCCACACACACACACACACACACACACACACACACACACACAAACCGTACCCATTCCCTACCTCCCCTCCCCTCCCCGAAAGACATCAGACTCCCCTCCTCCTCACCAATTACTGTCTACTCGCATATCAGCCTCAGTGACACCTCTAATTCACTATCTTACTTCATCTTCCCTACCTTCCTCTTTCTCCATCTCACACCTCAAAACTTATAACTTCCCACTCTCTTCCTTCATCTTACAACTTCTGTCCCCACGCTCCGCGCTCGCTCTATCTCATCGGCTTTCCTCTCCAAAACACTCTCCACCTACTCTCCACCCCTTTCATGCTGTTATCACCTCCCACATTTCCTTTCCACCCACCCATGCGCCGTAGTCCCCACCTTACATCTCACTCCGTCTTCCCTATCTTAGTATCTCACATCTCAACTCACACTCCCTCTCTATCTCACACTTTCCCTTCCCCCTCTCCTCACATATCCATCCTCCATCTCACCTCTTTCTCTCTCCTTACTCTCTCACTCTAACTTCACCTCCAAACCACCTTTCCCCCATCCCAACCTCTATACACCCTACACCCGTACCCACAACAAGCCTCCCCAGACACACAGCAGGGTCCTGGAACACAATTACTGACTGCTGTGGTCTCTTCCTTGAGCGCCAGATAAAGTGGAATAGTGTCGCCGCCCTACCGCCCTTCATCACTCACACACCACCACCACCACCACCACCACTCCGTCCTGGTGATGGGAAGGAGGAAAGGGAGAGACATACCAGGGAAAGAGGTGACTCAGCTAACCTGTGGAAAACTTGACAATTCTGTACTAGCAGAAATAAGCTCAGCAATATTACTTTCTAATAAAACCAAACTTACTGATGAAGTACAATGTTTCACTGGAATATGGAGGTATTTCCGCCAGCAATCTAATCCTCGGTTTAACAATGAATCAAGCTGGGATACTGGCAAAGGTTTTAGCGTATTATAAGACAGCACTTATTTTCTCTGTTAAGGAAAAAAGACAAATGCTTAAAATTGGAGGAGACGTGCGTGCTGATTGGACTGGAATGGTGATGAATGGCGAGACATGACTGATGCAAGTCAAGTATGAACATACACTATGAAGATTAATACTACAGATCTGGTGGTAGACTACTAAAAATTTGAGAACGAGGGGAAATAATGCTTCGGGTGGGAAGGAATGTATGGGCGTGACGTGATTTGATTGTGGTGAATGGCGGGATAGAGTGGATAGAGTAGTCTGTGAAGATAAGTGTAGACGGGGAAGCGTCGATGGTAGGCGACTTGTAGCTGCCTATTTCTCCACGATATCCGATGTGCGTGTAGGGAAGGGGGTTGAGGGTAGTCCAGAAAATGGGTGGAATAGGCGGAAACAAGGTGGAGGAGTGAGTTAGGATGGTAACTCTCAGGCTCTTATGGCTCACTCGGCTGAACAAAAAAAAAAAAAAAAAAAAAAAAGTTTGGTGTTGCCTGGAATAAAATACTGGTTTTAGACTTGTCCCGACCATGAGAGAGGGTTAATGGAGACAGCAGTAACATGAACGCGAAGCTCACCCAAAGGTCCCGTGTGTCCTGTGATGCAGATAAAATAATCAAGACTGATTTCTCTCTCTTCCCTCGGCAAGTTACCCTCAACCATCCGCTCTGGGATATCAGAGGGAGATCAGACGTGGAGACTGAATGGCTGGGGCAGGGGACACGATCTGGCAAGATTCATTCACTTCCTAAACCTCATTTATTATATGATCTATATCTATTACCTTATTCTGCATCGTGTGAGGGATGGCTGTGAGAAAAGAACCTACATGCAATTCTTTGTTTACAGTACTGTAGTTGCCAAGATTTTCTCTAATACGAAGTCTCCACCTCCCCCTCCTCTTCATCCTCCTCTGTATTCACTTTTGCATCTAACCAGCCTAAACCCCATCTTCTCTCGGTCACTGTCTTCCCCTCATTCAGCACACGTGTCCTATCCATTCTGGGAAATTTCTGTTCTTTTTTCATGCTTTTCCTTCCCCTCAGAGTAAAGATTCGTCTTCTAATTCAAATAGTAACCACAGTCTCCATTTTTAAACGATCCCTATTATACATTTTCTTATATTTCGTACCTTCCAGGCACCCTTCATGTTAATCCTCCTCCTCCTTGTCTACGCTATAAACACTTCACCCCTTCATCTCCCCCCCCCCCACGCACACAAAGAAAGTCTCATCCATTTTCTCTCTCTTGTCATCTGTATATTCAGTATTCATCTTTCTACATTTTTCATCACAAAATGCCCTCCTGTCGAGCATACTGAAAGCTCCAAAGCACCACATTTTTACCAGTTCACTTTACCATATGTTACGTTTTGCTGTTGAAAATTATGACTAGTATATCGATATTAAACGGACAAAACTACTTATAAAAGAATAGGGTGTAACAGATACAGAAATAAATCTAGCAAAAAAGTGATATAGCAAGGGCCAACGTCTCACTACCTCCCTCTTTTCTCCTCCTTGTCCCTCGCTCCTCATTTTATTTATGTCCTCTTCAGTTTTTTATTTTCATTTAGCCCTGTTGGACTTTTTTTTTTTAACACAATTTAATTTCTGCTTCCAAACAGAATGCCATATACTATTTTCTTGCAATATACAACATTTCCCTATTCCCCTCTAGTAAATCTTCACAGAATTTTCGCTACAGCCACTTCAACAACTTCATTAAGTTTCTTCATTTTTTCTCCAACGCTTCTTTCTTTTCACGTCCCTTCGTGTCCGCCTTTATTCCTCGTTGTTCTTTCATAATCTTTTTCAGACACTTCATTTCCCCAAATCTTATCCAAGCTTTTCTTCTTAACTGCCATTCCACTTCTGATCTTAATATATGTTCTTTGTACAAATTTCCCCTGTCCCGCTCCCTCTCTCAACTTCAATTTCTATGCTCTATCTCCCCCTCCATCCCATCTTCCTCTCCCTCCCCCTCCCTCCCTCTCTCTCTCTCTCTCTCTCTCTCTCTCTCTCAGCCATTACTAGCCCTCTCTACGCCTCCCTTGAGTTCATTGAGGCGGGAATCGTTTAGGTGACTTTAACAAATGAGAGAACCTTTAGAATTTCCTCAGTCCCTAAGAACTCCCTTAGGCTGTGCTGAGAACTGGAGAGGAGGAGAAGGAGGGGGGGGTGGAAGTAATGGGGAGGGAGGGGAGGAGGAAGGGAGGGAAAGAGTGTGGAGTGAGATAGGAGGGAGGGAGACGAAAAGGTTCACACGTTATGCCCATATCTGAAAGGGAAAGAGGAAGCAAGTGAGGAGAGAGTATTATATATACAAATATTTGAGGGAGAGAAAGAGAGAGAGAGAGAGAGAGAGAGAGAGAGAGGGAGAGAGAGAGAGAGAGAGAGAGAGAGAGAGAGAGCAAAGGTAAGAAATGGGAAGTGCCTGAAGGGAAAATGCACCGAAAAAAAATCTATGGGTTCGTCGAAGTGAGTAGATGGAGGGCGTGTGGGAGGATAATGGTGGGGGGTGTGGGGATGGGGAGAATAAAGGGTGAGGGTGGGGGAGAGAGGGGGAGAATGGTGGGTAAGAGATGGAGTAAAAGGTCCGCCGGGAGAGTGGTAAGGAGGGAATGAAAAGGTGGAAAGTATGAGATGGACGGGAAGAAAGTGGGAATGCGGTGATATGGAAGGATGGGGTGTGGGGAAGTATGACACAAAGGACTGGAGTGTGGAGGTGGAAAGAATAAAGGTAAATGAAGAGGGGGGGACAAAAGAAGGGAATATGTGAGGAGAGAGAGAGAGAGAGAGAGAGAGAGAGAGAGAGAGAGAGAGAGAGAGAGAGAGAGAGAGAGAGAGGATGCCTTGATTTATTTCTTGGCATCTACAACAGACGCCATTACAAGACCTACCAAAACACATTGCAATATCAAGACTCAGCTAATTATCTAACAACCACAACGTCGACCAATCACCAGCAAGTCACTCCACCATGCAATCCGCCTCTCACAGGTCTGTTCAACTATATGATGACTCTAATGATGACGATGACGACAATGATGATTTTTTATATTACTTGTGAGGCCTCAACACGCTCATTCAGTTTGTCATGTAGATATCCATATGCGTTTTCACACACACACACACACACACACACACACACACACACACACAAAGTCGCTCAGTTTTCCTTCTACTGAATCAGTCTTCAATCCGACTCTTGGTCCATCTACCCAAATTTCATCAAAATATCCATTCATACCACAGCCGTTCTCAACCAGCCCATATTTACATTATTTTTCATCCATCCTTTCATCCACCCATCCTTCCTCCACCCAGCCATTTGTGTATCAACTCTCCATCCATCTATTCTTTTATCGCTATCAACCTCCATCTATCCACCCACTCATTACTGTCAAGTCTCCATTCATCATCCATCCACCAATCCATTGTATCAACCCTCCATACAGTATATCCATCTACTTATCCAACCTAGCTCCACTTATCCATCAGTATCAAACCCCCACTCATCCATCATCTCAGTATCTTTCCCAGCTCCACGCATCAGTACAGTCTCCTTCCACTAAACATTTAATATACCTATATATTTTTCATTTCATTGCCATATGCCATGTATCCCAAATGGGGTGGCCAAGGGCTTAGAGTTAATTGTTTTACAGGGAGGGGCACTAATCCTCCACCAACCCCACTTGATATTCATCAAGATACACATTCTTCATCTATCCATTTACATATCCATCAAAAGAGCCATCCAACAATCCATATATCTAAACCGACCTATTCTAACCCAATCTAACCTAATCCGTCTATACCTAATCCAACTGAACCCAACCTAACCAAAGATGACCCAGTCCAACCAAACCCCGCCTAAAGTAACCTAACCTACATTTATATGCCTGTGAAAGTCATATTCAAAGTTCCGCCTGTTTCGTTTATGTGGTTTTGTGTGTGTGTGTGTGTGTGTGTGTGTGTGTGTGTGTGTGTGTGTGTGTGTGTGTGTGTGTGTGTGTGTGTGTGTGTGTGTGTGTGTGTGAATATGTGTTTGTGTGTGTGGGAGGGGGTGGATGGGTGTGTGGGGGGGGGTTGGTGGGCGGGTGGATGAGATGTGTGTGGGGGGGAGATGGGGGGTGTATAGTTTGGTGTGTGTGTGTGTGTGTGTGTGTGTGTGTGTGTGTGTGTGTGTGTGTGTGTGTGTGTGTGTGTGTGTGTGTGTGTGTGTGTGTGTGTGTGTGTGTGTGTGTTCAGCCTAGACCTAAGTGTTACATATCAAGGAAGTTGTATTACATCTGACCCATTCATATATATATATATATATATATATATATATATCATCCATCCATCCATGCATTCATCTTTTCATGAAGATTATATACCCTTTATTCATGTATCCAACGACACAGTTCACCACTATTCATCCAAACATCTATCCATCCCTTGTTCTATCGACCTTCCGTTCATCCACCTATCCTTCTATCACGGTATATTACATTTCATCCATCCAATCTTCCATCCACCCAGCTCTCCATCCATCCGTCAATACACCCATCCATACATCTGTTCTTCATCCCAGCTTCCCACCCTCCATCTATCCATCCATTCATCAATAAATTCGTTCCTCATTCCTCTCTCTTTCCATTGTGTATCCATCCATTCATCTACCCATTGATAAATGCACTCATCAATCCATCCTTTCTCCTTCCTTCCCCCCCCCCCTCCATCCATCCATTCATCTTCCCTCTGTCCATTCTTTCTCCAAGTCATCCATCCATCCATCGATACCTCCTTCTATACACCCATCCATCAAATACTTCCCTCTATCAGTCCTTCCATCAAATCATCCATCCACCCATCCTAGCACCCATCAATACATCCATTCCTCATCCGTGCATCCAATGTACTCGTGGATGGAGGTGTTATGAGTGTAGCAAGGCACCTCGCACCAGAACCATGATGGTGCACCTGCATTTCACTGATTAGATTTGGCTCAGGTGATGTGCTGCTATACCCTACCCCTCCCTCCCTCCCTCACGCCTCCCCCCTCCCTCTCTCTCTCTCTCTCTCTCTCAACTGTCTTCTATGGTCTTTTTCATGTTCCTGTTTTTCATATCACGTCCTTAATCTTCCTCCGAATCACTTTCTCCTCCAATTTTCCTGTTTTCTACTTTCAAATATTTTTCCCTTGCCCTTTCTCTGTATGATATATTCTTCCTCTACTCTCTTCTCCTCCTACATCTCATATCTCCTGTTCCTCCTACTCCCTCTCTTCTTGTTCTTCCTCCACCACCTCTAATTCCTCCTCCTCCTCCACCACCAACACCACCACCACCTTCTCTCTTTTTCGTTTTCCACCTCCCCCCCTCTCCTTTTTTTCTCTTCATTTTTCTTTTTCCACCTCCCCTTCCTCTTCCATTTTTTTTTTCTTTTTCCACCTCCCCTTCCTCTCCTTTCTTCCTCTTCTTTCTCGTTCTTTCTCCACAGTACCACTCTTTCAACTGCTTTCACCTTCTTTCTTCTCTTCCTCCTCCTCTTCCCCCAATTAGAACTCTCTCTCTCTCCGCTTTTCCTCCATAATCCGTCTCATCCTCTCTCCGCTCCACCGCTGCAATTATCTCTCCTATCCTCTACACCTATATATTCTCTCTCTCTCTCTCTCTCTCTCTCTCTCTCTCTCTCTCTCTCTCAAAATCTCACCACAACTCCATTCCTTGACTTCCTCTCTCTCTCTCTCTCTCTCTCAAAATCTCACCACAACTCCATTCCTTGACTTCCTTCTTCCTCTTCTCAGTGTTTTGTCCTTTATATAACTGGGCGTTTTCTCCCTTTCATTTCAGTTTACTTCATATGAACAATTATCTTTTCCTTTTTCCGCAGTTTCCTTCTTCCTCCACTTTTTCAGCCTTTCCTTTATCAAACTATTTTCAATAAGCTCTGCCTATCCTGCTTTCCTCTTCGCAGTATCAGTGTTGCTAGTTCTCCATTTCATCATAATAATCTCAGTAGCGCAACGTATCTAGTATTTTATTGCAGCTAACGTCAAACTATTTATTTACCTGAATACATTAAAGCAACCCGAGCGTTACTACTGTTTTACCCTTTCATGGTCGAAACAATTGTTTTATTTCTGCAAACGTTCGACGATTCTGTACAGCTAAGAACACGTTAAAGGTGCCTACCCCTTTGTGATCGGAATAAATCTAGCATTATACTGGCGCTAAAACCAAGGTCACTGAATTCTGCTGAGAGAATCACAGGAGCATGCTTAACACTCTACCTGTTTTACCTCTCATGTTACCCTCATGATCCTCCAGCTCCTAAACATCCCCTTCTTCTGTTTTATTTATATTTTAGTAAAGTCTACTTTAGCTTTTCCTCCCTACCCTCTGCCATAGCTTCCAGTTTTCATCATTCAATCCTTGTTTCATCACTTTCCAATTTGTTAATAATTCTTTTTTTCCTATCTTCAATTATCAGTAATATTTAACTTCGATCCCCCTTTCGTATCTTTTCTTCCTTAAGCCTCCCCTCCCATCCACTGTGCTTCCTTTCTTTTCTCGTTATTTTTGCCTCCAGTCTATCCCTTATCTTTTCTTCCATTTCGTAACTACTACTGTTTCATATTTTCTCCCTCTTTCCTTTCTTCTCTCTTGATTACCATAATCTCTTTCAGCCCTTATCGTCTGTTTCATTTCTACTTCTGCGTTTCATTTCTTCCTCTCTTTCGTCAATTTCCAATCATTACTTAATCTTCTTCTTTCCAGCTCCTCTCTAACCCTCTCCTCTTCCTGCCTTCACTCTATCCTTCCTGCCAATCCACGTTATGATAATCCTGAAAGCTGATACCCTGACGTAATACCCTTCCTTCCTTCCTTCCCAAAATATTCTTCCTTCAGTGATTACCTCGCACGCTTACTTTTTCTCCATTTCTTATGCTACTATCTTCTGTTTCCGAATCAATGTTTTTATTATTTCTACTTTCCACTTACGGAATTATTCATGGGTATTGTCAGAAATCACTAACACTTTTCTTGCAAAACCGTCTTTGAAAATTCGAATGTAATATATCATCATACACAGAAAATAAAAAATGGTAAAGCGTGTAATCGAGCACGCGCACACGGACGCAAGCACACACACACACACACACACACACACACACACACACACACACACACAAAGAACTCCACTAAGGAGAGGGAGGATACGGTGGAAAGCCACCACAACTACATGAGTAAGTGGACGCGGAGGGGGAACAAATACGTTACTGTTATTTTCATTATAATGAGTAACAAGAAAATAATCTGATTACCACAATGAAGGAAAAAACGTACAAAAAAAAAAAAAATAAATAAATAAAGGGGGCGGGCGAGACACGGGAAATATGTGACGTGGAGGAGAAAAGCAGATAAGAAAAAGACGAGGACGAAGGATGTACACTCGATCAAAAAAGTATCGGTACACAGGGGGTGCGATGCCTACCGAAAAGGTTCGAACAACTGCTGACATTACCAACGTCTCATTGTGTATCAACAGTGTCTGTCTATATAAACATTACATTTGCTATATGTTTGCAAGAGGATATTGCTAGCTGGCGATATATAACACCTCCCGACATCAGGGCTACCAACGTGTGGTAGGTCGGATACTAATACTTCAGTGACCTTCGTTCTGTGGTCCCAAATGTTTCACGCATGTTGTGCACCTATACTTTTGTGACCCAGTGTACATAACAGAAAATGGAATACGAGAAAGTTTACTGGAAGAAGGGCTAGACCGTTTACTTAAAAAACTGAATTAACAAACAGAGGGCATGTATTAATATTTAATGAAATAAAGATCATCATCATCATCATAATCAACCTAGTCCACTAATACAAGTATAACGAGCAGGATTCAGAAACAGGAAAAGGATAAGTACAAAAATACGATATCCACCATCAAACTGCCCCGTGAAAACAGGACATATTCCCATTCACTCACCACTGAAGTCTCTAGACATTCTCTGAGAAAGAAAGAAAAGTAAGAACATAGAAAAAAAAAAAAGGAGGAGGAGGAGAAAAAAGGAGGAGATAGTTAGCAACAGGAGGTGGAGGGCGAGAATGAAGAGAAGGTAGGAAGAGAGAGAGGAAGAGGAGATAAAGAAGGAATGGTAACAATGGTGGTATGCCGCGCTCGACAGAGATCCGATGGGAATAACTGGTCTGTCATTGTCATGGCAACAAGTCGGGGGAGGGGATACGGTGAGGAATGGGAAGGAGAGATAGGGGAGAAGAAAAGGACAAGTAGGAGAGACGGTGGCGGTGAAGGATAGGCAGGAAAGACAGAAGCGACGATAGGGAAGGATAGAATAAAGAAAGAAAATTAAAGACTTCGGACAGGGACGGTGAAGAAAGGACGATGACGGAGGATAATACGAGGGAATAGGATATGGGAAACAGGTGGGGTAAATAAATGACAGAGAGACAGGGACTATCATGGGGTTGGGAGAAAGATATTGGAAATGGATGGGATGGATGGGGAGGATGGAGGTGCGGAAGAAGGGACGGAACAGGGAGAACGATATGAAATGGGAATGAGGAGAATAGGAAAGGAGAACATGATGTGGAAAAAAATGGAAGCACGACTAAGAGACAGTAAGCTATAAGGAAATATGGAGAAGGATAAGAAAAGGAAGAAGAGGATTGGAGTGGCAGAGCGAAGATAGGAAAAAGGAATGCGGTGAAAAGAGGGAAAATATATGGGGATGGGATGTGTAGAAGATAGGGGAAAAAAGGACGGGGAAAAATAAGTACTGACGATAAAGGGAAGGTAGAATGAAGGAGTAGGGAGAAGTGCAGGGGAAAATATCGAGGGAACAACGGGTGAAGAAACTGGAAGGCTGGCGGGGATAAAAGAACTTGCTTGAATAAACTTGCTATGAGTACACGCCTACGAAAGGGTCAGTGAAGACAGCTTTTACAGTGCCCTCTGACTGAGAGGATTTCCCTCAGTCAAACCACTTTAGTACGATGACAGTGTTTCATTTTCTTCTAGGCGTCTCCAGATGATGATTACATTCGGGTTCGGAGGGACCTGTCGAATTGAAGAGGTCAGGTGTAATCTTCATAATATCCTTCGACATGAGAGGTCTTAGGATCGGCTGGTAGCAAGAATAAAGTACATAAAGACACACCAGCCACACGTATTTAAGTGCACGTCATAACTCATAAAGGCCTTTAGAAAAACTCTTGAGAATTTTACTTCGAAGTGTTAATACACTTTTATAACGGAGGCAGGTCTTTCCAAACTACCAGATACTTGGTAAGAAAAAGCCCGTGAAAAAAGCGATATATGTAAGAGTGCAAGCATGTAATTACGAGGAAATTAAGTAGGTAAGTTAGAGAACATTACAAGTCCTCAACTACTTAACTCCTCCTCAAAAGACTTCTTTGGGTCGCTTTTAAGATCTCTCCTTAACTTGAATTTTATATAAGTTTCATTTGTACTTTTTATCTTTACTCACACAGCTACCAGTCACTCCAGAATCTAACCACGTGGATGTTAAGAAGAAAAATGCGAGAAACAAAAAGATATGTGATAGCAGTTTAGTGTTATGGTAACCTATCTTAAAACTGGTAAACACATAAGCACGACCCAAAGCATTTACTACTGCTGTTGCTACTACTACTACTATTACTACTACTACTACACCGCCTCCTCCTCCTCCTCCTCTTCCTCCTCCTCCTCCTCTAAGAAGAAGCAAGGGGGCCATTCAAAGCTCAGTTAACTCTTGTTGAATTGTAGAATTATTTGCAGGGGTCAACTTCGTCCGAGGCTGCTGTTACTTTGAGAGAGAGAGAGAGAGAGAGAGAGAGAGAGAGAGAGAGAGAGAGAGAGAGAGAGAGAGAGAGAGAGAGAGAGAGAGAGAGAGAGAGAGAGAGTACTTTCATCCCTACTCCGATAAATGTTCAAACTATGAGTAAAACATTTTTTATCCATGCGTCTGTGACACTGGCGGTCCTGACTAGATGACTGACGACTAGCTGGCTGGATGACTGACTGGCTGGTTGAATGACTGAGTGACTGGCTGAATGACGAATGACTGGCTGGATGAATGACGAATGACTGACTGGTTGAATGATGACTGACTGGCTGGTTGAATGATGAATGACTGACGGGCTGAATGACTGACACTGGGTGACTGACTGACTAATACCTTTAAAATATGGCGATGGTTCCTTGTTAATCCTTGCTACCAGCGAACGATTACGCACATTTCGGAAATTTCTCGACCAGGAGTTGTTATGATTTAAGTCTCACAATCCCTTTCATAAAAAAAAAAAAAAAAAAAAAAAAAAATTGTCTGGTGTCAACAAGAATGGCATACAGAACAGTTTGGCGGTATTGTAGGGGGGGTTAGCTGAAGAGAAAGGTATGGGACATTGGGATCAGATGGGATGAATGGGATGGTAAAGGAAAGGAAAAGGAGGAAGTGGGCGCAAACAAGAGAGCTAATGGAGGGGGAAACTGAGAGGGATAGGGGAGAGAGGGAGAGGGGGGAGAGGGAGAAAGTGCGAGGGAGATGGGGGGGGGGAGAATGCAAGGGAGAAGAGGAGGGAGAGGGAGGACTGAGTGGAGGGGGACAGTGGAACGGGGAAAAGGATGATGATGGAGCCGCGGTGGGAAAGGTGAAGATGGGAGAGGGAGGGGAGTAGTATTTAGGGGCTGGTGTTGATGGAAAAGAAGGGGGAGGGGAGGGAGGGAGGGAGGGAGGGAGGGAAAAGGACAGAGAGACAAGGGGTGGGAGGGACAGGAAGTGGGGTGGGGCTGGGTGAGGAGGGGAACACATTCGCACACCCAGCCCCAGAATTGTGACGGGATATTTATCGTTTATCGGGGCCGGCCGGAGTTCAGTAATTACCAAAGTTGAGTCTAGCACCTGGAGTGGCCCTTGGGGGTGCGGCGAGAGGGGGGAGCCATTTACTCTGCAACACCACTGACAGCGATTGCGGCAGTAGACAGGGATAGAGGTAGGTTAGCGGAGGCTGGATAGACACGAACGGCATGGTAGGCAAATATGGGTTGTAGACAGCAACTGGACATAGACAGTAATGGAATGGGAGACAGGGAAGGATGATAAAAAGCAAAGGAATAGTGGAATGGAAAGGGTGACAGGCAGCAACAGACGGCGGCGCGGCACATAGTAATGGGTGGCAGCACACATCAGGGGGAGGCAGTAGACAGCAACAGAATATTTTGACAGCACTGGGCAATATACTGCAAGGGGACAGTAGAGAGTAATGAGACAGCAGACAGCAATGGACGGCAGACAGCAATGGGACAGCAGAACGCAATGGACAACAGACGGCAATGGACAACAGACAGCAATGGATAATAGAAAGCAATGGGACAACAGACAGCAATGGGACAAGACAGCAATGCACAAGACACAGAAAGGCGAGACACAGCAATGGGATAACAGACAGGGACGGGAGGTGGTACGTAAAAATGGCAGGTGACAGAGAGTAGTGGGTGGCAGCAGACAGGGATGGAATGGAGTGGTAGCGGCAATCGGGACAGAGGGAAGCGACGACAGCAATGGAGTAGTGGACGTAAATAGCAGGTAGTAGACGGCAATAGGGGCGGCAGACGTAGTTAGTTCAATACAGAGAAATGCAGGTGGTACAGAGCAAGCAGTGGGGCGGCAGACAAGGAAAAAGGGAAGGTACGGCAAGTAGAACATTTTAGTGTAATTTTGAAACTGAATATACATACATAAAACATAAATACACACATATAAACACATACATACTACTGCCTACGTACATACACAGCCTACATACACATACGGATATATACTCACACTGCACAGTACGGAGGCTGTGTGTAATCAATCATATTAGTGCACAGCCAACACTCACACACAGACATGTCAATAAACCCATTCACTACTAGTACACTGACGTCTCATTTCATTTTCGTAACCTCCGCACGATATTACTCTACTTGGACGTCTCACACTGAAAAAGTTGATGAAAAACTATATCTAACTCTCTATTTTGAAACTCTAAGCCGAATAAGCTCGTCTGAAGACGTTGTAGTAGTGAAGGCATTAACTATACCAAACCCTGAAGACTGCATGCACCTAGGTACAAATTGCATCTCTTCATCAACTGTGAGAGGTATAAGTAACAAAGACTCTTTTACATTCATACATATAAACTTACAGAATCATGTAGGCTATACACGTACGTACATCAGTAGATAAATGCCGGTACATACATACTTGTATACATATACATTACTAGAACCTAAGTTGGTACATACATCAGTACATACATACATTACACACACAATCATGCATATACCAAGGCAACAATATGTGTAGGTCAATATAAGTGTGCCTAATAAACGTGCACAAGGCACACATACCTGCATACGTACATTAATCGACCAGTTATAAAAACCCTACGTTGACATCCTGGGTATAACAAAACATACGGCATTTCCCCCAGACAAAGTAAGCAGCCTCGCATATTAGCATTTAATTAACTAAAAAAAGAAGTCCAAAAACAGAAAAAAAAAGTCCAGTGCGCGGCCGCGATGGAACTGCACGGCCGAATTCATATTTTTGACATTAATATGCAAAGTGGAAAATACGAAATAAACTAGGGCGCCGAAATATACAGCGGCGAATATGATATCCGCGCCGTAAACTAGCGTCATAATCATAACATTAGGCTACACAATGCCAGGCCCCGAAATTTGGCCAGACCCGAAATAGGAAAATGTGTATTGCTCTGTGTGTGTGTGTGTGTGTGTGTGTGTGTGTGTGTGTGTGTGTGTGTGTGTGTGTGTATTATTCACCCCCCCCCACACACACAGCGCTCCTACAAACATACACGATTACGTGATTATAAATAATCTACACATTACAAACACACACACTTCACAAGGACACACATGCCTGGCACACAATGACATGGAGTCCCAAACACAAATAATCATACATAGCCTCCCGGTACCTACTTGTACGTGAAACGACATTTGGCATATGTTCCACACACACACACACACACACACACACACACACACACACACACACACACAGCACAAACACAGAGTTACACTTGCAAGCATGCCTTTACACACAAATATAATCGTACACGCTCACTCATACAGAACCAACACTAATACGTAACACCAAATTCAAAGAGAGACTTTCACAAACACTAAAGCACACATTACACAAACATACAAAATAACATGCATGGGACACAAATATGAAATCACAGAATCATACATACACAAAGACATGGAAGTAACGCGGCACAAAAATATAATTAAACATGCATTTGCTAAAACAAACTTAAAAACAATCACTGACGAAAGTGTATGATAACTTACACACATTTGCAAAAACTTAACTTACAAACATCTACACACACACACACACACACACACACACACACACACACACACAAAACCATCATGCACACAAATAACAAACACGCAAAAAAAAAAAAAAAAAAAAAAGCAACCGGTTTCTTTCAAAGCGGCGGGCCCAGAGTCTCGTGCATCTCCTCAAGCACTCGCACACACGCTTACCCGCACGCAAAGGCCCTTCCACACGCACACCTCTCCTTCAGCCCCCCAAGCACACTGAGGCACACTCACGTGTATGTAATTTTGTAAAGAGTTCATCTAAAACATAAAAATTCTAAGGCCTGGTATAGGTTGAAAAAAGTAGCGCTCACACACACACACACACACACACACACACACACACACACACACACACACACACACACACACACACACACACACACACACAAACTCCCCCCCCTCCTTCCACACTCACAACGATCAATCCTTCACACACAACCATACCCAACTCACACACACACACCTCTCTGCCCCCCCAAACACAAACTCATACACACGCAAACGCAAAAAACGTAAACTGCAGACAGGTACTTTGAGAGCGGCGGGCCAGCACACAGCCAGAGCCACTCACCCCATCTGTAATTCTAATGAGCATTGATGTTTGCGACATTTCCATATTTTTATGCATAAATGTTTACAAAAAGCCGCGTCGGGCCGGAGGGGGTGACGCAGTGGGTGGAGAGGGGGAGGGAAGGAGAGAGAGAGAGAGAGAGAGAGAGAGAGAGAGAGAGAGAGAGACCAGTAGCGGGGACGAGGAGTGAGGGAGAAATTGGGAGGTGGGGCGAGGAGGAGAGGTGATGAGAGTAGGTGAAGCAGGGTACGAAAAGGATGAATAACGAGGAGACAGTCTTGAAAAGGAGAATAATGGCTGGAAAAGGAAGGGGGCACTGGGGAGCTGAGGGCAGAGGCCGGAGGGGATGTGGGATGGAAGAGAACTTGTGGAATAGGGAGAAAGGATAATGAATAAGTAGTTTTGAAGGGAGAAAGAACGGATGGCGGTCGGAGTTGATGGGAGGAATGGGAAAAGAATTAGCTGGAGGGTAACTACTACAGTCCAATATATGTCTTTCCATTGTCCTGCCTCCTGAAGATATAATTCAGTTTGATAAAGTTCTCTAGAAGGGAATAGTTAATGAAGGCTATATTCAACCACGGAGAAAGTAACAAATTTTAAGACTAGGTTTCATTTCAAATGGAAACTAAATTATTTTCTTCAGCTGGTGATGAGTCCTAATAGTCTGAGTTATAACAGTTACTCTCTCAGGACAGTTCAAGAATTGTCCTTTCACTAACGCCAGACGCTTCTATTTAGATAAGTGGGTCATAGTAGTCTTAGAGAAATGCGAAGCAGAAGGGGAAGGACATGAGCATAAGGTAAGGAAGGGGGAGGAGAGGGGGGGAAAATTAAGGGGGAGCGGAAAACAGAACTGGAAGGACAGGGATGGGTAGAAGAAGAGGGATGGAGAAGGGGAAGGGAAGTGGGAAGGAGAAGTACAAAGAAGAGAGGATAGGGGAAGTGGAAAAGGAGGCGTTAAAGGAAACGAAGGTGGGGGAGACGGAAGTGGTGGAGGAAGATGGAAGTGGAAAGGGAAGAGGGAAGGGAAAGTGAATGATGGAAAGAGAAAAGGAGAACCCGGAAAGGGGAAATGTAAGGGGAGAGGTGGAGGAAGAGAAACGAAAAGTGGAGACGGGAGGGGAGGAAGGAGTGAGGAAAAGGAGATATTTCCCTAGGGTAGCCGACTTTTATTACACTAGTCTTCATAAGCGAGATGTTTGCACTAACCTCGGGCTACAAAGTAAACAACCGTCCCACGCCCAACCGAGGCCTACCCACGCCACGCCCAAGCCTACTCTACCCACGCCCAAACCTAACCTACCCACGCCCAAACCTAACCTACCCACGCCCAAGCCTATTCTACACACGCTCAAACCTTCTGTACTTACTTCCAGACCCACTCTACCCACACCCAGACCTATTTTACCATCGCCTAACCCTATTCTATGCACGCCCAAGAGAGAGTGAGAGGAAAAAGTCTTAGTGGGGAAAAAAGGTGAATGGGGAGAGAGAGAGAGAGAGAGAGAGAGAGAGAGAGAGAGAGAGAGAGAGAGAGAGAGAGAGAGATAAGGAGGTAAAGGGAGAAGGTAGTAAAGGGGAAAACCGAAAAAAAACATGAACTGGAAAGAACGGCCTGATTCCGAAAAAAAATAAGTTTGAGGGGTGAAAATTTGCCATTATATATGTACGTGGGTTAAAAAAAAAAAAGTCAATGAAAGTCCGGTACCGAGAAGAAATGTAGGAACAAACTGGCAATATATGCACTGAGAAAATATAGATAGATAGATGGATAGAGAGATAGATATAATACAGCGGGAGATGAAGAAGGCTAAACAGGGAAAAAAAGGAAAAGGTGAATCGGAAAACAGGAGAAAAAGTAGACAGATAAGTAAACAGAGAAAGATATGAATTGTGAAAAACGCCAGTGGGATAAGATGAAGGGGAAAAAATAAATAACGAGTTGTGACAGAGAGGCCCTATTCTACCTTTTGCAGAACCAAAATGGGGCGTCGTTTTGGGCACAGTGGGGGAAGGATACGGTGAAGAGAGAGAGAGGCTTCTATATGCACTCTCCAAGAACATTCACAGGCACTTAACATAGCCTCCACGTACACTCAGACATTCCCCAGACCCTCCATGAATAGGCACAGACATTTACGGACTCAAATACTCAAGTCAGCAAAGCAGCTAACCAATAACGAACACTCAAACCTTTAGATACACACTCACAGACACAAACGCCAGGACACCGATTGGGTCTCATACTCAAGCACTTACAATTAATTATAAGCAAATACATTTATTACTTTATGTTCAATTACTCTAGTCTTGGAGGATCATTTATCAGCGGCTTTGCTTATTCAGCTACTCTTCTTGCTTTGCAGATTCTCCACCAATTTTCAATCCTTGCCGAATTCTCCTGCATTTGATTAGTCCTCATTTACCTACTGAGTTCTTTAATACGTCCTCGTGTTAAAGAGGCACGAGTTCCGTGAAATCTCCCTACGATCAACTTACATCTCAGCCACATCATTCTCAATTCAGACCATTGTTTCTTACAAAGTTTTTCTTCAGACAATCGTTCTTCCGACTTGAATTTTCATAGCCATTACAGTCTTCCTTCAAGTAACCGTTCCATAATTCCTTCCTCAGCCAAACTACTCCTTTGCCTAACACACTCTTTTTCAACAAACTATTGTTCCTCTCGCACCATTCCAGTACGTTTTAAACTAAGATTAACTATTCGTAGCCCATTATATCCTTCAACCAAACTTCATCTTTCCTTTACCCCATCCATCTTCTCCCTTCAACTGTTCTTCCTACCAGGCCCTTCCAACTTTTTCAAAAATAATATCGTTAAATATTCATCAAACTATTCCTCAGCGCAACTTTTCTTCAGTCTGGCCATTTTTTCTTTGCGCCATTCTTCTCCCTCTAAATAGTTTTCCGCCCAATCTCTTTTTCCATAAAACTAGCTCTTCAGACAGACTGTCTTTCGGCCAAACCATCCCTCAATTGAACCGTCCTCTAATCAAACCGTCCTCCAATCAAACCGTCCGCCCAATCAAACCGTCCCCCTCAATCAAACCCTCCACTCCAATCAAACCGTTCACCCCAATCAAACCATCCCCCAATCAAATCATCTTTCGCCCACACCATCCTTAAAGCGAACTACTATCCTTCGCTCGAACTATCTTTTCTCTCGCACCCTCCTTCCTCTTCCTCCAAACATTCTTCTCGCCGAGCCATTCCAGCTGCTCTCAAATAACTCTCCATCCTTTAAGACCCTGCCTTCCCCCTCCCCTCCACCCCTCCCTCCCCTCCTAACCCTCCCTCCCTCCCCGGCGCCGCCATAAACACGAATTAGGTGAAATGGGAGACTTCGCACCAGGATCCCAAAGAGGACCTAGAACGGGTGGCTAAAACTTCGGCTTAAATTTTTGTGCTGCTGCCTTCCGTCAAAAACTACACTGATAATTAAACTTCTTTTTTTCAGCTTCTATTTTGAAGTGTCTCTATGGTTTGCAAGAAAAAAAAATCGTTCAGAGGAAGAAAGAATAGGCCATGCTGGGTGGATGGAACTGGGCTTAATTTTGAACTCATGGCTTGTATAAAAAAAAAAAAAAAGCACTGGTAATTACATTTACTTCAGAAATGTTTGTTTCCGTCCACTTGAAGTATTTTCTGTACACACACACAAAAAAATCGTCTGGAAGAGGTAAGAATAAGATAAGTGGCTGAAACGGGTGGAATTGTACACTGTTGTCTTGTATAAGAAAAATACAATGATAATTAGGACACTTTTTATATAATGTTTGTTTCCTTTATTGTGATGCGTTTTTCCAATGCTAAAAAATATCTGGAATCAGCAAGAATAAGATGACAAACGAGCTAGTGTAGTTAATGGACAGTTTCTCTAACCCAATCAATGAGACAGTCTCCTTTAACCTCTTCAGTGCTACAGTTCTTTCCTAAGTCTCATAAATATCACTTGTAGGTAGGAACAAAAAAACAAATGGAAACGTACTGAAGGAACTGAAGCAGAATAAAGTACTGAAGGCAGCAAACAAAGACATCACCTATATCAAAAGGACTACTAACGTTCCCCTCAGCTTCACTACTTCTACCCACATCACTTCTGCAAACATATTACAAATGCCAAAATTTACTTGGGAAAGTTATGGCGAGGCCTCCATTTTATTTCTGCAGAGTTATGGAACCTTTACCCTATATCTGTAATCATATGAGCAATAAAACTGAAGGAATCTGATACCTTTGGCAATCCTGGAGTCGAGATTGATTTTGTTATGGATCCTGAACTATGCAGTAAAAATGTTAAGGGTTAGGGCGAACAACTTTCTTGAGCCTCATTCAACTCTACCCACTCGCCATTTCATCCGAAAATTCAACCTTCTGCCGTTGCTTTCCTGGCTTCCCTATTTTTTCTCTTTCCTTTCTCCTTCCTTTATTCCTCTTCCTCCTATCCCAATTTTTCTTCAGTTTCCCTTCCCTTCTTTTTCCCGCCCTTAACCCTTTCCATTTCTTGTTGTATTCCCTAATATTTTCTTCCTTTTTCTTGCGTTCCATTTACAAAGCTTCCCATCCTTTCCCATCCCATCCCATTTTATTCCTATTATAACTCTACCAAGGGTTCACTCCAAGGTATTCCCGGCAGGTCCCTTAAAATACCTTGTCCTTAAAACCTCTCCTCCTACCCACTTGACCACTTTCTCGCACAAAACATTTTTTTTTTCTTTTCTTCGTACCCCATCAACTTGTGCCTCCATACCGCTCTCCCCACCGCCCTGTTCACCACCCCATGTGAAGGCTCCCGAAGATGAGTAAAATTATCTGATGGTATTAAGAATAGTCCTCCTTAACCCCATAACTACGGGGGTGCTCTCCCAAGTTGCATAAAGTCCTCTCGCAACACCAGGAATAAAATTAAAATGGCGTATTTGAGCTCGAAAGACCTATAACTGGTCCTTTCAACTCCAATTTCTACCTCTGGACACCCCACTCAACTCTCTCTCTCTCTCTCTCTCTCTCTCCATTCCTTCTAGCCTTTCCTTTCCATCCCAACACGTTTTCTTCTTTCATTCCTCCTTCCCTTCCCTCCCCATCACCTCGAACCGTAAACTTCCTCTATTTTCTCCTCCCAACCTGTTATCTTCCTTCATTTCCCCTCCCCTCCCCTCCCTTCCCCTTCCTTTCCTTTCCCTTTACCAAAACCTTTAATTTCCTCTAGCTATGCTCTCCCCTCCCCCTCCCCAACCTGTTACCTTCTTCCATTTCCCCTCCCCTTTCCTTCCTTTTCCTCAATCCGCTAATTTTCCTCCAAACCCCCTCCCCTCCCCAAACTGTTACTCAATTTCCCTCCCCTCCCCTTTTCTCCTCTCCCACCCCCTTGCTTTCCAATCTTTTCCCTTGCATTCCCTTTCCCCAGATTGTTAGTTTCCTCTATATATCCCCTCCCCCCACCTCCTCAGATGTTAGCCTCTTTCATTTTCCCTCCTCTTCCCTTCCCTCCTCAGATGTCGTCCTCTTTCATTTTCCCTCCCCTCCCCTTCCCTCCCTTCCCCTTCCTTTCCCTTTCCCTGATCCACTAATTTCCTCTCTATCTCCTCCCCTCCCCTCCCCAAACTATTATCTTCTTTCATATACCCTCCCCTTCCCTTCCTTTTCCTCAATCCGCTAATTTCTTCTATATTCCCTCCCCTCCCCTTTCCAAACCGTTATTTTTTATTTCTCCTTCCCATCCCTCCCCTCCCCTTTCCCTTCCCATCCTAGCTCCCCAGCCCGTTATCTCCCTCCATTCTTCGTCTCCCTCATTCCAGTCGACCACTTCCTCCGCACGGTAACAAAACCATTTCGGGTAAGTGCAAGCTCGGCACAATCTGAAACCGAAGGAGTGACACGCCGGATTTTGTCAACGTGGACAAAACGTAAAACTTTTACACATATAACTTCATAGGAAAGAAATGAAGGAAGGAAAAAAATAAAGTGATTCGGAAAAAAAGACGAGTTTTCTTTGGCGGAACCAATTTCTCCTGTATGAAGAAAGAATGCGTTTGGGCAATTATATACAAGGATAAGAAAATGCAACCAGGAAATTAAGGTGCTAAGGAACAAAAATAACGGCATGGAATCTCTCTCTCTCTCTCTCTCTCTCTGTCTTGCTCGCTCGCTCGCTCTCTCTCGCGCGCGCACACACACACACACACACACACACACACACACACACACACACACACACACACACACACACACACCAATTTTTTTTCATACAGGCTACTGATGATAGTATATGAAAAATAGGCAAACTCCTCAGCTTGTGGAAAATTATAACTTGCAAAATAACCAGCAAAAGCATGCAAAGTTTATAATGCCGAGGGTAAATATAAAAATACTGAGGAAAATGAGGCAACTTTTGAGATGGCGAGGAGAATCAGAAGACCACAAGCAAAATCATGCCCAATTTCTTGCATTAAGAGGACAATGACTAGCGAACGCCTTCTCCTCCCTCGACGCAAGCAACCCCTCGCAACAATACGCTACGGAGTTCATACGTAATCCAGGATCACTAAACTCCAACTTCTGACTCGTTATAAACCGAAATCTCTCCTCTCCACTACCTCCCCCCCTCAATCTCTCCCCTCCACTACCCCCCTCAACCTCTCATCTCTTCTCCCTCCTCCCCCTCCCAACCTCTCCTCTCTTCTCCCTCCTCCTCCACAACCTCTCCCCCGAAACTCAAGGCCCCGAATTACCTGCTAAATATTGCACTAAATATTCCCATGGGAGGTGGAAAACTGGCCAAGGCTGCCTAGTTAAGGTGGGCAAGGTGGGATCAGGCGAGGCAGGGGCGACTCCTAAACTTGCCTGATTACACCTTCACTAGTCCGGGAGGCTTAAGGCAGATTCAGGCACGGCAGTAAAGTAGGGATGAGAGGGGAGGCAAAGAGGGCACAGGAGGAGTGGTAATAAAGGTAGGATGTGGAAAAGGAGGAGGGGGGAAAAGGAGGAGGGAGCTGTGGAAGGGGGAGCGGAAGGAAAGTTGAGGGAATAAAATGGAAGGAATGGAGGAAACAAGGGAACCATATTAGGCAGATTTAGGCTCGACAGTAAAGTAGGGATGAGAGGGAGGCAATGAAGACAATGGAGGATGGGAGGAAAAGATAGGAGGGAAAGAAGTGACGAAAAGGAGAATGTAGATACGTGGGAGGGGAAGATGACGTAACAAGCTGGAAGGAAGGGAGGGGAAAAAAGATACCATATAAGGCATTTCCACCAGAGCAGTAAAGCAGGGATGAGAGGGAAGGGAAAAAGGGCACAATAGGAGGGGAATAAATATAGGAGGGATGGAAGAATGGAATAAAGGTTGCAGGTATGGGATGAGATAAAGGAGACGCGGAAATAGGGGATAAAGATTGTCGGGGAGGAAACATTGAAATAAAACGGAGGAGGGATGGGCGGACTGAAGCATGATGAAGGGTGGAAGGGGGGGAAGTAAAAGGATAAAAGAAAGGATAGAGAGATAAATAAGAGTAGAAGGGATGGATGACAAGGAGGAAAGAAGGGTATATGGCAAATTCAGGGATGAGAAAGGTGGAAAAGGTGGGGATAAGAGGGGGGGGGGGAAGGAACAAAAATAAGAGGGAAGGAAGAAAAAAATGAGATAAAGGATGGGAGAAGCAAACAAAGGTGGAAAACTATATAAAACAAAATTAAGGGAAGGAAGAAGAAAAACAATGGTAGCAGGGATACAAATCAGAGGGAGGAAAGGTTAAATGATGAAGGACGGTCAAAAGAAAAAAAGATGACACCCAAGGAGTAAAGAAGAGGCTATAAATGTGAAGGGGATGGAAGAAGGAAAAGCAAAGAAAGGAGAGGGAAAAAACATGATAAAAAGACATAGAAACAAAAGATAGAAATGAGGAAAAGAAGGTAAGGGACGAAGGAAGGGCAAGTTAGCAGCAAGTGGATGCTGTTAAAGGGGAATACAGAATTACTAAACTCAGGAAAAACTGAGAACAACAAATATGGTGAGGTGATATTAGAGTGGAAGCAAGGAAACGAACAGGGCAGAGAAGAGGAAAGAAGGACTAAAATGGGTGAACTGAGGAGGAGACAGGTGGTAAAAAGAAGAGTGAAAATAGTGGATGAAGTAAAGAAAGTCGGCTTGAAGATTTAGATAACAGAAAAAGGAAGCTGATACCTAAAACAGATGGAATGAAATGAGGAAAAGGAACAGGAAAATATGCGAATACAAGACGGGAGTGAATGGGAAAAATGGGGGGAAAATGAACAAGAATTAATTGGGAAACTTCAAGATAATAAGAGGGGTTATAAAGTTAAATTTACAGATCAGTCAAACATTACAGTCCTTTCTAGTTGGTCCGACCTTTAAAATGCAAATAGATACATAAAAACTATCGCAAAAAGTGAAGAATAACAGAGGTTTCAGAATATAGAAGAAGAACTGGAGAAAAGGAAGAAGGAGGGTAGGAAACAAGAGTCAGAGAGAGGATAAAAGAAGGAAATGGATGGGGATAGGGGAAGGGTAGGATCACGAGGGGGGAGGAGGAACATGGGGAAAGAGAATGGTAAAGAAAGAGGACAGGGAGACAGGGAAGTAAAGGAAATAGGCCATAAAGAAGAAATGAGAGAATGAAGGAGAGGATAAGTCGGGGAGGGAGGGCTGAAAGGGGCTGTGGAAGCGGTTAGAATGAAGGGAGAAAAAAATGTGAGGGAGGGGAAAGAGGAGATGAAGGGATAATACGGAGGAAGGATATGGAAGGAGAAACAGGTGGATGTAATCAAAGGAAGGAATAGACGAGGGAAATAGAAAAACAAAAGGAATAACTGATGTCAGCAGGTACGGTGGTTTTAGATACCAAGGTAAACGATAGAAAAGGTCAATTTGAGTCCCTTCATTACGGTGACGTGTTTTCCTTCTTGCTATTGCCATATTTCTCGAACTGGAGGAGTTAGACATAGCCTCCATGAACACACATGCTACAAGACATTTTCCCCAAGTTGAAGGATATTCTCTGGTTGATGTACAAATACAAGTACGTTATCGCAGTGAAAGTGTGATGGATGCATTGTCTTGAAAAGATAAAACGAGGGAGGACTGTATATGATAAGAATAAATATCGAACCACAGTAAAAGGATAAGTAAGGCGAGGAAAGTTTTACAAAACAGAAAACTTTTTTTTTTTTTTTATCTGAGTCCAACTCTGGGCATATTGTACCTCGGACAGTCCATTCCCTGAGGCACAGGAATCCTCCTAGTGTCACACACCTTCACATACCACTTCTTTTGCGTTAATACCCACCATTAATATTCATTACATGTTCCGATATTTCTTTCAGGTATAGTGTATTTGGCCAAACCGAGGTTGCATGCTCGTGGACAAAGGATAAGTGGAACAAAGACAGAGAAAGAAAGTAAGACGATAAATAACGTGAAGAGGGAAAATTATCAATACAATGGAAATAAAGGGACCAGGACCAGTGGAAAGGATATGGCAATGAAATATAAAAATGTATTAATTCGAAGAAAATGCCGGGTGATGGTAGTTGGAGGGCTTAAATGAGAAAATAATATATCAGTAAAATATATATATATATATATATATATATATATATATATATATATATATATAAACAGAAAGGACCAAAGGACCAGGAGAGAGAGAGAGAGAGAGAGAGAGAGAGAGAGAGAGAGAGAGAGAAGTAAGAATGGTAGAATAGTTTTGGGAGGGAGAGGAAAGTAGGGAAAAACACAAGAGACGGGAGAGGTTGCAAGAAAGGAAGTTAATTACTGAGAAAGGAAAGGAAGAAAAGACAAGACATAGTAGGAGGAATGGGAAGGCAGAAAGAACTGAGCGAAGGAAAGACGGAAGCGGACAACAACGTGGGAAACACAGCAGAATATAGAGGAAGAAACAGGCAAAGGAAGGAAGGAGGAAACAGCCACATAAAAGGAAGACGAAAACAAGATAATGAGGAAAGTGGGGTATGAAACCTGGAAATAAATTACAATTTAAGTGAAAAGCTGGGAGGAGGTGAAAATAAAGCGATGTGGTAAGTGAAAAGGGAAAGACAAACTGAACTGGGAAAGACGAAAAGGGGGAAGAGAGAGGCTTTAGAAAGGGAGCACGGGTGAGTGGAAAGGGCAACAGAAAGGGGCAAAGGTGAGAAGATAAAGAAAAAGATGGCAATGATGGGGAGTAGGCCCACTGAGAGTCGCCAAGGCTGAGAAGAGGGTATTGAAAAGGTGCAAGAGTGAAGAAAGGGGTAAAATATCAAGACAGGAGCCAATAAAAAGGGTGAGGATAACGCAGCCACAAAACGGGCCATGAATAAGGAAATGGGCAAAGGAAATGGGGCAAGGGTGAGGGGAAGGTCTTGAGAACTGCTTAAGGGTGAGGGGAGAGACATGTGAAAGGGTAAGGGGATGGACTGTGTGTGTGTGTGTGTGTGTGTGTGTGTGTGTGTGTGTGTGTGTGTGTGTGTGTGTGTGTGTGTGTGTGTGTGTGTGGAGGGAGAGAAAATGAGACGGGAGGGGCTGTGTGGTTCCCTTGAGAGCAATGCCAGGAACACCAGGGGAGGAACACCACACCACACCACACCCATTCTCCACCACACCAGCACTATTCTCTTCACCACACCAGCACCGATTTTCTCCACCACACCAGCACCATTTTCTCCACCACACCAGCACCATTATCTTCACCACACCAGCACCATTCTCTCCACCACACCAGTACAATTCTCTACACCACACCAGCACCTTTCTCTCCACCAAACCAGCACCATTCCCTACATAATACTAGCAACATTCTTTCCACCACACCAGCAGCATTCTCTCCACCACACCAGCAGGATTCTCTCCACCACACCAGCACCATTTTCTACACCACACCAGCACCATTCTCTCCACCATACCAGCACCATTCTCTCTCCACCACACCAGCACCATTCTCTCCACCACACCAGTACCATTCTCTCCACCACACCAGAGCCATTCTCTTCACTACTCCAGTCTCATTCCCTCCACCACACCACTCTCATTCTCTCCATCGCACCAGCATTTCCCCCCACACCAACCCTCCCCATAACACCAAATTTATACCCTTAACAAACCATGTTCATTATCCATCAAACCACTTTCATTCTCTTTCATCGCTCTTTCTGAAACCATACATCTCTTCAGCTGTCAGCAATTCCCATAATAAAGTATATTGTACTCAACCCGAAATATACTTAATTTTCCTTGGATACTGTCTGCATCGAAATATGACTGCCAATCATACGATAGAATCTGGACAGTTGGTACCAGCACTTACACAGCTGTTTCAACCGATTATATATTTTAATGTATGAGATACCTACTGTAAAGTAAAAACTCTTCAACACCACGCGGTGTTAGGATTAAGCAATTACAAACTGCACGATGGTCTTGCTAAATAGGCTACTGTTTAATTCGTGTGTAGCTTCCTGACATATTAACTGTTTTCACTGACGCTAGATTTCATGCCGAACAAAACAGTGTCCCCCAAAATGGAAGGATGGCTTCTCTACAACCTTCAGTTGAAATATATCTCAGTAATCCACGAAGGAGGTGAAAAAGTTCGAGATGATGTAAAAAAAAAAATAATAATAATATGTTTAGCGATTACTTAGTGCCTGGAACCCTGACACTTCCATCCTCCTCAACTGCCCTGGGCCCAAGGTAGGCTGCCCGAAAGTTCACGAAGCATTCTTTTATTGGGGTGATTGAGAGGGTCAGACAGGCAGAGCGAAGATGGAAAGTAAAGAGGGTGGGGAGGAGATAAGGGAAGGGAAGGAGAGGGGGGAAGGAGCAGAATTGGTAGAGGGTGCCACGAGGAAGGGAAGGTTGGGAAGGGGTAAGGAAAGAAAGATTGTAGGGAAACGGGGGGAAGGAAGAAAGACAACAAGGAATATGACAGGGAAGGGTTGACAAGTACCACACGCAAAAAGAGAAAAGGGAAAAGAGTAAAGACAAGGGAAGAGATGAGAAATCTAAGAAGAAACCATGAGTTAAGACTATCACAAGTAAGAAAAAGAGGAGAGAAACGATTACGAGAGCTGAAATAGTAGAAAAAATACAGAAAAAGTAAACAGGAAAATATATTGGTCAAAGACGGAATTGAAATGGTACTCATAATGTTAACCTGGACGAAAAGTGTGAAGTAAAATTATAAGCAGTATCACACACAACCCAGGTTTTTTTTTTTAAATTTAACACATCTCTCTTTCTATTGCTAAAGAATATGCTCAGATATCTGAAGGTCTACGACGAAAGTCTGAATTCAAGAACCAAAAGAACTAAAAACTAATCATAAACTACAAGAAATTGTGCGATAACAAAGAAAAGTTTTATCAGTACCTACTTAGACCGTAACGCCAAAGAAAAAAAAAAAAAAGTAATACATTATATGTCGTTCACATCTAAGTAACTAAAGAAATAAAGAGCAACCAAAGAAAGAGAAAATGTTAAGCAGAAAGAAATAAAAGAAATAAAGAAGGATGAGGATGCTAATTCACCTCAAAGAGACGGAAGGGAAAAAATGGAGAGCAAGAGGTAACGAAGAGGAAGATGGTAAATAGGATGAAATAAAAGAGCAATTAAAGGAGGGAAGAGGAGTAGCAGAATGTAATAAAAGAAACAAAGAAGGAAGAGGATAATATTTCACCTCCAAGCGACGAAGGGAAAAAAAATGGGGAGCAAGAAGTAACGAAGTGGAAGATGGTAAATAGGAAGAAATAAAAGAGCAATAAAGACGAGGGAAAGGAGTCTGGTTACCCTCATTACAGATGCATGAACTAAATCAGCTTGGGTCTGGCTATGGTCTCCCGGGGACCCTTATTTCACCCACACCACCCAAAAGCACCGAAGAAGAAGAGAGAGAGAGAGAGAGAGAGAGAGAGAGAGAGAGAGAGAGAGAGAGAGAGAGAGAGAAAGAGGGGGAGAGAGAGAGAGAGAGAGAGAGAGAGAGAGAGAGAGAGAGAGAGAGAGAGAGCGAAGAATCGTCTTTTTTCTCCGGCTCGTCCCCCCCCCCAACACACACAGCAGCTAAAAAAAAAACCTTAACGAGCATTTTATATCGTGAATGTATAAAAAGGCGAGGTAACAAAAAATCTTTGGCGTATATTCTAATTTTCTGGCTGCTCTTGGAAGATTTTATTTAAAACATGGTATTTATATAACCCACCCGCCGTAGATGAAATGGGTAAAAACTGTTCCCTTTCCTTTTTATTTGTTTATTTTTTAAATTATTTTCTCTACAGCCTATTTCCTCATGACGGCCCTCATCCCTTTACCACGAAGAGGTAATTTTCGCATTATTCCTGCAACCAACGGACTATTTCATTTACTTAGAGGGAAACCAAGCATAGCGGGGAAGCTTCATGTGTACAGTTTCTACCCCCTTCACAGAGAGTGGTTTCTTACATGCTAAACAATTCGCCGTAAAGTTGTATAAAGTATGTCATAAAGGCCGTACGATCACCCCCCGCACACAAGAAAAAAATCATGTCCTTATTTTCATTCTCTAATTCCCATGGTGTATTTTTTTCATTCTACACTTGATATATATAATCGATTCATATGTATGTGTATGTATGGGGGCCTATATATGCATGTATGTATGTTTATGTATGCGCGTATGTATGCTAAGACAGAATGATAACGTCGCCAAAATGGGAAAAGGAAAATCACACACGGAAAAAAATAAGTCGAGAGAGAAACGATAAAAGAAAACCTAATCACGGCAAAAGGAAAAACAAAAAATCATACCGAGATTGAAACGTCAAGCCCCAGTCACCGGGCACCCCAAAATTATCCCACGTCCCAAATGTCGACAAGGAAAAAAAAAAAAATCAAATAATTAGGAAGGGACTGACTACACAGCTCTCGGGAAAGGCGGGGGGACAGGGGGGCGCTTTCGGCGTATTAGCCCCTTCATTCCGGGGATATTTTTTCGTAGTTTTTATTCATCACTGGAGAGCTTTTCTAATTTACGTTCCTGTAGATGCAATCTGTACTTGCCCCTTCAATTCATATTTGCCAGTAAACTGAATTAATGTCTAGTGATGGCAAGGCTAGAAAATACGTCCACGGAAAGAAAGGATGAAGAGACTTTATTCTCTCTCTCTCTCTCTCTCTCTCATCATCATCATCATCATCATCATCATCATCATCATCATCATCGCCTTTGCTGCTACCATTTCTCTCACGGAAACAATATCTCCTGGTGTCATTAATAATAATTTAACTACGGCCACGTGACGCAGGGAGGGAAAGGAGGGATTCTGGCTGCGATTTTGGAAGGGAAGTAGTGACTGGTCTATATCAGGAGACTTTCTTTTTTTTAATGCATCACGTCACTCACAGCCACGACACTTAAATCTGGCTTGTCAAAGTGAGTTAATGGGTAGAATTTATTTTGGTGTGGAGGCTGACGATGGCTCAGGAGGAGGTGGATTTGGGTGTGTTGACTGGAACGAATATAGGGCGTCGGAAGGGAAAAAAAGGAGACTGAGGAAAGGGGGGAAGAAGGGGATCGGGGAGGGGGTACGGAAGGATAACAATGGGAAGGAACAGGAGGGAAAACTAGGGAAAGGGGGTGAGAGGGAAAAGGGAGGATTTGGGAGAAAAAACCTGAAGTCTGTAAGGGAAAAAATATAGGAAAAAAAGAGCGTGTAGGGAAAAAGAAGGCTGTGGTGAGGAAAAAAAGTGGAAGGGGAAGGGGGGAAAAGAATAACTATGAAAAGTGGAGTTGCTAATGTGAAGTAAAATGGGGAATGTGAGAAAACAAACTGGAAAAAAAGACAAATATTACGAATACTGGGGGCAGAAATGACTGGGAATAATAAAGAAAGGAGCTAAACGGAGGAGAGGGAAAAAGAGGTGAAGGAAGGATACAGAGGAATGAGACAATGGATATGGAATGAATGCAGGACAAGGATGTAAATAAGGAAAAGAAATAGAAAAAAAGGAAAATTAGTACTGAGGAGTTAAGAAGGAAGGACGCAGGGTGAATGAGACAGACACCAGAGGGAAGATACAAGAGGTATGATACATATGAAGGAAAGAAATAAATGAGAAATGGATGAGAGACGAGAATGAGAGGAGGGAAAGTAAAAATGAGGGAAAGAGAAAGATGAAAAGGTAAGAAAATAACGGTGAGAAAGGATACACAACAGACAGCAAATGAGGAGGATGAATCAGAAGGACAAATGAAAAAAAAAAATCATACTACGGGATACAAAAAAAAAAAAAAAAGTATGCGGTGAGGGAAAATCATGAGAAAAAAGACTGAGTGAATGAAAAGACTCTGGAGGAAGGAAGAAAAATGACAAAGGCAGAGGGAAAGGGAGGAAATGATGGGTAAGACTCAGCAGCATAGAAGGGTATAAGGAAAAGGTAAAACAAGGAGAGAAGAGAAGGTAAATGGATGGGAGGAGAGGAAGACATGAAGGAGATGAAAGGGCGACATGGTACAGAAAGGGTTGAAAAGTGAGGACACACGGAGAAAAGGATACATGAACGAGAGAAAAGGGTGGTATCGGAGAACTGGTTACAAATGGATATTTAGGAAGAAAAGAATGGGGGAACTGCGTCAACAAGAATGAGACAATCCATATATACCTGTAAAGAATGGAAAACGATAAGTCAAAAATCATTGAAAAAAACAGGGAAGTCAGTAGAAACAAATGATGGGAAAGGGTCAGAAAGGAAAACCGACATAAAGATACCAGAAAAACGAAGCGTTAATGAAGGAAATAAAGGACTGGGGAAACATGACAAGGCGGATTATAATAAACGATGGGAAAGTCAGATATCGGAAACGGCGTGGGAAACAGCAGGATAGGACACAGAGTATGGCAAAGACAAAGGAAATAAACTGGTTAAGAATGGGGAGAACAGATGAAGAAGGAAGGCTAATGAAATTGAAAAAGAATAAAAAACGGGGAAAAGGACGAATCGAGGCAAATATCAAGAAGCAGAGAAGAAATTGGAAGCCGTGAAGAAAAGTAATATAAGGGGAGACTGAACACATGATGAGAAGTGTGAGTCGGGAGGATGGGGGGAAAAGACTGCACAAGGAAGGATGATCTAATGGAGGTATAAGCAGCAAAGAGAAACAGATATATGAAGGAAAAAGGGGGAGGAAAAGGCAAAACAAGTTGGAAAATGTGGTGAAAGACGGGTGGAAGGATGAGGATGACAGCCAAAAAAAAAAAAGGGGGGGGGGAGTTAAGATGGAAAAATGAAATGCAAAATGAAAGACATAAAAACAGTTAAAGGCCCGATGATGGGCAGGAAGGGGGGAAGGGAAGGGGAGCGGGGCGACGCTGGTCAATGGGGGTAAGGAAGGGAGTGGTAGGTGGCGGAGCTGAGAAGAGAAAAAAACTGAAAAGAAACAATGAAAACCGAAAATATGACAGACGTGGACGGAAAGGATATTGTGGAAAAGGTGGGTAAAAAAAAAAAAAAAAAAAAAAAAAAAGATGACTGGGAAGAGGAGATCAGTGCAGGAGACTATAATGGGTGAAATATTGGAGAAATATTAAGAACAACAAGTCGATGAAAGAAAGTGAATTGAAAATGTGTACAGAATAAAAGATTTGAAAGACTGAAGAAGGGAGGAAGTGGAAGAAAGCGGGGGAAGCGGGAAAGGAGGGGGCTTCAAGAAAGTAAGTAGATAATGATGAAAACAATACAAACTATGAAGATGGGAAAATACACCAATGACGAGGAGAGGAAGAAAGAAAAGAGTATCTGAGGCTTACATGATGAAAGGAATGGAAGATAGCAGTCATGGTGGTGGGGTGTAACAGCTCAAAGAATTAACCAGGAGGGCACTCCGTGGAGCACATCTCTTCGACAAGGGCAATTTAATTTCCAAACCATTCTTCATAATGGGTTTTCTCAACACTGATTAGGGTTTTACCAAAAATGTTTTCCGGCTCCATCGTCATCAGTACGATACGGATCGGTCCCAAAAGTTAATCGATTGCTCCCTGAGACATGGGCCATCTACACACCAAATCTGGCCCAAATACTCGTACTGTGTTTCTTTTAGTTTTTGAGAAATCCTGCTAACAGGCAAACAAACAAACAGGGATGAAAACATACTCACCTTGTCAAAGAGAAAGATAGAAAACGCAACGAAAATGAAACAGCGGATTCATGAAAAAGAAGAGGGGGAAAAAAAAGGGAGGAGGGGGGGGAGAAAGCATGAAAGAGACGGGGAGACAGGGGTGTGGGGAAGGGAGGGGGGAGGAACAGCTCAAAGAAGGATATAATGGGGTGGGAGGAGAACGGAGATTGGAGGAGAACAAAGAGGTGCTTGGGGAGGAGATGAGATGGTTGGCAAGGAGTGGGGGGAGATGCCGGCACAGGAGGGGATAAGCTACCGTGAAGAAAAATAAGCTTAAGGAAGAAACTTGGAAGAAAAATCAGCTTAGTTAACTTGGAGGAAATGGAAGAAAACTTGGAGGAAAAATCAGCTAAGTGAACTTTGGGAAAAGCGAAGGAGAAATGGATGGGAAAAGAAATAAGTTTGGTAAATCTGGAGAAATATTTTGCTTAGTAAAGAAAGGAGGATGGTAGAGAAAATATTTGCTTTGTAAGGAGACTGGTTAAGAAAAAAAATGCGAAGGAGAAACTGTGAAGGAAAAGTAAAATGAAAAAAAAAAAAAAAAAAAAGGCAAGAGACACCAGGAAAGAAGTGGAGAGATGAGAGGGGAGGGGAGGGGAAGGAAAGAGGAAGAAAACATGAAGAAAAAATGGAGAAAGAAATGGGAAAGAGTAATGGAGAGAGAAGAAACCGAGAGAAGAGAGAAGAAACAAGATGACAGGAGAAACGAGGAGAGAGGTGAGGAGAAGAGAGGAGGAAAAAGGAGAGGCGAGGAGAGGAGTAAATGAGAGAGGAGGGGAGAGGTGTAAAGAAGGAGAGAGGAGAGGAGAGGAGACGAGGGACAGAGAGGAGAGAGGAGGAAGGGAGAGAGCTGTTTCCCCTTCCCATGGGGTTACTCAACTTGTGAATATTCATACTAGGATTCAGCCTGACCTCATCACCGCCTCATTGTGTTCGGGGCAAGGCCAGATGAGAGGGAAATGAGCGTCAGCAGGGGAAATGAAGTGAGGAAAATGGGATAAAGCGGGCATGAGCAAGGATAATTGAGAGGTAAATGTGGAACAGGAAAAATTTAGGAATCGTTTGGCAACACTGCAAGGAAAAGGAGGAACGAAAAAAGGGAAATTGATACATATTGCGGTCTTTAACCCATCAGTATTTTCCTTGTTTCCCGATTATTGACAAAAACATAAATCAACAACAATAACCAATGCAACGAAACAACCTCAAAACGGCAAATACTAGCTAACAAAACAACTCAAATAACAGGCAAAAACAATAGCAAACAACACAGTAAACTTGGCCGTCATTACTGAGAAGGTACGGAGGTATTTGAAGGTCCTTTTGCCGAAGTGAAGGGTGAAACAAAAAAAAGTGGTATAATAAGGTCTACGTATAGTTCTAAGACATAAGAAAGTGTGGTAGGAACTAAGGTATGGCGAATGAAGTGTAGTATGAAGCAATTTGTTGGTATGTGGTTTGAAGTGCAACATAAGGGGCAAAGAGTGAAAAGATGTGTAATGAAATGCGATGTGCAGAATGTGGAATGTTGAAGGCTGTTAAAAAATAAATAAATAAATAAATAAATAAAGGCGAGGAGTGAAGGGCGGCGTTTGGAAGTGCGGTGTGCGGAAGTGTTGTATGAGGTAAAGAAGTGTGAAGGTGTCGAGTGAAGGTGTAGCGAGGTAAAGGTGTGTGATCTGAGCGTCAAGAACCCGTTACGCAAAAGTATGGTGTAAGTGTGGTATGAAATCTAGTATGAAGAACTGTGGTATGAATTTAGTATGAACTGCGGTATGAAGCGTATGAAGCGTAATGTGATATGAACCGTGGTATGAAGTGTCTAAACAACTGTGGCACGAAACAGGGACGTGTGAAGGTTGTTGGATGATGAGGCAGTGAAGTACCAGGGTAATACCATGGCGGGAGGGTGAAGAAAATGGGTGAATTAGTGGCAAACTTTGCAGTTATGAAACCATTACAAACATGCATCAACACCGGCATAACTATGTGAAGTTTGCCATCCCCGCTGCCGTTATCCCTGTTCCCTGTCAAAAATACACTTGTGCTTCGCTTACTTGAAGGCCATGACAAGGATCACCATCTACACTTAATATCAACATACTGTAGTTTCGACATGTCTATTTGTGGCTAAGGAACACGTACTTAACCGCCATTCACACACACACACACACACACACACACAATGACGGTGCTAAATCGGTATGCGTTCCAGGTGTGTACGAATGAAAGTAAGGAAAAGAGTGTGACATATAGGTCTATAGCAGGTAAACACAATCTTCCATCGTGGGCTGGAATAATCTACTGTATAGTGTCATCGAAAACGTTAATCGTCAGTTATTAAAAATTTTGGTTACCTACGATGATAATGAGCACAACATAATCGTCTGTCGTTAGTCGAAATAACATCCTCAGTAGGTAATTCACAATCAAGAGGTTAAAATTAATTACAATATTGAACGTAATGTCGCCGCAGTTCCAACATACCACAGCTTAAAAAAAAAAAAATTCCTATCATCTAGAAAGTTAGTAAATGAACTCAATTACTTATCATATGGTTAAATTAACAGCGATTGCAAGCAGCTGAGCGAGGAGAAAAAAGACGACAAGAGTAAGGGGGCAGATATAAACAGAAACATGGCAAATGTTAAAAAAAAAAAAAAGGAAAGAAAGAAAAAAAGTGAACAGATGAAACTGCAATGGCGATATCGGCTACAGGTGTTCAGATTTAACAGGGTGGAAATTATGTGATGGATGCACTTAGAAAACAACAGAAGGAAACAAAAGCAACAAGCCAAGATCCTGACCCAAGGGGGGGAGGGCTTGGCTCGTGCTCTGCGATCTAAGGTCACTGCTCGCGTCACCTTCGCTAGCGTATGTGTCAATAAGGAACAACGGGAAAAGTTAACAGAATCGCAGGTATGAAAACAGTTCATTTTTGTATCCCTATTTCACTCACAGCAACCAGGTGTGTCTGCTGAATGGTGGTTGGACAGAGAGAGAGAGAGAGAGAGAGAGAGAGAGAGAGGAGGGGGGGGGGAGGATGCGAGTGTACACAAGTTATGGAGGTCCAGGCCAGGGATATTTAGTGGTCCCTTGTCACTTGCACACCTTGGGTATTCTCGTCAGTTTATCGGGCTTTACAACACCGCTTCCTTAACCATTTACATATTACGCCATACTGTTCTCTCTCTTGTGGGTCATTTATATTAATATTTGTACCAACAGAACATGCGAAAATAATGAAAACAAGTGCCAGAGTGCAATATGCAGAAGTAAATCGATAAAGAGGAGGTGTTTGGGAGACTTCTCAGGTCCATGAGAATATTATGACAGCCAGTCATATTTTATCCCTTTGGAGGTAAAAGGACCCGAAGTTAGTCTATCGCAGTCTTGTTCACTAAAGGGAAGATTACCATCCTACTTCCCCTGATGGCATTACATGATCGAAAATCCCCCAGTTACCTCTAAAGGATCAATGCTATGACGGGCCGTCACCTGGACTGGGCCTTCCTAACCACCACAACACCAGGCGGCCTTGTTTATTACACACATGGCATGCCCCCGGACTTGCCTCCTCCTTGTTTACTGTCTCCCCGCCTCTGCTAATTAGTCTGCTGCTGCCTGCCCGCCTCTCTCACTGTCTCACTATCTACCTACCTGCCTACCTACCTCACCATCTACCTACCTATTTACCTACCAACCTGCCTGCCTGCCTACGTATATATTTCTGTACCTACCCGCCTTCCTGCTTCGATACCTATGTACCTATCTTTCTGCCTACCTACCCGTCCTCCTGCCTTCCCAACTACCTCCCATCCTGCCTGCTTACCTACCTTTCTAGGTTTGCAGCTTACTGTGATCCTGCCTTGCACTCTACCTGCTTCATTGTTCCCTTGCCTCATTTCTATCTTACTTTCCTTGCTTCAATGCCTGCCTTCTTGTTCCCGTGCCTCTCTTCTTGCCTCACAATCTTCCTCTTTTCCCTTCCCGAACTCTGACTCAATCTCCTTGTCTCACAGCCTTCCTGCTTTTTTTCTTTCCTTGCCTCATTACCTGCCTCTTTCGTTCCTTGCCTCATTACCTGTCACTTTTCTTCCTTGCCTCACTTTCTGCCTCATTCTTCTCTTGCTTCACCACTTGCTTCATTCACTGCCTCACAGCCTACCTGATTCATCCCTTGCCTCACTACTTGTCTTACCACCTCTTTCTTTGTCACATTATCCACAATCACTCTTTCCCTGTTTTGTTAGTTCCTTACCTCAATATCTCCCTCATTCTTTCCTTGCCTCATTAAATGTCCTATCCTTGTCTTGCTTCAGTACCCGCCTCACTCTTTCCTTCCCCTACTACCTGCTTCATTCTTCCTTTCCCTTGCTACCTGTCTCACTCTACCGTTATTTCACACTGCCCTTATCTCACTACCTGCATCACGTTCTTTGGCTCACTGCCTGCCCCGTCTTTCCTTGCTTCACTACCTGTCTCACTTCCTTCCTGCATCACCATGTTTGCCTCACTGTCTCGCTTCCTTCTTGCTTCACCACTTACCTCGCTTGCAACCTATTTACCTAACTCCACCTTGCCTCATTTCATGCTACTTGCCCATGCTACTTGCCGTACAGTTAACTAACCTCACAAACTTCCTGGCTGCATGCTACCTGACGCACTATCTACCACCTCACAATCTGCCTCACTATTTACCTACCTCAACCTGCTTCACTGCCTGCTGCCTGTCTCACAACTTACCAACCTTGCAACCTGCCTCACTGCCTGCTACCTGTCTCACTGTATACCCATCTCTCAACCCGTCCCACTGCCTGGCTTGCTTCCCATTTGCCGTACCACCTTACTTCCTTAACTTGCCTCCTTTGATGAATTCAAGTGGCCTATTTATCCCTATGGAATGGCTGCCTACCTACAAATCTAATTTTCCCGATCCCTCAACCAACCTGCCATATTCTTAATCTTAGCTGCCTTGCCTCGTCCTGTCTCTCCTGATGAATTTAGCGAGTCATTTACCTCTAAGGAACTGGTGCCTACCTAAAAATCTTGTATTTTTCCTACATCTCTATCCATCCTGCCTACCTCCCACCTTTAACATATCGCTCGTCCTTTTTCGTGTATTGTTCTGCACTTTATCTTTTCCAAATTTCCTTGTGGCTATCCTTCTTCCAATCTTCCTCTTTTACTGGCCATCCTCCTGTCTCCTGTCTTTTCCACCCAGTCCTTCTCCTGCCTGCCCTTTTTTCCCTACTTCCTCTGCTCTACCTTTATTCCTACTTTTCAGTCTCTCCATCCTTCCTGTATTTTTGTTCTATTTTTTTCCCCCCTCTCTCTATGACCCACGTTCAGCCACAATTCATCCCTTCTGTAGTATAACACGTTTCTGATACACTGCACCTTCAGAAATTTTATACACGTTCATAACCATCTTCCACATTCCATACCATCCATCACACTTCAATTTTTCTTTCATATACTAGTGCTAATAGCAAATAAATGGAGGCATGGATGACAAACCAAAAATAGCGTGAGAGAGAGAGAGAGAGAGAGAGAGAGGGAGTAAATCATGTGGAATACAAAACACGTAAAGACACCGCAGGGAAAAGATAAATAGGAAGAAAGACACATGTAAGGAGGAAGGGAGAAACTAGGAGGGAAGAGACACCAGAGATTAGTATAAACAGAGGTGGCAAAGGGAAAAATATAGAAAAGAAACAGAAAGGGAAATACAGACTAGAAAAAGAATGGAAAATAAAGAAAACTCCTTCAATCAAATCTGAAGAAAGAAAAGAGATAAGAAGGACATGATGATATAAAGGGGTCAGGAGGATTTTAAGGACCAATAAAGCGAGGATAAAGGCGACTGATAAAGAGGAAGGGAGCATAAAAATTAAGTTAAAAATGGTTTGGCTGAGAGAGAGAGAGAGAGAGAGAGAGAGAGAGAGAGAGAGAGAGAGAGAGAGAGAGAGAGGAAATTAGGAGTCAGTGAACATGAGAGAGATAAGAGATAAAATGAAGGAGAGAGTAAAGTAAGAAAGCAAAGGAAGAGGATATGGAGGAACAAACAAGGCAGGAAACAGAGATGCCACCAAGAAGGACGAATGAGATAAGGGAAGAGATAAAATGAGAGGGGGTGGGGTCAATCGTTCACATCCAATATGCGACGCGTCCCCCAAGGGCTCGTCTGGTGTGATTGTCAAATTTCCCCCTGGAGCACCTGAAACCCCCCGACCCCCCCCCAAATCCCCCCTTCTTTCTATCCCACCCCCACCTAATTTAACTGGCATTCTGGGGTGCTCTCTCTCGTCCCCTCTCCTTCTCACCCGCCTATTCCTCTCTCTTTATATGACGTACCGTACAAACCTTTTCCTTGACCTGGCATACGTTACACATACACTTAGACTTTCTTTACACCCTATACATCTCTTTCTCTCTCTCTCTCTCTCTCTCTCTCTCTCTCTCACTACTACTACTACTACTACTTCCATCCAGAATGCATGATCTGATCTAACATGACTTACTGAAACTTTCTCTCATCTTCATTATACAATTGCTTTCCTTGAACTTATCCATCCATCACTCCCAAACCCACCATAATCCTAGCTAAATAAGTTACCTCATAAGCCCTTCACAGAGGCTAATACTAACTCACTATGTGCTAGATTTCACTTTTAACTGTTATGCTGAACTATTTTGCCTTCGTTCAGTCTATATGTTTCTTGCATGTCTCATTTAACCACAAATCTATTTCCTTTTCCAGGTGAGATACCATTTCCCCATCCCACATTCTTATAGTCGCCCCCTCCTATGAATTTGCTTCTTGGACCCCTCTCCCTCGGCTCTTCTGGATGTATCCTTTTTTTTTTTTTTTTTTTTTTTTTTTTAATAACAGAACGGAGGAAGGAAAAACAAATGGAGAAAAAAAAAATCCATACACCAGATTACTGGTGTCCTCTGTTCATAAAATATCTGTAACAGTTAGACTTGAAGAGTTGTAGGTTGAAATTTGGAGGAAAACAACTCTGGGGAAGCGAGTTCCAGAGAGATGCAGTTCGGGGAATGAAAGAATTCTGATAGGCAGAAGTTCTGCAATATGGTTGAGTGACATTCCAGTCATGAGCGCTACCAGATGCCCGTGTAGCACGAGGGAAGGCATGGAGAGGTGGCACCATGGACGCAACTTCGTCTGAGCATTTGCCAAAAAAATATCTGTAAAATAATGCAAGGGAGGCAACATTCCTTCTTACTTGCAGGGGAGGTAGTTTATATGTAATGGCAGGGTTGTTAATGATTCTAACAGCTTTATTCTGAATTTTGTCTAGTTGCCTTAATGCAACCTCTCCACAACCATTCCACAAGGGTGAGCAATATTCAAGCTGAGAGCGCACATGACTCTTATAAATTATAGCTAACTGCTCATCGGCGAAGAAGTTACGGACTCTGTACAATAATCCAAGTTTCTTTGAGGCGGTTTTAGCAAGTGATCTGACATGAGAGGTCCAGCTGAGGGCACTGTTAAGTGAGACACCAAGAATTTCAATACTTTTGGAGATGGGAATATTAGTAGCACTGAAGGTAATGTACGAGTCTGGCAATATCTGTCTATTGGTAAACTGTATATATTTAGTTTTACTAGCATTAAAAGAGACAAGGTTGTTTTGTCCCCATTCACTGATTGTAGATAGATCTTCATTTATGGAGATGGCTGCATTGAGTTGAGAGGTAGAGATATTAGACTTTGTAAATGGATGTCTGAGTGTGAATGAACTATGTAGTGTTGAGTCATCTGCATATGAGTGAATGGGATTGTGAGTGACAGATAAGAGATCATTAATATGAACCAGAAATAGGGTTGGCGCCAGAACTGATCCCTGCGGCACGCCGGTGTTAATTGAGTGGAAATTCGAATATACATCATCTACTTTTACTCTTATTTTCCTGTCACTAAGATAAGAAGAAATCAAAGGAACAAAAGACGTTAGTCCATAGCAAGGGAGTTTGGACAGCAGGGAACGGTGCCATACTCTGTCGAAAGCTTTAGAGATATCAAGAGCTACTGCATGAGTTTCTCCAAAAAGATCAATTGATTGATGGATGGTATGAGTTAAGAGATTGAGTATGTCAATGGTGGATCTTTCGTGGCGAAAACCGTATTGTCTATCATTAATTAAGTTGTTGGATTCAAGATGTTTAACAATATGCTTATTAATTAAAGTTTCAAATACCTTACCAAGAGAAGATGTGATAGCTATTGGTCTGTAATTGGAGGGGTCAGACGAACTTCCTTTCTTTCGGAACTGGGTGGATATTGGCTTCTTTCCATGAATTTGGGAATAAAGAAGTACGTATGCATAGTCTGAATAATTTAGCTAGGACAAAGGCAAGTTCAGGGGAACACTTTTTCAAAACAATTGGCGGAATTCCATCTGGACCTGGAGCTTTGTTGGTAGGTAAATTGTCTAGGATGGATTTTACAAATCTTGTCTGTATTTTAAGTGGGGCAATTTCGGGAGAATCAAGTTCCAGTACTGAGACATTCTGGCTGGTATCATCTATGGTAGAGTTTCTTGCAAAGGTACTAGCAAAGATATCTGCTTTCCCACGTGGGTCATTTGTAATATTGCCATCTGAAGATTTTAGTGGGGGAATGGAAGATGACTTGTTAAAGTTATTATTGAAAGAATTAAGAGTTGACCAGAATATTCTATTGTCATTAGGGTTGTTAAGTAGTTTTGATGCTTGCTTTTGAAGAAAGTTTGATTTGGATAGATTTAATACAGCTTTTGCATGATTTCTAGCAATTTTAAATTGGGAGAGTGATTCAGGTGTTTTTGATTTTAAGTAAGAGTTATATGCTAATGACTTTTGGGCTGTTGCTCTGGCACAATTGCCATCAAACCATTTTGGAGAGTTTGATCTTTTAGTGAATTGTTGACTTGGTATGAATAAATCCATACCAGCTAGTATTAAGTCACAAATGTGGGACTGGGTAGAATTGGGATCACTAGAGAAGAAAGACTGCCATGGAACATCAGCAAGATAATTTCTAAATCCATCCCAGTCTGCCCTGTCAAAGTGCCATCTGGTCATCCTGACAGGTTCGGAATGGGGAGGTGTAGGAGGGTTAACTAATGAGGCTTTGATGAGATTGTGGTCAGAGGATCCAAGTGGTGACAGTACCTCTATCCTGTATTGATCTGGATTATTTGTCAAGAATAAATCCAAGAGATGGGCATTATGGTCAGGGTTATCAGGTATTCTGGTTGGTTGCTTTACCAACTGGGTGAGATTAAACGATTCCGCAAATAGCTCGCATTCTAGACCAGCGTCGTCAGTCCGGGCAGAATGCAATAGCCATTCAACATTGTGTATGTTAAAATCACCCAAAATGGTAATTTCATTGCCAAGGGCAAGGTCAAGGTTACTCAACTGAGTGGATATGGAATCAAATACACTGGGTTCCGAAGAAGCATTGGGGGAACGATAAACTACACAGATATATTTGGTAATGTTTTGGCAATTTAATTTATATAATGAGTAATCAAAACTGGATGAAGTGAAGTTTAAAATAGTATCAACTGCATATTGGGATTTGATATAACAACAGGTGCCGCCCTTGTTTCGAAAGTTTGTAAGGAGATGGTAACCGGGAAAACAAAATGGAGATATATCCTGTAATTACCGAGAGTTTATATGAACTAAATACAATCGTTATGCCCGAATAAAACAATTTATTTTCGGCTACAGCTCTGTTAACCGTGATAGCTGTTACATATCTACTGTCCTAGGTTTGTCTTGTGCATCGTAAAATCGTCTGACACTAGCTGGAAGTTAATTCAAAACAGGTTAATTAGCAATCAAAGGGTTAATAACGATGAACGTTTCTTGCTGAATGCCATCTTTCCAAATTATTTCTTTCCCGAGTGCCCTGTAATCTCAAACGTTCTTCCTCGAGACCACCCTTCACCCAGTGCACCTCCCAACATGTTCCCGTACTTGTGTCGATTCATTCACATAAGCAATCACAACTAAGCTTTTTAACTCGTTCAATACTCGCGTATTTCTGCAGTTTCTTCATGCTATGTTCAAATAATTTAGTACAGTGATCTTGTACTGACGGTGTTAACAAAGAGTATTTATCTTTCAAAAAGACTCAAGTTGAAAAAACAGTATGGAGAAAGCAAGAATAAAACTGAAAAAATTTCGTTAGAATAAAGGGATTAAAGCATCCATCTGTATATCATCCACTTATATAAATTACGCAGAATCTGATTCTGCACCACTGCTGATTTCATTTATAAAATATAGTACAACATACAGTTTAATCTTTTACTAATCATTACCCCTAATGGGAAAATACCCGTTAATATAAAAAGAAACAAAACAGCACAGGTAATTTTTCTGTATTACTAACCAAACTCCTATCAATACGACACGTCTGATGTACCAGGACTAATAGCCTTTGGTGGGAGGTTGAAGGCGGCACATGGTGGAGGAAGGAGCAGAGGCTACAGCTGGGGATGATGCTGAGGTAGTCGGAAAGGCAGAGATATACTAATGGGTGCAGATGCAGTGTTAGAGACAGCGGCAGGTGCAAAGATAGCAAAGGTAGGACGATGTTGGAGGCAAGGTAGGGGAAGTGGCAGGGAACACGATAGGGGAAGAGGTAGGGGGCAGGGTAGGTGAAGAGGTAGGATAGGGGAATGGGTAGCGGCATGGGTGGAAGTAGGGATACAAGTGTGAGGGTGTGCTTCTTAATGACTTGGAGAGGACTGGGAGACTGGGGGGCCGGGGAAGGATATTGAGGTAAGAGGAGCAACAAGAGAAAAGATGAGATGGGACGTCGGAAAAACGAGATACACTGGGAGGTTGAAGGGCTGAAGACGGGGGTAAGTGATAAGGCAAGGTCAGGGAAAGATGAAAAGAGGAGGGTATGGGCACTTAAAAAGAAGGGGATAGGTGTGAGGGCCGAGGAAGGGGGAAAATGAGGGTGTTGGTTGAGCTAGCAAGGCGGGTATTATGTAATGAAGGAGGAAGAGGTTAAACGTCGAGAAAAATCCTGACAATTTGAGAGGGACATGTGACCGAAGCGAGAATATCAGGCAATTGCAGTTCTTGGCCGATATTTCAATACCTTCTCGTTAGACAGACAAGTTTATGCATGCCGGTTTTGGTTTAGACCCCTCGGTAAGTTTGGAGTATGATAATGATAAAGACATGAGGAAACCGAGTCACTGTAATTTATGCAAGGTGATGACACTACGAAGATTTAAACCTCTCGAATCCGATGACGTGATAGTTTATTTCTGATATCTTCAAACGATTTTATTACCCACAGTAGAACTTTCGATATGCAGTAACCATTAACTCAACCACTACTAAAAGTTCTTCCTGCGATGAACACGATCGTCTGGTGGTAGAAATAACAGAAAATATATTCTAACTGACCGGGTTAATACTTTTACATGTGCCTAAATATTTAAAAGGAGCCTACTTACCTCGCCAGCGGAGCCCAACAGAGGCAGGGTGACGCCATAATCGCAGCTGACCGGCAGAGAAGATGGCGACCACCCAAACAAGCGTGGTGCTCTACAGACGCACACATCATTCGCCCAAGGTATTCGCGTCACTTTCACACAACCAAAAGGAACTCGAAGTAGCAGCTCCACTTCCAGCACTGGCCGGGCTTAGAGTGGGTACCGCAGGGGTCGCAAGGGTCGGGACTCAGGAAGCCGGCAAGTTCACACTGCATCATACAATGGTGGTCTTTAAAGTTCACGGGTAATCAGTTTCTTCTGCACTGTAACTACAATGCTACCGTGATTTCAGAATATAAAAGGATTTCTTTTATAACAGCAATGGACAAAAGTATGAAGAAGTGTGAAGGCAATATACAATAACACAAATGCTTTGTTTTCGCAAAGAATAGGTCACACAAATTTATTTCCTGCAAACAGTGCGGGATAAGCGCGTCACGGCTGGTGATGCCGACTGGATGATGCGTTACGGCGATCACCCATTTCATGGATTCTTTCGGTGTTTAGCCTATGCCTTTCACATCAACCTTTGTCGAAAAGAAATCTCGGTTTGGTATTACAAGAACATTCCAAGTCTCTGAGAAAATATACGAGGAATGCACTATGGTAGATTAATATGGACGCGCATCTGGCAACAACAGGTCGTCGGCATCCCATCTCGCCCAGCAACAAGGTCTAAAACACTCCATCCACTCACTCTTATACATTGTACTCAAAAGTACAGTGTGTATCTCAGTTGCCAAATGTACAGGAATGTCTATGGATATTTTGCCAGCATCAGCACAATAAGGGAGTTGGCAAAAGTTGCCCCGTAACCCGAAAAAGAGCAAAATGATAGGTGGACATTCGGTCCCTTTAATTTCAAGCATCATCGCTCTTTAATGCTGCTCGCGTGCCTTTTAATGTCATTCATCTGTCTTTTAACTCCATCCATGGCCGCTATTTTTTTCTTTTTTAGGTGAGTTTGGCCGCTCAGTCGTTTCTAATCACTATGTTTGCGAACGCAGCTTAACTTGCATACTGAGCTAAACCTCTTCAGTTCGATCACATTTTTCATTTGTTATGGAGAGACGTCGAACTGATATCAGATATGACCTTCATTAACCCTTTCAACGCAAGAAAATTTCCCACGCTGAAGAATGCCGTCAGGAACTAGGGGAAAAAAAAAAAATACAGCATCTGTTTCAAGGGGCATAAGAAACAAGAACAGGCTACCTGCTGGAAGCCGGTTGAGTCCACAATAAGCAGTTCATGTGTCAGGAGACGTTTGAAATACGAGATCAGGTATATGTGCGCGTTTGCATTCATATAACATGCAAAGGCACATGACTACCGGTATGCATATATGTACACGTATGTACACACTGTTTATATTATATATTATACACACGAGTATATATGTACGTTGTGTGTGTGTGTGTGTGTGTGTGTGTGTGTGTGTGAAACCAGGATTCTGTTCGTAACTTTGTAACCTACTTACGACCATTCCTCCCGGGATTACTTAAGCTTGTATATCAACCGGCGTACTAACAATGCTGTGAGGGATAATATAGTGTCAAATGAACGTGTGTCATGAGACTGGCGGCACTGCATGGACCTGGCCGGGTTAATGAAGAGACAAGGAAGTGTCCATGCTTCTGTTTTACCGAGAAAGTTTTAATTAATTTTTCCCGCAATATGCTTACTTAGTCTCGCTTTCACCCTTGGGCCATTTTTCCTTTGCGTGGAAACAGGCTGCTCCGTAAACTACCGGTACACTTTGTTAACTTTATCTTGGCCTGAAATTGCTATCTCTAACTTGAATATAAGCTCTAACAATAGCATAATCCGTTCTCTCCCAGGACTTACTTTTTCTGTTGCTTATGCTGCCCATTAAACGACAGACATCTCGTCAGATTAGATTTGATCCCTCTCATGGAAGGACACAGAAACAGTGTCTATTGCTTCTTCAGTCCAACGGATTCTTCTTACCGGAGTCGTGAGTCGCCAGATAATAAAAGAGTGGGGTGTTTTAACGACACCGCGCTCATATTGGCAAATCTATAATCCCAGTCTTCACAGGGTGTACTACACCCCCCGCCCCACACAGCCACCACCATCTCCGCCCAGCCCTCTCCATCCACTCATCCTCTTCTAGCCCCCCCCCCCCACACAAACACATACGAACTCTCTCTCTCTCTCTCTCTCTCTCTCTCTCTCTCTCTCCAATAATGATCAAGACTGTTGTTGACACACAGGGTTCATCTATAACATTCAGCTGTTTGTCCATTCATCACAGGTCGTTTCTAATCATCAGCCTACCTTTATGAATATTCTGTGAGGTATTTCGAGGAGGAAAAGCGACTGAGCGAAGAGCAATAGTTGTTTGGTATACTGTTACTCACTGTCATTTAAACCAGCCCATCCATACACTACTGGGGACAGATTCATGAGAGCATTTACGATGAACTGCCAGTGGGAAGTAGTTGGCATGAGGGACAGGGAAAGTAGAGTACTGAGTCAGGAGGAATAAACTGCTGAAGGATGAAAATCTGACCTGAGTTATGGTGAAAGAATGAAGTACATTCATACACTCCAGAGGCCAGGTTCATCAACACACACAGGATGAACTGCCAGTCGTTACTAAGATTTCTTTTACCAGGAAGGGCGAGGACTGGAGAGTGCAGAGTGTTCTCATGCCTTCCATTCTTCCTCCAAAAATATAAATACGTTATGCGAGGAAAATTTCAATCAATCCCAAATACTGCGCACCTGCCTAATGACAAGCAGCTCCTCCTAGTCATAACAGAGAAAAGAAGTACAGTAACCAGTTCTGAGAGTCGGACACAGAACTGTTAGAAATATTAGGTCCAATGGTACGTGGGGCACTGTTTCTGCATTATCATTATTTAACCACTTCAGTTCAATAATGTGTTTCATTTCGTTCTAATATGTCAAAATATCGTGCACAACTTAAGAAACCTCCTTATAACGGAAAGGAAAATGCTGGCTGTTTCTAATCCCCTCTGTTCGAAATACTGTATCTCTTTAAAACTGAATAACGCCAACTGGAGATAAGAAAATAAAACCAAACAAAAAAGGGATGCAACTGTAGTGAAGTTATAGATACAGAATCATACGAGAGACGTTCTCAGCGATGCATGAACAAATTTTCAAAGACGTGTGTTTTGGTATCAAGAGTGCCATTTGCCAAACTGACTTGTTCTGGAAAAGCCCATTTAATGCATTTCCTCGCATTAAGTGGCCCATAATTTCAACATACATCACTCTCTGATCCCCAAGAACCTCCTCCCCCTCCTCTCTCTCTCTCTCTCTCTCTCTCTCTCTCTCTCTCTCTCTCTCTCTCTCAATCTTCTCATCACCGTCATACACACAAACGTCACAGAAAGCAAAGGATCACCCTCATAAAATTTCAGATATAATATTCACATGAAATATATATTTCTAATTACACACATTCTCATATTTCAAAGGACATTCCCACACACGGGTAAACTCACTCCAAAAGACGCATCCACACACACACACACACACACACACACACACACACACACACACACACACACACACACACACACACACACACACACACACAGCAGCCACATTGACAATTCCGCGCACAGTCCTTCTCTAATGGACGTAATTGGGGTGTGGCAGTTTAGCATAATCACTTTGAGGTGGTCCCCGGGGTGAGAGGGGTGAAGAAGAGGAGTGGGAGGGGGGTCAGGGTGTCTCCTTCAGGGGCCAAGACTCCGGGTTCTCACACACACACACACACACACACACACACACACATGCTGTAGTGATCAATTAACCCTCTGAACCTTTGGGTTTATTATTTGTTTCATTCCTTCTAACATCAGACGATCAACTGAATCCCTTCAACTCATGGACGTAACATATTTTTATTTTTGTTAACCCCTAACGATTATATTCAGCTGGAAAAAAAAACTCTAGACGGTTTTCATCTGATGGCACTGCTCTCTCGCACGACTAAGTTCTGACTGCATGAAATTTGATGAATCTTAGTTACGAGGTAGGAATGAATCTCCTTGGTTACTGGTTACGTTACTCAGGCGGCTTACCAGCACATCTTCCTTACCTAATCATTTCCCTGATTACAACTTAGTAGCCCCTTGGATATTATAAAGATCTTTCCTTTATATCCAGACTGCATAAATAATATGGAAGAGGACATTAAACAAACTGGTAAGGAATATGTTCAAGAAAGCCTCCCAGTGTTAATTTGAATATTTATTATGCACAGTTATAACTTATGCTGCAAGTACAAAATACAATATAATCACAGGGATACAGTACTTTAAATTTTACATCTGTTGCTTACATAATTTTCCAAGGCTATTGTCATACTAATGTGTAACTGATAAGCAATTATTAGTAGGGTTTCACGAGCATCCCTTTTAGTCCTCCTTCCCCTCCAAATGTCTGTAAACAAAGATCGGCTAAGGGGTGTCCTGAGAGGCCGAGGCAGTCTGATGGAGTCCCCTTATCAACCAACGAGTCAATATTTAACCCCCAAAGATGCTGTGTCGGGGAGCAACTTACTTTACACCATTCACTGCGTGAATATTATCACTCATGGTAGTCGAATTAGTTACCGTACAGAAGAGATTAATAGAGAATTTCTTCGAACTTTATGGCAGATCTCTTCTATCCTAAGGGGAAAAAAAATTGTCATCTGGTGGCAGTAGGAATGACGTAGAAAAGACGCCATCGTACTGAATGTTAGAAATGTCAGTAAGGAAAACAACAGCTTCTTTTACAATATTCTACAAATGATGGTTTATAAAAACTGGACGGTGAAGAGATACATCAATGCTGCGACTTAAATGTGAAGTTCCGACGGTGTTGGTCTGAGACAGAGCTAATTATCAATATACTGGTAGCTATTTAGAGTGTGTATGCATGATGCAGATGGAGAGTTTTGCTCACATAATACAACTCAGAGAAAAGTGAATGATCCCGAAGCCTTATGTCTACAATGAACGGCTTGGCCACGGATTCCTGCGCTCCTGATAACACAGCACAAGACTGAATAATGGATAAATGGATGCACGAAATACTAAGAGAATTGAAAGTGGAAACACTCAAGAGGGTGCAATGACCTCTCGATGGTGCAGCTGGCGAATGATGCAATGGTGCTTGGTGATGATGCATGGATATCGCAACGACTGGCAAAGTAATTCGGCACTTGAAAGACAAAATTCTAGGACAACAAAGGCTGGAGGAGTGTGATGGTAACTAGGACACCGAGATGGACTATGATAAGATATACGGGAGTAAGAATGAAGAAAGTAAGGGTCTTTAGCCACTGACATGAATAAGGATGGTAGCATGGATGATGAGCAAACTGTGTGGAACGGGAAGAAAGTTATATGAAATTACTAGTTCCACGGTGTCAAAATCAAAGGTATTATATCAAATAATGTATAATTACTGACTAAAAACTTCTGAACGAAACTGCCAAATGCACTTCTCAACATAACTCAGAATATCGCCTCTCCACCCTCCCTTAAAAAGCAACACAAGTACGAGTATAAGGACGATCTGACTAGGCTGCTGTTCACTGCGGCAGTACTGACAGTGATTCATGACTACACATTTCCTTTTCACCAGTTCCATTTTTTTCTTCTCTCAACATACACTGCAATTACAGGATACGAAGCGAAATACCATCACCTCCTACACGTTCCTGTTACTTATGATCGTGAAAAAAAATTGCCTGATACGCACCTGGTAGGCTGCACCGACACACCTGCATTACATCCTCCACAAACACACAGGTGTACTTACAAACTGATCCTTTCGTGAAGACAAACCAGGAAGAGACATACACATACCTGAAAAGAGAATGGTTTGGATTAGAGATTAATACTATGCGGCCTATCTTTCATCAAATCGTTTATTGCCCCATACGGAGTGTGGAAGCCCGGAACTGGGCTAGTTAGTCCCGACATTTAGGAGGAGGGTGACCAGTCTCTGACCCCTAAATGACATTATAGGAACAATCAAACCCCAACCATCCCTAGAACGTAAACACAGGCCGCATCCACTTGGAGTGCCTTAACCCACTAGACTACCAGGCCTCAATTTGGTTATATAGTTATCATCCAAGGCAGTAAATGTTTTCCTGTACTAAAGGAAACCTTTTGACATGTCACTCAGTGCAGAGTCACCTGAAGGTAGCACTGTACCAAGCGAGTGGATGGTGGGCGGTTACGGCTACCAGTACAACAAGAGAGGTTAAAATACGAGTATACAGTATGACGTAAAATAGCGTGAACTCTCAGTCCATATAACAACTGTCTGAGATAAAAACTGATTGTCGTCAGCACTGACTCTGGTTTGGTTGCAGTTAAAATAATGATGCTGCAGTAATAATAATAATAATCATCATCATAATCATGATCATCATTATTATTATTATTATTATTATTATTATCATCGTCGTCGTCGTCATCAATCATTTTTCAATTAAATGGGGTGAGCTGAATCTAGAAACAGAATAACGGAAAGCATAGGCGTAGCACTATCACTTTAGAGACCACAACAAAATGGGCAACTTTCCCGTTCATTTATCATACAAGCCTTCGAAATTCACTTTTTGTCCCCAGGCTAAACCATCAATGCGATTCACCTCTTCAATCCGCTCTAGCAAACTTCTGTGGGGCAGACCCATTCCGAAAACGACTTGACTCCTTCATTCAGATGACATTTTTTTTTTCCATTTTCTTCTTGCTATCTACAGACGATTTTATTTAGTTTTTTTTTCTTCCTGCAGAGGTTGGCTATTGCCTTCATTAATTCTCTTGAATACTTTCGTCAGGAGGTAGCAAAAACCTATCTCTCTATCAATCGCCAGATGCCTTAACTTCGTACGGAGCGGCTACAATCGAATCACTCAATGTCACCTATCCTCTGCCAACTTGATACCCTTTCTCCAACTCACATCCTCCTTTCTCATATACAGTACCTTTCCATCCCATCCCTTCATCTCTAAATGAAATACGAAAAGTCATCCACGGAGCGATGGGGGTGGTCTAGCCACTATATTTCCCCTTTAAAATGTCACCCTGTTCTCTGCCATCTGGCTGCCCTTTCTCCAATTCACCACCCCCTCTCAGATACCACTTCATGCCATTCCTCCATCTCCAAATGAAATACGAAAAAACATCATCGAAGTGAAAGGGTTACCTAGCCTCTATATTTCCTCTTTATATCTCTTCCTCTTCTTCGGCCACTAATTTCAGCCTGCGCCTTACATCAAACCCACACGTCCCACTTCTTTATCATTCACTACGATCCTTCCTTCAATCCCTCCCTCCTTCCCTTCCACCCTAGGCCTATAACTAACTTTTCTCTTTATCTAAAATCCCCCTTCTCAAACAGTTAATACCCTCACCCAGTCCCCAGCCGCTTCTCTACCTTTCTCAGTCCCGTCTATCGTTCATAAATCGCCCTCTACCAAAATCTTAAAACCATTCACTCCATTCATTTCCGTCACGAAATTCCTCTCTACTTACTGTACACACGGACTGGCTCTGTTGCCTCACTCAGTCCCTAACCTCTTCCCTGTACCTTTTTTAGACCCCCCCCCTAGCGTATGTAAATTTCCCCCTACCAAAATCTAACAACCATCCACTCCATTTATTTCATCTAGTTTTGTATCCCTAATCCCTTCTCTCATAATTAATCCCCTACAAAGTCCCTAACTGCTTTTCCATAACTCCTTCAATCCCATCTATCGCTCATAAATCACCCTCTGTCAACATTTTATAACCATTCACTTCACTCCTGTCCCTCATTAAATTTTGTAACTACAGTCCTTTCCTCTCTACCAGTTAATCCCCTTACTCAATTCCCAGTCTCCAATATATAGCTTCTCCAGTCCCCTATACCGCTTGAAATCCCCTACCAAAAACTTAAGACGATCATGAAAACAATTCCTTTCCTTCGTCAAATTTGTATCCAGTCTCACCCTAAATGGGTAATCCTCTCACTCAGTCTCCAGTGTCTTCTCTGTAGCTGTCCTTCGCCTGTCATAAATCCCTTTGTACCTTTCTCTCCAATCCTTTCCTTCACCAGAAAATTTTCACAGTTACAGACGGGGTGGCTCTTCCCCACCGGTACTACGAAGGGCGGTTTTGCTTGGATCGTTTGGCCTGTGAGGTGGAGATGAGAATTTCAAAGTCTTGAATGATGAGTAGGTGGGCGTGTAACCCATTATTGTTGGGCACTCTGTCGGTAGTTCTCCTCTTATTGCAATCTAATTTAAGATTCTTGTGCTCTGATCCCTCGCAAACAGTTAAATGCGAAAATGGGTTAGAGTGATGGTGATGATGATGATGATACATTTTTACTATACAGACACCATACACTGTGAAGTTATGCCTCGGAATGCCTAACTTCACTCCTCCCCTTCCCCACTCTTTACAGTTTTTATTTTAGTTACATCATCATCAGCTGCAGCAGCATATTTCGATTTTCACCATTTTACATGATATGGACTGGATACACAAAGGGAAAAAAACGCCAAGGCAGAACTAAGAGCAAAGTGCCGGAAAAAAGTGAGCCACACCTCCTTTCTTTCATCCTTCATTTCATTACCTCATCTCTTTCCATACATTCTATTTTCTCAATTTTTCTAAACCGTCTTATCAGTAATATTCTCTCTTAATACAAGGTCCCATTAACTCTTCCTACAAGCAACTTCTTTTTTGTTCTGTTCTGCTTCTTTTCTTCTTTTTTCTTTTGTTTTTTAAGTACCAAGTAAGTCATGGTCTATTTTCTCCCTGCTTCCACACTCCACGAGGAACATTCTCCACTTCCTCCACTAAAACCTCTCAATTCTTTCCACTCTCTTCCTATCCCTCGTCTCTTCCTCCAACCTCCTCCTCCTTCCCCTACTCCTCCCTCTCTTCACCCATTAGCTAACCACACACTTCACTTTCCCAACTAAAGCCTCTCCAATCCCCTCCATCCCCCATCCCCCCCCTCTCTCTCTCTCTTCCTATCCCCTTTTCACCCTTTTTCCCCTCACCAAGCTCTCTCCGTGACCCGTTCCTCTCTGTTTTCCCACACCCATCTCACCACTCTAAGCTGCAACCACACAACCCTTTCTTCCCCACAACAAGGCTTTCCATCTCTTACTGGTAATCCCCTCCCCCTTTTCCACCTCCCCCTTCCCCCTGCCTTCCCTCCATTTTTCACTCACCATAACAAACTCGCTTGTACCGTCCTGTATCACCCATTTTTCCCCAGTAATGTTGAACGAAAAAATGCAATATTTCTTCCGCTGGACCAAACACAGAAAGGGAGCCAGGGAAAAGTGGCGTATATTTTAAAAGCTGGATTTGCATGAGTGATTAAGAGCGAGAGTTTCAGCTGATGCCTCTATCCAGCTAAAGCTAAAATAGTGGCTGGAATATATGTCTATGCGGCAGTATGGATTCTATATCAAACAGTATAGCCAGAGACTCTTACGATAAAACTGATAAAATAAAAACAGTGAATACATAAAACTAGATATCTGAAATTAATTCCGACAAAGATTTATGGTTAAGCGCAACACAGGTAACAGGTATATACATCTCTTCCGAAAATACAAAAAAATAAATGTTGAGAACGTGTACATTCGTTAAAACTAATAGGTCAGTTCTCAGTGTAATGTTCGCGACCAATGTCTCCCACGAAATATAATCAGCAATATACGTCAGATCATATGTTTTAATTATTCAGAGCGATCAAACTCTTACGTAGAGAATACGCACTCTACTTTGGTGTTATTTCTGATTAGCCGAAGAATAGCTTTACTTTTTTATATCACACACACACACACACACACACACACACACACACACACACAACGTTAATTCAACCGTCTGCAGTAGTCTTGTTTTCTACCTGAAAAAATATATAAAAAATGCCACTGGAGAATGTTTTCGTCTGGAAGGGACTGAGGAAGTTACAAATGCACTTAAGACAAATTTGCTCAATGTGGAAGGTATCTGTGAAGTGCATATATAAAGAAAAATCCCTCCCACCAAAAACAAACAAACAAACAAACAAACACAAAGAAACAAAAAAGCGTGCGCTGATGGGCTGACCTTTGCGAAGCCAGGACGCCGGGGGATTGAATGATGTATTAATGAGTGTTTGGCCCATTTCACAGGACAAGCTGTCGATATTTCGCCCTAATTCGTGCTACCTCTTTTCCTTTTTCTTTTTTCTAAACTCTACCTCATTCCATCCTCAGGTGGGAAGATCAGGAATGAAAATAATAATCGATACAATGCAACAATCAGCATACTAGTACCAGAATCAACTCTACCTTCACGCAAAATGTAAACCTCTCTAGCAACCTCTATACAATCTACAACTACCAGAATCGACTCTATCATTTGTAGGTTCATATGCAGTCATACCCAAGAAACTCCAAAACACACTTCCATTTTTCAACGATAACAAGCCTCCATAACAGTTAACTAATAATTTTGTTTTCATTATTATGTTATTTTTAATAGTCTGATTCGGAAGTGTCTGGCAACTATATAAATAAAAGACAAAATTATACATAAACAATCTTTTACACAATTTAAGCTTAAGTTATAAATTCGGGCCCAGGTCTATTAAATGTATTGAGTAACCCTGCCTCTGCCCACCTCTCTCCCGGCTACTACACTTATCCATTACTGATAACTTTCCCAGTCGACCTTCAAGCAGTCTCCCAAACAGGCAGGACACCTCCGTACAAACAAAACAACTACTAAGCAAACTACCAACCTTCCAAGGAAGCATGACATCTTTCTAGCAGGCAAGACAAACAACCAAAGCAGTCTACCGAACTATCTATCTATCTCTATCTATTGTCAGACGCCTCAATCCCGTTTGGGGTGGCCACAAACAAATCGCCTCCAAGTCGCCCTGTCCCCCGCCATTTCACTGCCCTGCTCCCAACTCACACCCCCCTCTCTCATATACCTCTCCACCACATCCCTCCATCTCATCCTCGGCCTCCCCCTCCCTCTTCCCCCCTCCACCTCACACACATACACTCTCTTCGTCAGTCTTTCACCCTCCATCCTCTCCACATGGCCAAACCACCTCAGTGTGTTCCTCATAACGCTTCCTATCACATCCACAACCACACCACAACGCTCCTTTATATCCTCATTCGTCAGCCTGTCTCTCCACGTGACTCCACAGGCTCCTCTTAAATAACTCATTTCCACTGCTCTCACTCTTGACTTGTGTCCTTCCAACAATGTCCAAGCTTCACTTCCGTACGTTAGAGTTGGTATCACAATACTGTCATGTAGTAACTTTTTCACTTCCACGCTCACTTCCCTGTTTCTTATCACTGCTTTCAAGGAACCAGCAACCTTTCTTCCTTGCTGTACCCTTTCAAGCACTTCACACTCCAAACCTCCATCCTTACTCATCACACTACCCAAATACTTAAACGTACTCACATTTTCCAATTCCTCACCATCCAACCTCGCTGTACATTCACTAACTTCACCTCTCTCAAAGACCATCACTTTACTCTTCCCTACCTTCACCTTTAGGTTCCGTTTCTTACACACTCTCTCAAACTCATCCACCAAGCCTTGCAGCTCCCCTTCGTCTTCACTCAACAACACAGTATCATCTGCAAACAACAGTACAGGGAGTTTCCAAACACTATCCTCTCTCACCAGGGCCAGTCCAACATCCACTACCCTACCTTGTACCTCTTTTATTACCCCATCCATGTACAGATTGAACAACCATGGAGACATGACACGTCCCTATTTCAAACCAACTTTCAAAGAGAAAAATTCACTTAGTTCACCATCCACACGCGCTGCAGCCTTCGCACCATCGTACATACTCTTCACAGCATTCAACAACTTCCCATCTACTCCATATATTCTTAACACTTTCCACAATCCTTGTCTATCCACCCTGTCATATGCTTTCTCCAAATCCATGAAAGCCGCATACAACTTCTTTCCCTTCTCTAGAAACTTTTCCACTAAAGATCTAAGAAAGAATATCTGATCTACACAACCTCTTCCCTTCCTAAAGCCTCCCTGTTCTTTGTCTATAAGTATCCTACCATAACTCTTCCTATTATACTAAGAAGACAAATGCCCCTATGATTACCACACACTTTTTTTTCCCCTTTTCCTTTGTACAAGGGAATAATTATACCTGACTTCCAATCCTCCGGGACTCTACCTTCCTCCCAGGCCAATCTGCACATCTTCCACATCCATTCTACTACTATCTCTCCCCCATGCTTCAGCATTTCACCACACACTCCATCAATTCCTGGGGCTTTCCCCGATTTAACTTTCTTCATTGCTTCCACAACTTCTATCCTACTGATTTCTTCCTGTCTTCTCACCTCCCTCCTTTTCCCAGCCATTCCCCAGCCACTTATACTCGCATTACTTCCATCCCCTATGTTCAACAATTCCTTAAAGTGTTCTCTCCATCTGCTCACTTTTTCTCCCTTCTCCACTAGTAATCTACCATTTTTATCTTTCACTCCTCTGCTAACTTCACTTCCACCCTGTCTTACTCTTTTCACTTCTCTCCAGAACATTTTCTTACAGTCCCTCCACTTTACACTCAGATTCCTTCCAAATTCCTCATTCACTCTCTTCTTACTCTTTCTTACTAATCTTTTCACCTCTCTCTTCCTTTCCACATATAACTCTCTCTTCCGCCTCTCAACTTCTTCCACGCCCCTATTTCTCATCCATTCATTGTATGCTTTCTTCTTTTGTGCCACAGCCTGTTTCACCTCTTCAGTCCACCACGCTGTTCCTTGCACCCCCCTCCGTCTTCTCTTCCTTCCACACACCACATCACATGCTGCACATATTTCTTCTGTAAATATCTTACACACACCTTCCACGTCTCCCATCTGCTCCAATTCATATTTGCCCAATCGTTCCTCCACTTCTCTCTTATACTCTGCCTTTTTCTCATCCTCTTGTAACCTTTCCATTCTCCTTGCAACTACTCCTTCCTCTCGTCTTTCCCTTCTTCTATTCCTCCATCTTACTTGCATCCTAATTCTGGCCACCACCAAGTAGTGGTCAGAAAGTCCACTCCCCAACCTCTATACACTCTTGCATCCTTTACACATCTTCGCATCCTTTCATCCACACACACATAATCAATCATTGCCTTCCTTTCATTCAGTTCACCACCCACCCTTCTCATCACTCGCCATGTATACCTGTGGATCATTTTATGCCTGAAGAGGGTATTGGCTATCACCAACCCCCTCCCAGCACAAATGTCCACTAACGCACTCCCATTCTCATCTATCTCAGCAGGCACACCCCACTCACCAACTATTCCATCCACCTTCACATTACCAACTTTACCATTCATATCACCAATCAAAAACACTCTCTCATTCCTTCCAAACTTTTCCATGCACACTTCCACATTTGTCCAGAACTCTTCTCTCACTCTTCTAGCACGATCTTGCGTTGGCGCATACACACACACAATCGCCCACATTTGTATTCCAACTTTCAACTTTACCCACACAATCCTTGAACCAACTGATCCATACTGTCTTATGCTCTTCTTCCATCTTTTACTCACAACTATACACACTCCTTCCTTTGCCCTCTCATTCTCATCTACTCCTGCACATATACCCCATCCATACTCCCATTCTCTCACACTTTCTCCTCTCCATTTTGTTTCAGTTATTCCACATACATCCACTTTCGCACCCTCAAGCACCTGGACAATCTCTCTCTCTTTCACCTCATCATTCGCTCCTCTTACATTCCATGTACTCATTACCAAGTCCTTTGTCCGGTCCTGGGTCGTCATCGTTTGGTCAGTCCTTGTCCGAGGCTTCTTGTTTGTTTTTTTAGTTAATTGTTTACCGGGGAGGGGCACTAACCCTCCGCCAACCCTTTTAGTCGCCTTTTACGACAAGCAGGGATACTGGGGGAGTATTCTTGAAAACCCCCCTACCCCCAGGGGGGTCTACCGAACTAACAAGCAAGAAATTACCCACACAAGCAAAATGCCAATCTGTTAATAAGCTCTCAATCAACCTGACCAGCTTCTCTTATACCCTGCAAGTAATCCTGCCTGTGGGCCTGCTCTGCTAAGAATAATTATCAACCTCCAAAGCAAATGATCACCTTCACAAGCGATCAATTAACGACCAATCAACCACTAAGCAAACTATCAACCAATCAATCAACACCTAACCAGCCAATCTATCAAGCAAACAATCAGCCTTTCAAAATAATTACTACTCTATCAAACAAACAAACATCTTCACAACCATACTAACCTACCATCAAGCAATTACCCTTTCAAGCATGATTACCAACTCGTTAAGCACTCTACCAACCAACCAACCAACCAACCAACCACGTAAATTACCAACCTACTAACCAAACAACCAACCTACCGAGCAAAAAATACCAACCTAGGAAGCAACCAACCAACTAACATACCAATCTACCAATCACCTCTGCCAACCTTCCATGCAATTCCCAAGCAATTCTGTGCGCCGTGTAAGTAACCCTGTCCCTAGCAGTCCTCTACACCCACTAAGTCACAGTTATCTTGGCCACCACTAATGTTTCATCAATATGCATGAGCAATTAGGTATGCGAGGGGGGCGAGGGGTGTCGAGGGTCGGGGGTCAGGGCTCTCCGTCATTACAGCCGGGACCGCAGGGGATCCACTCGTACTCGCGGGCTTCACTCGTGTTACTTGGGTCTCGTTAATTTGGGGTTCTGAGTGCATGGGAATTATAGTTTGGGGGTAACTTGATCTTTGGCAGTTGCGTTTATTTCTTATTGACTGCAGCTGCTGTGCTTATCTTCTACTTATTGCAGCTGTGATAATCTCCTACTGACTTCAGCTGTGTTAATCTCCTACTGACTGCAGCTATGTTTATCTCCTATCGACTGCAGCTGTGTTAATCTCCTACTGATTGCAGAAACTGGGATTAATTTATAGTCATGGGTTTTCACTCATACTGCTTGGGTCAGATCGATTTTGGGGGTTATGGGTAAATGTTAGCTATAGCTGGGGTATGATCTGGTCCTCTGCAGCTGTTTCTATCACCTAATGATTACAGGAACTGAGATTAATTCGTATTCATGGGTCTCCATTAATACCACGTGGGTCCGCTTCATTTTGGGTTTTGGGTGCATGTTAGTTTTAGCTTTCTTTAATCTGGGCTTCTGAAGATGCCTCGATCTCTAAATGACTATAGAAACTAGGATTTGCTTGCTCACTTGGGGCCTCACTTATACTACCCTGGTCTGGTTGATCTGGGGTTCTGGAATCACGTTTCTTTCAAACTGGGCTTTACTTGGTCTTCTGCAGCTGCTTCCATCTCCTACTGACTACACATAAGGAGGTCAAGAAGGCCCATCATTACTGGAGGGATTTGTTCATACTCCTTGGCTTCACTGATGCTCATGTCTGGTTGATTTTACTTCAACACATACTAACTGACTTACACATGCGTAATGGGTATGTAAAGATTTTGGTCGCGTCTGGCAGTCTGATTTTATGTCTCAACTTTTGGAAGCCTTGACATTAAAACCTCGTTTTATGGTCCATGCAGCTATCGACTAAATCTACTTTAAGTATGTTCAGAAGTCAAGGTCACTGGAGTGAAAAGAATTTTACCTCAAATAGGATGGCTGGTCCCCATGTCAGGCGCAATACCAAGGGGAGAGGGGTTCTTAAGATGACAATAACCGACTGGTGGTAGCAAGAATAAACTAAAACGAATGCCATCGTTCTGAAAAGCTGACACTGATAAGGATAAGGATACCATTCTGAACTGTCTAATAAAAGAGGACTTGAACATACCTTTCATCTTATGTATTTGTTATTTCCAAAGAACGACGAACACCTGAATAACAAGACAAAATCCCTGAACTGGCAATACTAAAGACCTCAGGATTACATTCGGAGCAAAAACAAAAGTAAAGTTTATAAAAACGTAAAATACTTCCATTACATATTCCATTTCTGTTCCTGTCCATTTCGTGCATCTTCATCATCATCACCATCATCATCATCATCATCATCATCATCATCATCATCATCATTACCATCACCATCGACAACAATTCTGACATTTGCAGAACAAAGGCTGCAATTATCACTCACTCATTATTTTTGCCCATTATATTCAATGCCTCAATCCCAACCCAAAATATAATGCAGGCCGGCTTTCATTTCATTAATATCCAGCAAATTCTACCTCATCACAAGAACGCAGTTTCCTTTATTTCACTAAATCATTTCGGATATTCTTTTATTCTCAGCCATGTTTCTTTTATTTTCCTATTCTCCTTGTTTTCCATTAATCTCATATTTTCCCGCAAAACATCACCTCCTTTTTTTTACCAAAGATCTCCTCAGCTGTTGTTTCAGTAATTGAATTTGTTCCTTCGCTCCTTATATTTCAATTTTCCGATATTAAATGTGTTACTTTCATAATCTCAATTTCTTTTCAGATAATTTACTATTTTCCTTCAACTTAATTCACCTTCTTTATGCTTGGTCATCTTTATCCCTTTTTATATTTTCTCCTATAGTCATTCAACATTATATTTTCACGATCTTAATTAAACCTTTACATTTTCCACTAATGCCAAGTTTTTACGTCCCTTTGAAGTAGTTTGTCCAAACTTTATATGTGATCTTACTATCCCCTTCGTTTTCCCAGCCATATTTTTATACGCTTTATTCAATCTCATATATCCTGGCCTACCATTACATTCCTCTATTCACAAACTTCCTCTTATTTAAACTAAACTTTATATTCTCCCCAAAAGCCAAGTTCCTACGCTCCCTACAGACTATTTTTACCCCTGTACCATTAATTTTACTCTCTTACTTTTCCCCTTAGCCAGCATAAATTTCCCATCAGCCCTACAATTAATTTCCAGGCTGTTCGAAGTCGCCTTTCTTCCTCAGGACTGGGAAATGTATTATTCTAAGACGGACGGAGCCGCTTGCCTTCCCTTGCGTCGGCTGGATGTGTTCTGAGATGGTAGGGTTCGTGAGGGTGTGTTTTGGTTGATTCAGGGGAGGAAATTTTAAGGCTACATGATTAAAATATGCATACACAGGATCCATGAATATATACACTTTAACAGAGTTGTCTGCCTGTTTGTCTGTCTTCATGTTTGTGTCTGTACGTATCTGCCTGCCTGACTACCTCTGTTTATCTGTTGTCTATCTGTCTGTCTGTCTGTCTGTCTGTCTGTCTGTCTGTCTCTCTCTCTCTCTCTCTCACACACACACACACACACACACACACACACACACACACACACACACACACACACACACACACACCAATAAAATTCTAATTTGCTAGCACTAGGCATAATTAATGACATGAGTATGACGTAAAGAGTGACGTCATGGAAAATCACGTATAGATCATCACGCTATTATGTTGGCGTAAAATGTTCAGGAAAAAAAAAAAAATCACACACACAAACAGGCACATTATGAAACCCAGCAGTCGACAAAACACCGTAAGTGAACAAGACACACGGATACATACAAAAAATCACACATACATGCACATGGGCGTTCACTAGTATTTCCAAGGCCCATCATATTTACCAACAAAAATGTTCACACACATAAATAAATAAAATAAATAAATAAATAAATAAATAAATATATATATATATATATATATATATATATATATATATATATATATATATATATCGAGAGAGATATTCATTCTCTCTCTCTCTCTCTCTCTCTCTCTCTCTCTCTCTCTCTCTCTCCTGTGTCACGGTAAATGAAGTTAGCCAAATTAGTTAGCACCGTAACTGAGGGCACAAACAAAATGCAGATGAAGTTAGGCCCAAGTTCACTTCATTCGTGCTAATGTGTGTGTGTGTGTGTGTGTGTGTGTGTGTGTGTGTGTGTGTGTGTGTGTGTGTGTGTGTGTGTGTGCATTATGATATTAAATACGTTCGTGTTGCCATTTTATGCACTGCTATTTTTTTTTTAGTTCGCTTTCTGTGTGCATGATTTCTCTGCATGCGGGACTGACAGGAATATGCATGGATGTGTTGCGCGCGTCTGGTTATTTGAATGTGTGTGTGTGTGTGTGTGTGTGTGTGTGTGTGTGTGTGTGTGTGTGTGTGTGTGTGTGTGTGTGTGTGTGTGTGTGTGTGTGTGTGTGTGTGTGTGTGTGTGTGTGTGTGTGTGTGTGTGTGTGATTTCCTGAAGCTTTAGAGACACATACAACTGCCCTTAATAACTACATCGTCTTGAAGCCACGTCAAACCCTGCTAGATACTGTCCTCATCAGTGGGAAGCCCCTGAGTCGTAAAAGTATTATTATGACTGAAAATGTACAAACTCTCTTCTGGTTTCATGTCCTTTTGCTCTCTCTCTCTCTCTCTCTCTCTCTCTCTCTCTCTCTCTCTCTCTCTCTTTCATACCACTGACCACATTTGCAATTCTGACTCTTTCCTGCTGTACTTGTATGAGACTAAATCAGAAAGTCAACAATTTTGCTTAATTTTAGTGTTCTAGGCAAAGCAATATTTCCCAGTACTCCACCGAAATGATAAAGTTCAGTAAAATACATGATGGTGACTGTAATACTAATAATAATACTAATAATAATGATTATACAAGTAATGATTAAAATACCATTAAAAACCGAACAGTAATATCACAAATACAGATTATATCCACGCCATGACGTACTTAGGCCTATATAAAATAATTCTAGAAACCTAAGATTATGAAAGGAACAATTACTAAAAATATTCACAGTAATAGCAAAAACAAAAAGTACCTAGGCATAAAAACCAATGTCAATAATAGCAAACAGTAACCACAACACCACACCACACAAATCTGTCCCATGACCCCCCATCCCTCGTGGCCATACCCTCCCCACTAAACCCCCTTCCCACCACCACCACACCGCAGAGGCAGACCCAACCCTCCTTGGCCAAATAACCCTCATTCCCTCCTCTCGTAACTCTCAACCCACTTCTACTTATTATATTGCTCCTCCGCCAATTTCACCCCTTCAGGTTCTCTTTTCTCTTTCCCCCTCCTCCTCCCCCCATTCCGGACTGTCACTACCATCCCTCCTGCTCCTACTACTATTACTACTACAACACTTCTGCTACTACTGCTACTACTACTGCTACTACTACCGCAGTACTACAAATATCACCACCCAAACCAAACCCACTACTACCACTAACAATACTAGCTTCACAACCATCATTTCCTTTACCATTATCACCACCACGTCCCCTACCACTGTCCCCTATCACCACTACCAGCACCAACACCACAACCACTGCTACCGCCACCACCAGGACAATTACGGAAAATGAAGCAGTTCCGTGATAAATGCGCCTTAAAGTTAAGAGTATGTGGAACAAGGTCAATCACCCGCCTCATGCACGTAAATTCTGATACTGAGGCATGTAAATTCCACCCCTGAAGCACGTAAATTATCTCTAAATCTCATATATTATCTTTAGTGCGCCTAAATAATCTCTGAAACAGGTAAATCTCTAAAATGGGTAAATTTCGCCAATGAGGCACGTACATTCTACCCCTGAAGCACGTTCATTGCCTCTAAAACTTGTAAATTTGATAACTATCTATCTATCTATCTATGCATGTATATTATCCCTGAAGCATACAAATTCTGTCAATAGCATGTAAACTCTGCCACTGAAATGATGAAGCTCCTTTCCTTGATGCTCGAAAAGATGTTGCTGAAGTAGGTAACCCAGCCAGATATGCAGATACTATTGCGTACCGAAATACTGATCCACTTCTTGGCTGAGCAATTTTGACACTCTTAATCAATCTTCTGAAAAGTTGGTTGGGCTCTGATGATCGCAGGACTAGATTTCGTAAGTAAATGTTCACAGCATCGTTATTTATCATACGGATGTGGACCGATATTAGTGTTCAGAATAATACATTTTGCTTAAAAAAAAAAGAAGTAAACCCTGATCTTCATAGATGCACAGTATGGTCTAGCAATACTTAGATTCTACCACTTAAATGATAAATAAATAAAACCAATGAGAAGGAAAAACCATGAAAAACTTTCTAGCATTCACGGCAACATTTAGCTGTGAAATTAAGAAGACATGTATCCAAAAGCCACGTATAATATCAAAGAATGGCATGGTCGTTTATGGCTGCACATTCACTGAACGCTGTATGGAAGGTGAAACATAAGCAACCGAAGAATACTGAAATCTAGCGCAGAATGAAGGAAAGCAGAACCCCGCCAACTCTCCCCCTCTCTCTCTTTCTCTTAAAATATATAAAAAGTAAATGAAACATGTATAAAGCTAGAACATTAAATTATAAATGGACAAAAAAGTAGGACAAACGGAGGCAGGAGAATCACAAATACAGGGAACAAAAGTGCAAGAAATGGTAAGTTTGAAGGAGATTAACCCATTTAGTTAGAGGACGGCATATTTAGATCCAGAAGCATCTACAAGAGTGGCCCTGTCGGTCTGTCACTCACTAACATTTTTCAGGAACGAGGTTCTTCACTCCCGTAGACATTTGCGACTTTAGCGAAGCCCAGTATCAGAGGCCTGTAGCTCCTCCATCAATCTATTACTTTTGTCCTTGTAATAATAGTCTTGCTACCACGAGACGATTTCATTTCACTTTTTGAGCCAGAGAGGGTCAGATATTGCTAACACGGGGAACTGAAGTTTTTGTTATTCTCTGGCTCTCATAACTCACTGCTAAATAAAGTCATTTGATGTAAACCTGCCTAAAATAGCAGAGCTGTCTCGACCATGAGAGGTTCAATGGCTATAGCATCAACACACTCCTACGACTTACTCTCAGCTAAATAATTCGTCTTGCTTTGTCGTAAAAATGTCCCCAAATCTGAATGACATCTACATAATTTATTTCAGAGAGAGAGAGAGAGAGAGAGAGAGAGAGAAAAGGAGGGGATAGAGGAGCCGAGAGGGAGGGAGGGAGGGGGGCGTTAGGTGTTGGGAAAATGACAGGGGGGGATGGGCGGGTAGGCAGGCGAGTTTATCATCTGCACTAATCACACAGGTCTAGACAGGGGGTTGGGGAAAGTGGGTGGGGAGGTGACGGGGGAGGTGAGGGATGGGGGAAGGAGGGTCGCTATCATCCCACCCTCTTTGATACGAATACAAATAGAACGAATTTCACAGAGCCATCCAACTTCGGCAGTTTTGGGCTTTGACGGAACTCCCCCGATCTGACGTGGGGGTCGGGAAAGGGGTGAGAAGGGTTGAGGAAGCAATGAAGGAGCGAGGGGGAGTGATGGAGAGAAAGGAGGAGAGAGTGATCGAGAGAAAGGAGTGATGCGTGAGTGGGTGAAAAAGGGTGAATGGTCGGAATGGAAAAAAAAAAAAAAAAGTGGGGAGTGAAAGAGCGTGAGGAAAGGATGGTGGGGGGGCAGTCGTAGGGAGAGAGAGAGAGAGAGAGAGAGGGGTGGATACACAGGAATACACAGGAATGCAAACAGCAACAGACCTTATGGTCCTTTCGGGGCTGCTTGTTAGAGAAAACTATGACTACAAGATCTAACTCTACATGTTGAAGGATAAGGATAGTAAAGCAAGAAGGCTCCCCCCACCACCAAACCCTCCAGGAAAAAGTGAGAAAAACCACCATGCAGCATGGAAAAACTGACATGGAAATTTTATAGGAAACACTGGAAAGGAAAAGTCACATTCTACAATACTTTATCTATGAGCTACCCGATAGAGTAACCTGAAAGAGAAAGTAAACAAATAAAATAATAGTTACGGCATGACATTATAAACCGGTTACATTGAGTTAATGGGAAGTCTGTGGACATAACGTGGAAGCTACACACTGCACAGTGTGGATGTTTAGGGATGATGAGGGGTGAGGGGTAGGGATGGAGAGAAAATGGGATAAGGCAGAATGAGGGGTGAGAAAGGGTGAGGAAGCGATGGGTAGACGAAGAGGTGAGTGCAAGGCGTAGGGTGAGGATGGAGGGGGTCAGATGTGATAGGGACGAAGGAAAGTTTGAAAATGAAGGCAGGAGACAGAAAGACTGTGAAAACTGATTGATGAGAAGGAAAAGAATTGATAAAGAAACTGGAACTGATAGGAAGACGATGGGGACAGTGCAAGGATTGATTAGACTGAACCGAGGGAAACGAAGAGGCAAGGTTAATTAAAAAAAAAAAAAAAAACGGGTATTAAGTGATGAAGGAAGGGTGAGTGATGAGACATGGGGTTGATCAGGAGATGAGGAAGAGTAAAAAAAAGTAAGCATGATTAAGGGTGAGGAGAAAACAGTAAAGGAACAGAAGAAGAAAGTAGTGGTTGTAGTAGTAGTAGTAATAGTAGTAGTAACAGTAGTAGTAGTAGTAGTTGTAGTAGTAGTAGTAGTAGTAACAGTAGTAGCAGTAGTAGTTGTAGTAGTTGTAGTAGTAGTAGTAGCTGCAATCCCAGGATCATTTGAAAGTGAACCCAGTGAACTGCAGGCTGAAGTTATGCTACTTTTTGCAGTCCACAATCCTCCATTTGGGGGATAGGGAGGGCACTGAGGAACGTTTGCATAACCAGGCAGTGGAAACACCCATCACATCAGTGACGCCACGTGAAGACGACCCTCTCCGGCATAGATGAAGTAAAAAGGTACGCTTGGGATAAAATCAAGTGCAGAGAAAGACGAAGAGAAAACGAAGAAAAAGCAAGAGACAGCAAGAGGAGTTAGGGTTCAAGAAAGATCTCCAAAGGCAGGATCAAGGAATAAGACCAAGATTCCCATGCATGACTGTGCTTGGGTTTCACATATATGCTTGCGGCTACTTGGGACTTTATTTTTGGCATTATTTTTTTCCGGCATGATTGCGTGTCTGCGTGTGCTTCTTCCTTTGAGCGGGTAAGTGTGCGTGCTTGTGCCTGTTCCTTGCGTCTGTGCCTCAGTGTGCATGCTTGCGTGTGTGAGATTATGATTAATTTTTCCAATGGTTATGTGCGTTTATTAATTCAATTTTATTTTTTTTGTAGCGTCTGAGCATGCATGTATTTATGTACATGAGTGTCGTGTATGTATGTATATATGTATGTATGTAAGCGCGCGCGCGTGCATGCGTTCGTGTGTGTGTGTGTGTGTGTGTGTGTGTGTGTGTGTGTGTGTGTGTGTGTGTGTGTGTGTGTGTGTGTGTGTGTGTGTGTGTGTGTGTGTGTGTGTGTGTGTGTGTGTGTGTAATTCATTGCCAACGTTCCTGGAAGTGACCCACTGTTGGCAGGAACACGCACATACTTCACACAGGCCATATGTATACGTGTGTGCTCGTGTATATTTAACTGCTGTATGTGCGATGCCCTGTGTAGAGTCGTATGCGCCTACGACGGTTATTTTCGGCCGCGTATCATCATCACCATCATCATCAACCTAACCCTATTCCCACTTATATAAAAGGTTAGGGAGGACACATAAATGGAAAACATGCCTATGCACAATATTGGGAAACCTTTTATTTGAGAGCCAGTGAATTCTGGGCACACTTTCAATCACTTAACATTTAGTGCTTTCGAAATGAACGTATATCCCTGGGCTAATACTCATGAACGACCTCACTTGCGTATCTCCACATCAGCGTATTCCCCCGTGTATACCTCCATGTGCGTTTGTGTGTCTGCCTGTGCGTGCGTGGTACTCTTGTCGGCCCCCTAGGAAGCACACCAGAGTTCATTTACCCCCCAAAGAGATCCTGCTTGTCGCCTCAAACCAGAAAATACGTCCACATACCGTCCTTACCCTCTCTTGCCTTGCCTTGCCTTGCCTTTCCTAACCTAACCAAACCTACCCTAACTTTACTTTACTTAACCTAACCTAACCTAATCCGACCGGACCTGACCTGACGTTACCTAACCTAATTTAACATAACTACAGTATAAACCAACATGACACAACAGACCCCAAAATCCCACCCAACTCAAGCTATACTAAATCAGACTAAACTAACTCCAGTCCAGAATACACCCTGTCATCAGTCTCATTATTCTCTGCATCCCTTACCTAACCTAACTTAGCCTAGCCTAATTTGGCGTAACACAACCCGAGTAAATATATCGTAACCTAACCTAACTAATTCTTACGTGATCTCTCCTATCCTGGTATAGTCTATCTCTACACACTCTTAATCGGCCTAAACTATCCACTTTTCATCCACTCTATCATGCCTTGACTCACATTACTCTAAACTTAACAAACGTAAGGACATTTAGATGACAGGATGCGTAATGCAGGGTCCAGTAAAATAACAAAAATAACAACGCAAAGAAATTTCCTCAAATGATGGTAACTTGCATTATTAAAAAAAATTCATTAGTTACAAAATATGGAGCCAGAATCCATACACTAAAAAACAGTGGTTAAGTGATAAATTTTGCCACGTAACAATAAAACAAGGAAAAAATAAATAAAAAAGAGTGAAAATGTTGCGAATGGAGAGGGTCTGGATAGGCTATTGCTGAAACCAGGCCAAAACACCTACAACGAGGGTGCAGAGAAAACATTGTTAGCATCGAGTAAGTGTGTCGTGCAAAAAGAGGGTGCGAGGAGGCCGTTCTGAGGGCTAGGAAAGAATAAAGTCTCAAGAATGGTGGAAGGCTTTTAAATTTTAATATTTTTTACCCTCAGCTGATTTCATTCTGTCTTAGGATACGCCTCTCCTAAACTACAAAGGTTAAAGGGGGATATATCATATTTCTGTTCAAAACTCCTCTCCTGAGTGGAGTGAAACTGTTCGACGATAGTAAGAAATAATTTAAAAAAAAATAAAGTGCAGACAAAGCATAACTTATTCAATAAGAAAAACCCTCTTCTAAACTGACTGAAACCGTCAAGAGAGAGTAAGAATGAAAAAAAAAAAAAGTGCAGAATAAAGTTTCTTGGCATCCACGTTGTGTGTGGCGCAAGACGGTACGAGGAGGCATCATTCTGAGGGACAACAAATGTGTTGAGAAGAGTGAGGAGGTCAAGAGCGGATAATCTCAACCTCTTGAATCCGATGACAAATTTTTCCTTTTTTTTTTCTTGTTACTTCGAGACAATTTTATTCTGTACTGAAATGGTCTATCGTACCTAAGGGGTTGACGAAGACCGTATCAAAATTTCACAAATTCCAGAGTCTGTCCTGAAGCTGAATAAAATTGTTCGGATGCATCACAACATAAAACAAGATATACGTCACCGGACTGACGGTATTAAGACTGAACCACTGCCTATAACTTCTTCATGCTGAATTACGTAACTCTCCATTTCCGCATCTCTTCATACCAAGATTACAATACCACCTACATTTACGTGTGCTGTGTTAATTTATTAAACTCCCCAAGACCTTATCTCCCTACACATAAGATAAATCACAATATCATCTGCACTTTTTAATGTCCCCATCCCATAGCCTCCTGATACCTAGATCACAATTTCATCTCCATCTTCTTCCTCTTTCACTCTTTCCACATTTTTTCTTCCAGGCTTTCCACTCCAACTCACTGTCTTGCCGCAGGTCCTCTCCATCCCAGTGTCCACCCCACGTTTCCTCCCCATCTCAGCACCACCCCATACAGAGGCCACGATATTCGCGTCTCCCTCATGCACTGTTTCTCAAGCTCTCTTTCCAATCTTTCCATTTTTCCTCCCCACCTCAGTATCCACCTCAGTACCCTGCTGATACGGGTACTTCAGTATCAACCCCATACTTCACCTCCACATCAATGTACATCCAATACCTCCTCCCCATCCCGATATACATCCCCATATCTCGACCACATAACCTCCCCGATCAACGTATCACTTCCTCCTTTTCCTCTTCCATTTTCTCCGTTCATATTTTCTTCACATACTATCTCCCCACGTCTATATCCACACCATACCTCGTCCCCACCTCAATATCCGTTCCTACCTCCTCCCCATCACATTACAGGAGGCATGGGGAGACCTCATTTGACTTGCTAACACACCCAGACGCACCTGTGGAGGGGGACACGTGGAGCCTCATATTAAAATGGAGTTTGGGAGTAGAGTGTGTGTGTGTGTGTGTGTGTGTGTGTGTGTGTGTGTGTGTGTGTGTGTGTGTGTGTGTGTGTGTGTGTGTGTGTGTGTGTGTGTGTGTGTGTGTGTGTGTGCGCGATGGTGTGGGCGAGTGAGGGTATGGGTGTGTGCGGGCGTGGCCGTGTAAGAGCTTCTGAGCATGAGTGTGTGAAGCTGTTGGAGTGGGTAATTTCGGGGATGGGCAGGTGAGGGCCACTAAGGGTAAGAGTGTGTGAGGGTGTGGAGGGTTATAGTGCGGAACTACTTTATCTTTTAGGTCCCGTATGTAAACTCATCTCTTGTGATATCTTGCTACTCCTAACCTCTCGTGTTCCACAAGTCGACATTCAGATACGTATTCCGACGCTACCAACAATCTTAAATGGACTCTCCTTTTCATGACCCATCAAAGTTCAAAGCTTCCGTTCCACTTCCTTCCCACATTTTTTTCTGTAACAATTTTACTCTTACGTGTTGCTTTGGTGTTTGTGTCAATCAAATATTTTTATCTCTTTCTCTTAAAATTCCACAATCACCCCAATTGCTAATTCCTATACGCAGACTCTTTCTAATATTTTGCCACTCCTATTTTCTTCCTTTACAGTGTCTCTTCGGCAAACACCACCTTCATATAAGCTATTTTAACGCTATCGTCGAGCTCAAATGAATCTTCCTGTTATAAAGCAGACTATTTTGCACTCCTTTTCTAGAACTATTCCAGTCTAAGTCTTCTTCTCATCAAACTTCCTGCCCTTTCCGAATCTCCTTCTCCCTTCACACAGTCCCCTCTTCAGACATTATCCCTTCTCGTACGTAGCCTATCTTCTAACTTCCTCCCACCATGCATATCTTTCTTCCCTAGTTTTTCTTTCTTTATAATTTCCTTCTAACCCAGATTGTTCCTCTCTTAATCAGTCTCCATACACTCCCTAACAACCCCTTCAGACAGATATTTCCTCTCTTATTTCCTCATACCCTCACCTCCCATGCCCGTTCTTGTCTTTCTTCTACATACTCTCTTCCTTCTTCACATCTCTCTCCACCCGTCCGATCTTTTCTTTAACAGTCTTTCTCGCACCCCAGCTCTCTCTCTATTTGATTAACCTACCGTAGTCATTTTCCTTAACCATTTCTCAATTTCATCAGTCCCTCGTACCTCCTCAGTCTCTCCAGCTTTCTCCTCTCCCCAGCCCAGCTTTCTCCTTTCCAGCCTCCCACTTCCCTAACTTTTTCATTTTTTTCCTCTCTCTCTTCCTACCAGTGTCTAGCTCTTCCCAAACTGTCCTCTTTCTTCGATAACACTGTTTTCTCTCAATCTCTTCCACTTCCCATTCTTTCTTTTCCTTGTTTTTTCTTATTTCTTCTTTACTTCTCATTTCATATTACTCCATAGGTTTAGTTTTCTCGTTCCGTTTTTCTTCTTCAACTTTCTTTTTCTCCTTCAGTGCTCCTTTTGTCCCCATTTCCCTCATTCTTCTCCTCTTTCCACAATTCTTTGTAGGCCTATTCCTTTGTACTCATCGGAATCTTTCAGATCTCCTATCTCTCTCTCCAAACCAGTCTCTTAGCTTCTTCATTTTTTCTCTTTTTTCATTAGTCTCTCTTTCTTCTCAGGTCTCTTCTCTTCTCTCCAGCTGCCTTCTCTGTTTCCACCCTATTCTTTGCCTCTTTTCTCCAAGACCTTCCCTCATTTCCATCCACCCCTCCACCCGCCGCGTCGCATCTCACCACAAACGCTTCCTCTCTCGACACCTCCCCTTTTCCCCTCACCCCATCCTACCTTTATTTCATCTCCAAATCCTCCTTACCTCCACCCCACTTCACATCCACCTTCACTTCCTTTTGAGAACCACCCCCACCTCCACCCCATCCCCACTTCCTCCTTTTCCCTTCACCCCCACTCTCACCCCCACTTCCTGTCGAGATCCCCGATCTCCACCACCCCACCTCCATTTCGTCACAAGAACCTACCGCCTACTCCCCTCCCCACCCCACCTCCTCTCACCACCCGGGAAAAACCTAAACACTGACAAGCTCACTAAAAACCCAGGCAGCAGCGGTCGCATCATTGTCACCAGGTTTAATAAAATTCCTGTCGACTTCTTTCGTAACTTGGGTCCGTCTCCGGCTTGGTCCCGCACCCCCCCTCCTCTTTTTTTTTTCTCTCTCTCTATTTACCTTTTTACGTCTCCGCGGCGGCAGAGGAATTGTGGCCGGTGTCGTGAAAGGAAGGAGAGGTTGGAGGAGAGATAATGAGAGGAGGAAGGAGAGCTACGAGGAGGGAGAGTTGGGGCAAGTATGAGGAAGTTAGGAGGAGGAGGAGGGAAGATTTGCGAGAAAGAGTCGTCGGGGGAAGATGACTTACGAGGAGAGGGACGAGTTAAGAGTGTGTGTGAGAGGCTTAGTTGATGTGTGAGAGACGGGGAGAGATTGGAAGGGACCAGGAGTGACGACGAATGGAAAGGGATGGAGAAGAGTGAACGACAGTAAAGGGAGAAGGGAATACGAAAGAGTGGCACCGAAGAAGAGGTCGCGAAAAATTATAAATGATTAAGAGAGAGGAGAAAAAAGGAAAGGAAGGAGAGATAACGTGTGTAAGAGTGAAAATAAAGAATGAATGATATGAGATGAATAACGAAACAAAAAGGGGTGCAAGAAATATGAAAGACTGAAAAAGGAAGAAGATCGTGAACAATGTTAACTGAATAAAGAATGATGGAAACAAAAAAGAGTGAAATAAAAAAAAAAGAGGAAAGAGGTAGAGAAAAGAGAGAATGGTAGGAGAACCATGAAATCTCAAGCATCGGGATAAGTAATTCACCTTACTTTAACAAAAACTACTGAAAGAGCATGTGAAACAAAAGTCCCAAACAACCTTGATGTCTTCTTAGTCTGGTCAGATCTTCACAGCAAACAATTCAACTGCACTTTCGATAAAAACGGCAGAATAAAGGAAAAGATAAACGGATCCCACACTTACATTCCAGACACATCGGTATTAGATATTTGTCCATCAATTCTAACCCTACCTCTCACCAACCATATCCAGCCACACCAAACTGCATATCCCAGCCACACCAAACCCACATCCCAACCTCATCTCCAACACATATTCCATAACAAAACAACCACACCCTCCCACCATAAATCATATCTCAACCACACCCACTTCCATCCAGTATCACACCCTAGACACACACCAATACACCTCTTAACTATAATAACTCTGCTGGTTATCACTTTCCAAACACAAGAAACATCCAACCACATCCTAGTCCCACCTACACCAACCACATCCCAACCTTACCACAAATCCCATCCCATCCACTCCTCAAATTAAATCCCAGGCACACCCCCACCACGTCAAAACTCACATCCCAACCACTCCCTGATCACATCCCAGCTACATCAAAAATCATATCCCCACCACACACACAGCACATCCCAACCACACCCCAAACCACATCAAAAATTATGTCTCCACCACACCCCTACCATATCCCAACTACATCCTCTCCACATCAAAAAGACACATCCCCACTGCACTTATACATTAAAAACCACATCCCCATCACACTCCAACCACACCCCCTACCACACCTTCACAACACTCCCGCACCACATCAAATATCACATTCCAACCACACACCCACACCACATAAAAAATCATACCCCAGCCACAAACACCCCCCCACCACCACAACCCTCACCACACTCCCACACCACATCAAAAATCACGTCTCCGCCACACCCCAACCACATCCCAACCACACCCATGCCACATCCCGAGGCACCCAGGGCCCGGGGTACGAACTCTCTCCAGGGGGAATATTTTTATCAGGAGCCCGGGACGTGACGCCGGGGTCGGGAATACTAAAAAGTGGGGGGGCAGCCGCAAATTCTGGAAGGGACGTAAAATGGGTACTTTTATGGCCTCTTATAAGTGTGACTGGCCCCCTCTCACGAAATACTTATGTGGTCTGTGAAATGCTTTGAAAGAGGCACAGAAGCTGCTGAAATTTTTGTAAGTGTGACCACAGTATATATTTATGAGGTCGGTCACCGAAGTTTCTTGGGAAAGTGAAGTTCTTATAAGTGTGAATTGTTTTTATAAGTGTGACTGGTCCCCTTCACAAAATACCAAACTGATCTGTAAAGTGTGCTGAAAGAGCCACAAACAATGTTGAAGTTATTTTAAATGTGACCAGCCCTTCCTTACGAAATAATTATGAAACAGAAACTGGTGAATTTCCTATAAATGTGGTTGGCCACATCGATATATTTAAGGTTTGTGGAAAAGTAAAGTTTTTAAAATTGTAACTGGTCTCCCTCGCAAACTATACGACCGTGAAGTGTGTTGGACGAGGAAAGTTCTTAAGCGTGGCAGGACCCCTTCATGAAATTCAGTACTTAAAAATACGATCTATTAAGTGCACTGAAAGAAGTACTGAGGTTGGTGAAGTTCTTTTAGTCGCTTCAATCAAATGACATATTTTCTGTTTCTTACTATTTTCAGGTTATTTGGTTCTGGAAAGAACAAACATTTCGAAATGGAGGGATCAAATAAAGCCTTCACTTACTCCATCACCACCAGAGATATCCAAAGCTAAACATAGTCGTCTGGAAGCTGAAAACCAAACTACAAAAAATTATCATCGGGGAGAAGGACTTAAGTGTTGCTCACCCCTCTCACAAAACATTATGTGATGTGTAAATGAGCTGATAGAAGCACAGAAACTGGAGAAGTTGTTAACCCTCTCATGGGCAGTACAAATTTAGCATTTTTATTCTAAGTAATACACAATGTCATTAACTGAGAGTGAATCATAAAAATCAGAAATTGTCAATACTGTCACCAATTATCCTCTTATGGTCGAAACAACTTCAACTTACTCTCGTACTTCAGCTAAATGCACACAATATTATTCAGCTGAGAGTGCATCATAACAGCTTAAGAATTTTGAGTGTGTTTACCCCAGTCACGAAATACTTATGTGATCTAAGAAGTGCGTTGGGAGAGGCACACAGAAGCTGATGGAGTTGGACGTGTTCAGGGTGTTACGGGGCGAGACCAAAGTTAAGGCGTATTTGAATTGCGGGTAAGTTCTGAAGAGGTCTCGTGTGTGTGTGTGTGTGTGTGTGTGTGTGTGTGTGTGTGTGTGTGTGTGAGAGAGAGAGAGAGAGAGAGAGAGTACATCCATAGTAAAAATGTAAAATTACGACAGGAGAAAAAGAAGACAAAAAAAAAAAAAGAACAGGAAAACTGATACGGATAAACGAACTGCGAAAGGTTATAGTGTTACGGCAACCGTACACAGGAATACCACATGCATAAAATTAGCTTTCCTTTTTTCCTGTGTTTAGGTTAGAAACTGCTAAATTAAGATACACGGTTAGGTGAGGAAGGGTTAGGCAATATTAATCAGTTAAGTCAGTGTTGGTTAGGTCTAGGTGAGGTTAGGAGAGAGAAAGTTGGGCTACTAAACCCTTTCAATCCAATTAAGTGCTTTTGGTTTTATTCTTGCAACTAAATATATATATATATATATATATATATATATATATATATATATATATATATATATATATATATATATATATATATATATATATATATATATATATATATATATATATATATATATATATATATATATATATATATATATATATATATATATATATATATATATATATATATATATATATATATATATATATATATATATATATATATATGTATTTTTCAGCTTTGGAGAGACTTTTCGACATGGAGGGGTTAGGTCAATTTATCAACCCCTTCACTACTCGATGTCTCCCGCGGATTCAACATCTTCTGGAGGCAGCAAGAACAAAATACATTTATACATCACCAGACTCAAAGGGGTTGAGGACTGACTACACTGATGCTCTGGAGTCCTACCATACTCTTGTCCCTTTAACTTGGTCTAAAACTGTTATCTCTTCATTTCTGAACGATGAGTGAAAACAATAACTCTAGAAAACTAGAAAGGCACTCCGTGGAGCCCATCTCACCGACAAGGGGAACGTAATTTCCAAACCACTCTTCATAATGGGTTAGGTTTTCTCATCACTAATTAGGGTTTCACAAAAAATGTCTTCCAGATCCAGAATCTGTAATACGATCCGGATCTGTCCCAAAAGTTAATCGAGTGTTCCCTGAGACATGGGCTATGTACTCACCATTTTTGGTTCAACTCTCTCTTTTAGTGTTTGAATAATCCTGCCGACAGACAGACAGACAAGCAAACAAGCAGGAGTAAAAACATTCTCTCCTTCTCGGAGAGAATTATGCTAGTTAAAAAAATAAATAAATAAAAAAAAGATATGGATAGGATGTCGAGTTGTTGCGATCTCATTTTGTTATTCAGGTAAGAGAAATAAGTTGCAAAAGGAAGAAAATCAGGGCCAAGTTAATATGAACGAAATGTGGTACCAAAAGTTTAATTCGTACCGCTGTTAGGCCGGTATCGTCAAATTTATGGCATAATATATTATTGGGGATCAATTCTGAATAGGGATATTCTGCGCACTATTTGCTTATAAATGACAATTATCAACTGTTCATTATTGCAACTGCAGTAAAAGTTTTATATTTAAGTGATTCTGAATTTAAAATTGATAATAACTACTGTTATTACTGTAGTTAACAGCTATTTACTTCAAGCAAACTGACATTCAGTATTAATTATATTACTATGAAGGGAACTCTTTATTCATTTTATTATTATTATTGTTTTTATCAGACGGACTGGGGATGAGCAACAACCACAAGAGTAACACTGATTAATGTCATTATCCCAGAGCTATATTTGTTACTGCTGTATTAATATCACAATGATAATAACATCATAATCACCGCTTTACTACAGCTACCGCATCTATCATTCCGATTAAGCTTACCACTCCAACGCCAGGTTTGTTTCTTGCTAGAACTTACAGGACAAAATAACGGAAAAGTGCACAAGTTGTTTGTGGCAAGCATGAAAGAGAGGTGCGGGCAAGGTGATCTAAAAGCAAGAAACAAGGAAGTTAGCAGTAACCAGTGAACTGAAGGTAGGTCAGAGGAGTGATAATTAAAGTAGAATAGGAGAGAGAAAAAGTGTGAAAGCATTTAGGCAACAACAGAGGAAGCAGAGGTGAGAAAGTAGTGGGGTAAAACGGAGGAAATGGAGGTTGAAAGAGCCAGGACAGCAGAGTAAGTGAGAGAGAATTGTGGTAACAAGTGAGGAAATGTTGTGATACAGTTGGGCTAACAAGAGAGGAAGTGCTGTGGCAGAACTGGGGTAGCAAGAGAAGAAGTGGTCAGACAGAACTGAGGCAAAAACAGAGGAAGCGTCATGACAGAATTGGGGTAACAACACAGTAAGTGGTGTATCACAAGCGGGGTAACACGAGAGCAAGTGATGCGGCAGAACTGGGGATAACAACAGAGTAAGTGGTTTAGCAGACGTGGGGTAACAACAGAGTAAGTGGTGTATCAGAAGTGGGGTAACAAGACAGCAAGTATTGTGGCAAAACTGGGTTGACAACAGAGCAAGTGGAGATGGGACAAGCCGGGTAACAACAGAGGAAGTGGTGGTGAGACGGAAATGGGATTAAAAAAAAAATAACAGGTGGACGTAGAGACAGCGAGACAGTTTTAGATGGGTAGAGTTAGAGAGGTGGAGAGACTGAGAGAGGTAAAGACAGAGACTGAGGTACTAGCAGAGACAGGTTGAGGAAGAGGTAATGTAATACAAGTGAAGATGTCCACTGAGGTACTGCACTATGGACGGTGAGGGGTACTGAATATTCAACACCACTATCTCTCACCCCTCCACGTTATCTCACTGCCCTCGCCTTGCCTCTCATCCTCTCTGCCCCGTCTCCACCTTGCCTCTCATCCTCCCCACCCTCTTTTTCCCTTTCCCCACCTTGCCACGTAAAATCCTAACTTCACCACCGGGGAGGCAATGTTAGACCTACGTGAAGCAAGCTCAGTCTGGGTGATGCAAACTGATCTTGTATGAACCACAGCTGGCGTGGAGTGGAGTATTCTCTCTCTCTCTCTCTCTCTCTCTGTACGAGTATGGTATGAGAATTTGCATGTATTGATGTGTGCCGTATATTTACCCACTTGTAAACAGGATTTGAGCTGGGCCCTTGTTATCTTGTCTCCATACTATATACATTATTTCAATGTGTGTGTGTGTGTGTGTGTGTGTGTGTGTGTGTGTGTGTGTGTGTGTGTGTGTGTGTGTGTGTGTGTGTGTGTGTGTGTGTGTGTGTGTGTGTGTGTGTGTGTGTGTGTGTGTGTGTGTGTGTGTGTGTGTGTGTGTGTGTGTGTGTGTGTGTGTGTGTGAAACAGGACACATGAGGAGGAAGAGGGATAAGCTGGGTGTGTGAAGCCAGGAAGGATTTGCGTTCCCAGTGATAATGCGACTCTGAGTGTGGCCCAGCATCAGTGTAGACGACTATAATGGCAACTGTGGAAGAAGCACTATATCCCGTTTGTTTTCACCTGATAGAACTGAGCCACCCCAACAACTTGAACAACAATGCTGACTCAATATCGATGAGCCTTGGTTATGAGGTATGAATGATTTTTCTTGACAACCAGCAAATCGACTTTTCAATCAGACTATGCTTAACCATTAACTAAGATAGAAGGGGTTAAAGGTCTGTGTCAAGTTAGAACAAATGCGTGATTGCGTGATTCTTTGGATGTGGCAGCAGTGGTTTTATTTGCTTCTACAAAGACCGCCAAAATGGAGCTAACCTTGTGAAAATGTATGCTTGTAACACCTAATATGAACTGATGTAAATACTGCATAAACGGGGGATTGTAGCGTTAAGAAGTTCTCAAACAGCTCTTCACTTATCTTTACTCTGCCCATCTGCATGCACCCATGAATTGTATCAGATTTATCGTCCTCTGTCTCCCCCTGTCAGACTTTCTTCATCCTCCTCCTCCTTCCAGCCCTGTTCTCTCCCTTTTCCCTTACCAGCCCTCCTCTCTGACCCTTCCCCCGCCAGCCTTCCCCCTTCTGCCTCCAATTGCTAACCCTCCCCCCTTCACCTCCCCCTACCAGCCTTCTTCAACTACACCCTGTCAGACTTCGTTCCCCAATTTCCCTCCTGCCCCACTACACCCCCTGCCCCTCCCTGCCACCCTCCCCTTCACTCCCTGCCCTCTCCCTGTCCCCTTCTTCCACTACACCGGGTCGTCTCGTTCTGTGTCGCTCCTATTGGGGTGTAATTGCCTGAACCACTAAACAGCCTCATTAACACCTCTCATTAATCACACGAGCACGGGCATGCGTTTAACCCCTTTATTACGAAATTCATCTCTCGGGCTGAATTAAATCGTCTGGGGGTATTAGAAGAGAGAGAGAGAGAGAGAGAGAGAGAGAGAGAGAGAGAGAGAGAGAGAGAGACCTAACTAGGTAATTGAGACACAGGGGGCAATATTCACATGAAGCAGAAGGTGAGGCAAGGAGGAAGCAGACAGTGTAAGCAGGAGAAGGAGGAGGAGGAGGTACAGGGAAGGGTGAGGCAGGAGGGAAGATGGTGAGGCAGGTCGGATGTGGGTGAAGGGAGAAGAAAATGAGGGTAATAAAGCTGGAACTTGTGTCAAAGCAAAATACTGAAATTAATTATCATCATCATCGTCATAGTGAACCTGTAAAGACGCAGTAATGATAACCTAGTCTAATGGTAATAAGAATAAACAAAGATAAAAAAAATGGGACTATGACAGCATTAATATATCTGACTTTCTTTTACACTCCTTCTCTTTAATCCTCATGCTTCATTTCTCTTTTAATCCCTCATTTAAACCGTCTGACTCTTAAGCACTCCCATTAAACATCAGGAGGTAGGATGATAAAGAAGAGAAGAAAGAAAGAAGGAAAGTAAGAAAGAAAAAGAGGCGGAAAGAAAGAAAGCCGAATAAGAAGAGTCTTGGTACTAAAACTGCTAATATCTCTTTGACTTAATTCTCATTCCTAGTCTTCTCTTTACTGCTCTTGTTTCACTGCTCTTTTATCTCTCATTTCATTAGTCTGGCTTATAACCGCTTCATTACTACGGTGTCATTTTTTCTTTAATTTTTGTTACCTCCAGACGATTGAATCCAACCCTGTGAAAACCCCCTCGCAGTTAAGGGGTTGGCAATAGTTTCTACTGGGAAAAACCTCCGGACAGTTGAGCAAAATCGTCAGGTAAAAGCAACAATAAAATGGCAAAGGCCTCATGGTACTAAAAAGGATAATCTCGCTGTAACTTAATCTTCCACTCTCTTCGTCTCTTTACTCCTCGTGTTTCATTACTCTCTTTTACCACTCTCTACAGTCCGGCCTTCAAGCACCCTCATTATGCAGCTTCCTAATCTCTCCTCGTTCCTGTGTTTATGTGGAATCGTAAGCTGGATTGGCTCTCATTACTCATCTTTATGATATCAGTTTTCATCAAACTTGGCTCCGCATTCTCACACCGACCTTGCGCTCACACCTAGCTCACTTCTCATCTCTCTTCTCTTGTCTCATATAACCTCTCACTCTTCTCTTTTCTAATTTACGAGTATACTCGTTCGACTGTTTATGTCGATTGCTTAGCTCGCTAGGCTACTACAACCCTTTTCACGATATCAGTTTTTATCGAACTATAGTCTGTCCATTTCAACTTGGCCTAAAATGCGATCTCTTCATCCTGAATGCCGAGTTATATCATGACATTAGAATGATGCTCGTCACAAAAAATTGCAATGGAAAGGATGCAGAGCTGTAGTATTATTCTGTCCTTGAGCTACTGGTAGGGTATATACCGGTGTGAATATATATATCATCCAATCCTACATTGCCCCATGAGGAGCGTAGGAGTCCGGGGCTAAGCAGTTGGTCCCGACATTTAAAATGAGAGTGACCAGCCTCACTCATCCCTGAGTGGCATTACATAAGCAATTTCCTAAAAAGCAAACTTTCCTGATCTACCAGATGACCCGCCGACATGTCGTAAAAGTACCCCCGCTAATACCAATACACCAGTCCTGTATGAGACAGCCCTAGCATGTATTCAATATGGACGGTGGGTGTTAGCGCCGAAGTGGTGACATGTGGAGGTGTAGGAGGACTACTGGGCCTTGGGATAGGCCACTGCCCCCAAGAAATAGGCCCTGAGCCTTTGCCCAGAGTCGGACACGTAAAAAAAAAAAAAAAAAAAAAAAAAAAAAAAAAAAAAAAATTTGGATATAAACCTTCACCGGCTCAATCCTATTAGAGCGCAATAATTACTCACTAAATCACCAGGCGCCATAATTTGGTTATATGGTTACCACCCAGCGTAGTAAATGGTTTCCAGGTGTACAGGAAACCATTTGGCTTGTCACTCAGTGTAGAGTCACCCACAGGCAGAAGGACGAGGAAAGAATGAAGGAAAGAAAGACAGAAGAGGGAGTGTAAAGTTACCCATAGGCAGAAGGACAAGGAAAGAATGAAGTAAAGGAAGACAGAAGAGGATGGAAGGAAAGAAGGATGGAGGAGAGGAAAGGGCAGACACCCGACAGCAGCACTACATCGAGTGAGTGGATGGTGAACGCCCCCACCTACTACAATACTGTATGTATATATATATATATATATATATATATATATATATATATATATATATATATATATATATATATATGTAACTTGCATAACTTTGGTAATAGAAACTCCGTGTACAAACAGCTAGATAAGGAGTTTATTACAAGCTCACAGTAAAATAGTCTGCCCGTGTCGGCTGTCTGCTAAGAACTGATGCAATAACGCCGTCTTCAGGCGTGGGAAAGTGTGCTGACCTAGCATGATTTGTGGGGGCATGTATGCATTGGGGGGGGACATATATACATCGGGGGTAGACATATTGTGGAGGGGGTATATATATATATATATATATATATATATATATATATATATATATATATATATATATATATATATATATATATATATATATATATATATATATATATATATATATATATATATATATATATATATATGTGTGTGTGTGTGTGTGTGTGTGTGTGTACACATTTGAATGTAGGACGTGTCGAGATATGAAGGAGAAAACATGGAAGAGTGAAGGGCGAAAAGGAAGGCTTAATGCTGATAGTGTGGTGGTGATGATGGTGTGGGAAGAAGCAGCTGTGACCACCAGGCTTCTCACTTAAGGTTTAGAGAAAGCCTAATTCCACCCACCCCTCCTCCCCTCCCAAGGTTTGAGTGAATGGATCAGTAGTCGGCGTCTTTGGTGTGTGTGATGGTGAACCCTTTGTAGGAGACTGAGGTTGTCTGCACTATAATCATGGTTACCACTCACTGATTAATTTATTCACTTACTTGTTGAACGATCGATTATACCACTATAGGACTACGGCATGTATGTTCAAACTTGACAAAGACCCCAGGTCCATTTAAGCTTAGTGTGCAGTCAAGTGCAGTCATCTGAGAAGGACGATTTACTGGTAGCTAATAACCAAGGAAATTAATATCTAACTAAATCTAGTTGTTACATACAATTCTATCTATCTATCTATTTACCTAGGCTGCTTCCCCCAAGGAAAGGGAGGTAGCCGAGACAGGACGACTCACTCTCCATTTACCGGTACTTTATCGTATGTGCCTTTAGAGCATACCTTTGCACTGGGAGCTAAGGCTACTATAAGATTCCAGGCGTTAAACCTATCAACCCAAGGATTTTTTGTATTTATTCTTGCCATCTCCAAATGATTTCATTAAACCTACGAAGGGCCTGCAGTAGCGAATGGGTTATTAAGATTACAGGTATCCCCTCATGAACGGAAAGCTTCCTGTACGCTGAATAAACTCGTCTGGCGACAGAAAAGATGAAATAGGAAATACGTCACCAAACTGGAACGATTAAGATCCTTGTTTTTAAGAACCAATTACAATTACACATGTGGCCACGATAAAAACAAACAATAATAATAATAACAAAAATAATAATTTGGGGATGAAGATAATTGTTAGTTAGCGGTATGGATCTACAAAGGACGTCTCTGGGCTTAGTGAAGTAAACAGTTTGCAGGATGAACGTCCGTAGCTGTTTACTGTAATCAGAAATAGTCTGATTTATTCGCTTTCATATTCACTTTAATTTTCGCTTTAATATTCACTGTAGTTTGAACGTGAAGGGGGTTAAGATCCCTGGCAAAAACGACCCCTGGACAATTACACAGGCGACCGTGACAGATGTTGAGCCATTCGCATACCTGCCCTCCCCCAGGTTGGCTCGGGGTGATTACACAATTAGCCCCACCGGATAATAAGATAATCGCCACACACAAGGCAAGGAAATGCAAGAACACCTCCACGGTAAATTCTGACTGGAATCGGCTGGACGTGCTGACCTTGGTTAATTACGAAGGAACTGCGCCACAGATTTCAAGGACGGTCCACAGAGAGAAAATTAAGTAGGCAACCATTAATGGGGAAAGTGTGTCCCATATACCAAGCTGAAAGAGTAGCTGCACGGAGAACTTTTTACTGTCTTGTGATATACAGTATTATTCGACCGATATTCCAAAACTACATGATTTTTTTACTCTAGTACCACAACTTACTGCTTGGCTGGTGTATGATATAGCGTCAGAAAATATCGCTACTGACTCATAATGGACAATGCTTCGTGAAAGAATATACTACAGATTATAAAATATATTTTTCTCTACGCAAGGAAGAAGGAACCAAAGGCCAGAAGCCCATAAGATTGCTCCTTCAAAGAAAAAAAAAACTGAGCCAAATTCAAGATCACAAGTCTTATCAACATCCTCAGATTCCTAGGACCCACTCGCCTGCATAAAAATGGTCTGATGCCAGTTGGAGTAGAACACTGGAGTTGTACCGACCATGAAAGGGTTAATGTTCTTAATATTAAAGTTCTCAGACTCCGACACTCAGTTTCAGTTACTCAAATCGTCAGCTGGCATAGTTTACTAAAGTTGCACCGAACAAGAGAGGGTTAAGAAATGAAAAGGTAAATCACTGCAAACTTACGAGAGCAATCAAGAAAAACATGCATATTAAAAGCTAGTAAACTTATCAGAATCTGCAGTGAAATAATAACTGCCATGTAAGTAGGGCTCATTTAAGTGAATGTTAGATAATATACTGCCCTCCACTTAACTCAGCAGGGTCTACGTGGGAAAAGAATGGTGCCGCAAAAATAGTTCTGGTTCTCAGCATGTGGGTGGGTGGGAATTAATCTCCGCACTACGGACAGCTGTTTCACATTCTGCACTTGGTATTTCTAGATGATTTTATTCAGCTTAGAATGGAAAGTTTAGATAACAGTCTTCACCAACACTCATTACCAGGGCACTCTCCTAAACCGAATAAATCAATCAGTCACTTAAGCTCTCGGTTCGACGTTACGTATATCACACACTAGTGCTTGCCCGCCACAATCTGCAGGACTCACTAATAGCCTTTCCATCACAAAATGTTTGCAAATACCATTATCTTTGTCTCCATACCTTTACTGAGTCCACGATGATCAATTCTGACCAAAAAATCGATAACAATATTTTCGCATATTTTTGCGAGTTGCTGACAATCCCTGGACCTACCCCGACTTCTTTAAAATGAATTAGGTCGGTTTATACTATCGTTCTCGTGAACATAACGAACAAACGGACAGAAAGACAGACAGACAGACACTCCTCCCAAACAGTTCGACTTTATTTAGATACTGGCTCAAGGGCACATCCAACCCAAGAATATGCCGGAAAAATCAAAACATCTGGCTGTTCTCACACTTCCCCGTCAGAGATAGTGCTTGAAATACTTATCAGGCACTTCCAGCGTTTGACGCACTTAAAGGGATCTCCTCAGCATTCAATTGTCAGTGCGTTTTGTTGCTAGGAGAAACTTATCCCATTTTATTTAATGATGAATTTCATAGCTTATTCTTTATATTGTCAGATGATTATGTTAACCTTAGGAACAGTCCTCAAGTAATGTTGAGATTAACGAAAGCTATATTTAATCCACTGATTTCGAAAAATCTCTAGGCTGAATAAAATAATCGAAAAATAGCAAGAACACGAAAAAACAAATCATGGGTTGAAGGGTTCGTTCCTGTATTATCCTTCTTGTCAATTAAGATTACTGTATTTGTTACCTGATTGGATAATGTATGCATGAACAGTGGTGCTAGGAAGTGATGTCACAAAGTCCGCTGATTTTCAATGGAGTTTGTGACATCACTTAATAGCAAGACTCTGACAACAATTTTGTATAGGAATCGCGGCAAGATGTTCTCCTTCGTCAGAAAGTCTACCACGTCTTTATTTATGCTTCAGATATCAAAGGTGAGTGATTTTTTTCTCCCTCAGCGTTGCATCGATAAGTCATTATTTACTAACCTTCAGATTTTTTCTTTACTACAAAATTTCATGGCCTCTGGTGTTCAAATAACAGCGATAATGTAAGCAGAAGTATAAACAAAACCTTCCAGACTGAATCCTTGACGACGACGACGACGATGATGATGATGATGATGATTATGAGGATGATGATGACTGTTTAAGACGGAGGGAGAAAAATGCTAGAAGAGAGGAAGAGACACAGGAAAGGCTAAGAGGCTAAAGGATGAAGATGAGATGCAAGACGGAGCTGTAAAAAGGGATCAGAAAAATTTCGGGTGACGAGATGAGAGAGAGAGAGAGAGAGAGAGAGAGAGAGAGAGAGAGAGAGAGAGAGAGAGAGAGAGAGAGAGAGAGAGAGAGAGAGAGAGAAAATCATAAAAGTTGAGACCAAGAGCCCAGTAGACGAACCGGCAAAAAAAAAAAAAAAAAAAAAAAAAAATGAAGCCGACAAAGAATTCGCACCAAGGGAAACGTTAGGGTGGATCCCGACTGAAAAACGTAGTGTGTGTGTGTGTGTGAGAGAGAGAGAGAGAGAGAGAGAGAGAGAGAGAGAGAGAGAATAGTCAAAACACTCAAGAGGCAGGAGGCTAATGACTGTCCTTAAGGTTCCTAGTTTCTCAGGGCAATCAACATTAAGGACGGTCTTATGCCACAAGTATATATTTTCAGGCCTGGATTATGATGATTTCCTAAAAGTAATACATTTCTTTTTTCATCTATGTTCAAAGGGCCTGAATTTTTTAAGCTGTCAGATAAAAATTAATCCCGTTAGTTCCAGGCGTCTCCCCGCGGCTTAATACAACCATCTGTGTTGTGATAAGCGGGAATGAATGCGAAGAAACAGACTGCAGACACTGTGGAGGAGCTGAGGATAAGGCAAGAATAAAGGATCCTATTTTGAGAACACTCTATCAAAGGTCAAGGTTACAAGTATTGATCAAAAGCCAAGACCACAAAGAAATGTCAATTGCTCTGGCACAGTGTTAGGTCTACTGGTCAAATTTTACTGATATGAAACAAACTTGGTGGAAGTGTTATGGATCAGGCAAGAAGGAGGGGACTCAATTTTGAAAAAAACTCAGACAAAGGTCAAGGTCACAGGGCAAGGGCAGGGTTCCACCCGTGTGTCTGTGTGTAAAGAACAGCGAAAACCGTTTTGATTTGGCCTGGATCAAAGGTGGTGAACTAGCTGACGATCACCTAAGAGTCTGACCTATTGTTTTTGTGGACAATAAGTCATAGGTCAGTATCACATGGCAGGGTCAACTTTAAACAGTTTTTGTCTGATGTAGGTAAAATTTAAGGAGGAGTTCTGTGCATTACAAGGATACAGTGATTCGATTTTTAGAACATTCAATCAAAGGTTTAGGTCACCGATAAAGGTCAAATGTCAAAGTCACTGGGCAAAGTCCCCCAACAACTTTGGTCTAATTTAAACATGAGTTGGTGGAAGGGTAAGGGTTAGGCATGAACGAAATAATCTGACTTTGCGAGTAATCTGTCGAAAGTCAAGGTCACAGGGAAAAGTCACATATTCTGCCCATAAACAAGATGGTGGGCACGGGTGTTGCATTCTCTGTGTTCCTTATTACTAATGGTGTGTTTATTATCACCTGCGTTATCGTTAACCTTACTCTCGTTCGTGTAAACGGGGTGGAGCAGGAACCAGAACTGGAAAACAATTGTAGGAGAACTTATCCAAATCACCCAGTGAAAAAGACCATAAATCCATTTTCTCATTACTGAAGCTGTCATTGTAATACAATATATAATTATATACACCGGTATACACACACAAAACAGCGTAATCACCCAGTCTTCCAAGGCCATGTTCCATCACATTCACCGAGTGACATGTTTTATCTGCGCATTAATATTTTTAGGTTTACCATCGTATATTTAGACAAAACTGAATGGCCGACCAAGACCTGAATGGCTCTTTATATAACCTGAAACGATAAAATACATCACTTACTATATAAGAAGACCGACAACACACTCGTCATCTCCAGGAGTATGTACAAATAGGATAAGAAAGTGGGATAATAGATGAAAGACGATATAAATGATGGAGTTCTTTTATGTTTTTTTTCTTTCCTTTCTGTCTTCCTTCCCTGTTTCCTTACAGACATCTTTCCTCCTCCTTTATCCTTCCCTTCTCCGATCACCTCACTGTCGTATCTCCAGAATCAATGCCTTCCCTATTATTTCATTTTTCCTTGCTTTATCATATCCAAAATTTCTAAATACACACTCGTTATTTTCTCCTTGGCCACGAACCATCCCTCCTCCAATCTCTCTTCATTATCTCTTTCCATCCGCACCATTTCGTCTTCCAATCCTCTTTTGTTTTCTCTCCCATTTCCCTCCTCTCTTGTCCTCTAGTCTTCCTTCTGCTCTCTAAATGAAGCCCACGTCATCCTTTTTCCCAGTCCCTCTTCACTGTTTCTCTCATTTTTCCTTACTTCTACAACTTCAATGCCCAGTAACTCTTTCCCAGTTCTCTCTCTCCCCCCCCTCTCTCTCTCTCTCTCTCTCTCTCTCTCTCTCTCTTTCTCTCTAAACACTCGTCTCCAGGCAGCAGCGCGAGACGAGGCAAGTTGGAAGAAGCTACGATCGTAAAAAAAAAAAAAAAATAAAAAAAAATAAAAAAATGAAAAAAGATGTTTCTGCAAAAAATGTGATTCCTTCAAGACGCAGCACTGGGGGTGACAAGGAGAGGGGTGGGGATACGGGGAGAGGAAGGAAGAGGGTGGGGATGAGGTGGGAAAGAGTGAGAAGGGAGGCGGGGAGGAAGGGTAGAGGGAGGGTGGGAGGGGTAGGCGTAAGGGGTGGCGAGGGGAGAGATAACTGGAAGGGAAAAGGGAAGGATTAGAGACCAAGAGTAAGAGGGAAAAATATCTGGGAGAAAGAGTACAGATGGAGGGGAGAAAGAAGGGTGCAAGGGAGGAAGGAGAATAAGTTTAAGAGAGGGGTGGAGGAGGGGAAAGAAAAGGGGTGAAGGTGAGGTGTGAGAGGAGGTGGAGATGGGAGAGTGAATGGGGAAAGAAGGACGGGTGTGAGGAGAGTAAGAGGGCTGTGAGAGGGGGAAGGAGAGGTGTGAGAGGGGGTGGGGATGGGTGTGGTGAGAGGAAGATGGTTCTAAGTAGGTGTGGAGAGGGTGTGTGTGGGGAAGAAGGGTGTGAGAGGGAAGGAAATGTATGAGAGGGAAGGAGGAGGGATGTTAGATGGGGTGGAGGAGGTGGTGTGAGAGGGGAAAATGGGTGTACAAAGGGCAGGTTAAAGGGACAAAGGGTGCGGAAGAGGGGAAAAGTAAGGAAAGGGAATGAAGGGAGGATGATAGAAATAAAATACAGCAAGAATATGAAAGATGAAAGAAAGAAAACATGGCTGCAGGGCGAAAACTGGGGAAAGAAATAATGTACAGATAGCTGCCAAAGAAAGAAAAAGGGATGGAAAAGGGATATAGAAAATATAAAAGAAGAAGGGGGAGAGAATGGGAAAGAGAGAAACTTGAAGAAAAGAGGTCAAAGAAGAAATGATAGTCTGAAAGAGATATGCAAAAACAAGAAGCTAGCGTGAAGATCAGACATGTAAGAATAAGAAGGAAGAAAGAAAAGGATAAGAAGGAAGAAAGAAATACTTGAGAAAAAGATACTGACAACCGAAAAGGATGAAGAAAAAGCGCGCCAGTTAGGGACAGAAGGAAAAGGGTGAACATGTGAGACTGAAAGGGAGACGGGTCGGGCAAAAAAGGGAGGAGAAAGCGAGATGGGAGGCTGGGCACGGAAATAACCCAGAGAAGAGTTGAAGGAGAAAATCAGCAAGAAAAAAATGTACGGAGAAAGTGAGGATGAGAAGGACAAGGATAAAGATGAGCAACATGAAACGAAGGAAGATGGGAACAGGGAAGAAAGACGAGAAGGATATGGTAGACGGGAGGCCACGAAGAAGAGAAGAAGGGCGGAGGAAGAGTTGGAGAGGGAAGACGGGGAGATGGAAGAAGGAAGAAGAGAGGGAAAGAAGAAGAGGTGGAGAAGGAAGGAAGAGGAAACAGATGAAGAAAGCAGATGCAAGGAAAACAGTAAGAAGGAAAGGATGGCAAGGGGAAGAATAATGGGGAAATATGAACATGACTGGAATGAAAGAAAAATATAAAGGGACTGAACGTGTAATTAAAATGAAATAGAACTGAAGAGAACGAGGTAGTGCGTAAAAAAAAAAAAAAAAAGGGTGGTGAGAGGAGTGAATGAGCGGCGATAGAGGGAATATGGGTGGTGAGAGTGTACGAGGGGAAGTGAGTGGGGGGATGGGTTGTGAAAGAGGAAATGGGTGATGAGAGGGGAAATGGTTGAAGGGGAGGTGAATGGGTGGCGAGAGAGGAAATGGGGTGTGTGAGAGGGAACATGGGTAGCAAGAGAGTAAATGGGGGGTGAAAGGGGAGCGGGAAATGAATTCTATGGATTGGACTGTGGGGAGACGAGCAGGGTGAGGAGATGAGTTGTGTGAGGAGAAAAATAGGTGTTGTGAGAGAGGGAATGGGTGGTGAGATAGGAGAAATGGGTAATATTAGAGAGAAGACGAGTGGTGTGGGTGGAATGAGGTAGTGGAAGGGGAGTGGAATGGTGCGTGGGAAGTGGTGTGCGAGGGTCTGTTTAGGGAGCAGTTGGTCTGCGTGGGATATACAATAGAAGGGGGAAACCTTACTCGATCAGCTAAGAGAGACGAAATGGGAGGAGGGAGACGCAATGGGATAGGGAAGGGACAAGAGGGAGGGGGGGGAAAGGGAGACGAGGAAGTGATGGGATGGGGGAAGGGAAGCGAGAGAAGGAATGACAGGGAAGAGAAGGGAGAGAAGGGTACGAAGTGACAAGGAGGAGGGAAGTGATGACAGGAAGGAGTGAGAAGGAAAGGAGATGTGAAGGAATCGAAGAGACAGAGGGAGAGGCTAAGGAGAACGAGAAGAAAACGGAAAAAAGTGAAGAGTGACTGAACGAAGGAAAAAGAAGGGAAGAGATGAGGGAGAATACAGGGGGAACGTAATGAACAAGGAGAGAAGGATAGAAGAAATGGGAAAAGATAGTGAAGAGTTAGAAAAGAAAAGAAAAATGAGAAGAGAGGTGAAAATAATAAATCTGAGGAAGAGGGTGAGATGAGGAAAGGACGAGTGGGAAATAAGAAGAAGCAAAAGAAAGGGAGAGGAAGGAGGGACAAAAGGATGAGAGAGAAGAGGCAAAACGGAAGGAGGTAAAGGGAGGAGAAATAAGAGATGTTGAGAGAAGTATGAGGGGAGAAGAGATAGAAGAAATGGCAAAAGGAGGAGGAATAAGATGTAGAGGTAAATGAGGGAGGGAAAGTAAATGTGAAAGGAGACACAAGAGGATGAGGGAGGAGGGAGAGGCAAGGGGAGGTAAGAGGAGTGCGGATATGTGTATGTGTTGTGGGGGGTAAAAGTGAGTGACAGAGAGAGAGAGAGAGAGAGAGAGAGAGAATGCTTGTGTGCGTGCGCGTGTGCATGTCGCCATACTTTACTATCAAACAAAGGAAGATCAAAATAAAAATAATAATAATAAAAACAAACACAGGTCCTCACCCCAGCAAAAAACACAAGACTGCACCAAAACAAAGCAACGAGGAAGAGACGCACACGAAGAAAACAGTGGAATAATGAAAGGAAAACACAAGAAGCGAGACAGAGGGCTTGAGTCAACATCTCTGGCAGCTGTGAGACGCGGGAGGAAAAGGTAAAAAAAAGAGGGGAGGAGAAAGAAAAGAGGAAAAAATAGAACGCTAAAGAATCCTAAAGAAAACAAGCGAGAGAGAGGGAGTGAACAAAGAGAGGACAAAGAAGACGGGTGAGAGAGAGAGAGAGAGAGAGAGAGAGAGAGAGAGAGAGAGAGAGAGAGAGAGAGAGAGAGAGAGACGCAATATAAAATGCTGAAACTATTAATGATAAAAACAAAACCTTCATAATGCGATTAAAATCAAGAATGTAAATAAATGCACTTGGAAAAAGTGAAAAATAAAACAGAAGGGAGATAAATGCGTCCTGTGACAAAGACGCAATGTAAGGCGCTGACAAAAAAAAAATAATAATAATAATACGGAGAAAAAAAAACTAAAAAGTGTATCTCTGAACAAAGAAAAATAGGAAAAATGCAGTAAAAGACAGATAGTAAGAAAATTAAAAAAGGACGAAGGGGGACGGGGGACGGGAAGGCAAAAAATATGCAGAAGGGAAAAAAAGGGCCATATGAAGGACAAAAATGATGTAATGTTTAACCGTCTTATGGTGGGGGCAGCTCTCGTTATCAGATTCAACTAACGCCAAACGATCTTCGTCTGAGTGTGTGTGTGTGTGTGTGTGTGTGTGTGTGTGTGTAATACGGTCGCCATGTACCCTCTCGCGGGTCAGGGCAACACATTCTACTCCAAGTAATGCTTGAATGGTGCGTGAGTGAGTGAGTGTGTGGCTCATTTCACTGGATACGCTGTTGATTAGTTCCCCCCTCTGTCTTGCTTTTCTATTCTCTCTTTCTTTGGATGATACCTAATCCCATGCTTGTGTCGAAGAAAGAGCTCTGGATGATGATGATGATGATGATGATGATGAAGTTGATGCTGCTGCAGCTGCTGCTGCTGCTGATGATGATGATGACTGCGATGATATAAAACAACTAACAAAAGAAATATTTATAAATTTTTTACAGTAGACAGTAAGGCGAAAAACCGTGGAAAAACAAGAACTGGGAAAAAGAGGAAAAAAGAAAGAAAACAGGCACAAGAGGGGATATAAAGAGAATAAGAAGAAAAAGGAAGAAGTAGGGTGAAAGAAAGGGAAGAGGAGGAAGAAGAATAGACGAGGAGAATATTACAGAGGAATGACGGAAATTAAGAGGAAGAAGAAAGAGGAGGAAAAAGAAGGAAATGAAGATGAAATACAAAAAGTGGAAGACGCTGAGCAAGAGAGTATGAAAACTGAGAAATAAGTAAGAAATAGGGTGAAATGGCAGGATATGAAGAGCCACAATAGGATGACAAGGATAGAAGTGAGAGAAGAGGAAGAAGCATGAAGATGGTGAAGAAAACAAAGAGGTCAGAGACAGGAGAAGAAAGGGAAGAAGGGTAGACGAGGAAGGGGAGATAAACAGGCAAGAAAACAGAAAAGAGAGGAGAAGAAGGGGATGGAGAGAAGAGAAGGAAAAGGTGATACACACGGAAGGAAACAGAGAAAAGCAAAGATGAAGGAGAGAACAAGAGGAGGAGAAAGAAGGATGCGCAAGAGAAAGATCCAGGGAAGGAGGAAGGACTCATAATTGATTTAGCAGTAATTGGCTCGGGGGAAATTGAATTAGTTAGTCGACTCACAATACGATGAGTCGGTCGCCAGACGAGGTTACCACTGTTTTGAGAAGACTGCTGACGGAGGAGAGGCGGGGGGAGATTGACGGGGGGAGGGGATTGATGAGAGGGCATTGACGGGAGGAAAGAGACGAGTGGGGATGGATGAAAAGGAGTTGATGGGAGGAAAAAGATGGGAGGGGATTGATGACAGGAAACTAACGGAAGGGAACAGAGATTGATGGGAGGCAACAACAGGAGGAGGCGGTATAAAGTAAGTTAACAGAAGGGTAGATGAGTTAAACAGTGTTATGAGAAGATTCGTCACAGGAGAAGACGAAGGGAATTGATATTAAATGACGGAAAGGAACTGATAATAGGTGACTGACGGGATGGGACTGACGGGAAGGAACTGATGGGAGAAAAATGAGAGGGTACATGGTATCAGCGTGAGACAGAAGGGCAGATGAAGTTACCAGTGTTTTGACAAGACAGCCAACGAAAAGATGACTGAGGAGACAAAAAAAGGAGAGAGAGGAGACGAAAGTTTTACAGAAGAAAAATTAACAGCACCCTGGAGGATAACGATAATGACACGAAAATAATGATTGGAAATAAATTAAGAAAAAAAAAAGGGAGACTGAAAAGGAAGCAGGGATCTAAAGGGATGAAGTTTCGCTTTAAAATAAAATAGTACACAGCCTCCCATTCTCCTTTATCGGTCACTATTGAAAAGACTTGTGTGAAAATTTATATTCCACTATAAACTATCTTTGCCTCTCGGTTCAGTAATTAACCATGATTTAGTGAAAAGATTATAAAATAGTCATCAACAAAAGCGTGAGTTTCTAAATCAGTAAACTAATTCATAACATTTATTTCTCAAAACAATGCACAGTACATTCACACGTCCAATTTTTTCATGATGGAGGGAGTCTGAGATACCGTCTGAATTTAACTGCAGGGAGACTGACGGGAGGAGAATGAAGAAGTGACAGGAGGAGATTAAAAGAGGAAGAATGACGGATGTGATGATAACTGGAGGAAGAAAGGAATTATCGGGTGAAAGGTAAAGAGAAAGAGGATAAGGGGAAACACAAGCGAGAGGGGAAAATGATATGAAATGCATGACAGGTCGAGAAAAATGTTTAGCAAAACGATCTAGACAAAAGAAAAACTATATAATAAAAGAAAGAAGGATGAAGAACAGACGAGTGGAAAACAGGAAGAATGGGTAAGGAATGGAGAAGAAAGGGAGGGGGGGTGAGGGTTGGAAGAAGTGCAATACAAAGTGGCGGGGCGAAGGAAGGGGGAAAGAGGGAGGTGAAATAGAAGAAGGGCGTGGATACGGAAGACAGGTGAAAAAAAGAGGAAATACTTGAAAAACAATACTGATCTGACGAATCTGAGAAAGAGATTCCGTTCAAATGACCCAGAATGACGAAAATGAAGTTATGGAAAAGGGAATTAACAAAAAAAAATGGACGGATGTCATTATTAGTCTAGAAATAAATAAACAAATACATAAATAAATAGATAGATAGATAGATAGATAGATAGATGGATAGACAGATAGAGAGACAGATATATATTGATATAAAGTATGTGAACTATTGTACAGTGTTTCATGGTTACTCACCTCCAAAATATCGTACCGGCAATATATGTGACCACAGGGTAGGAACTAGGTATAGGTATACCCAATTCTTTTAGAGGTTGTTGTGGCTCAGTGGCTGCGTTTGGAGGTAACAAACGGTCGGACCAGGGATCATAACTGGAGGAGGGAAACGAACTGTGGCACCAGCAATAAACACAAGTGGAAGTCCAATAGTGTCCATCAGAACTCCTAAGAATGTGACGTGTGAAAGAATAGTCGGGGGCAATGGATCGCCAAATGTTTCATCTCCTCTGGTTCTCACTTTCCTCTGTTGACTATTATTTCTAAGCTATGACAGGCTTAGTATGTATCTATGCCTACAGATGATACGCTGCATACGATATGTCAGGGAGGAACATGACGGATAAAACCTAAATGTGATGCTGACATACTCGAACAGTATCCAAAAGTTTTACATCTAACTGGGTCAAAAAGAATTTTTTTCCTTCACTCGCAGAATAAAATTACCTTTGTGGTGGAAGAAAAATTATAATATTAGAAAAGAAAATAAGATGGACTTAAGGGTATACATGAAGGGGAAGGTGGCAGAAAAAATAGTGAAAATGAGCTACCGTGCAATAGAAAAACTTGTATGAATACCAGATCCCTTTCCCCCAAGAAAATAAAAACATAATAAAGACAAAAATAGCAATAAATGGGAAGGGTGACGGGGGGGTGACCGTGGGGGGGAGGAGGGGAGAGGAATCAAGGGCTAGGGAAAAATGAGGTAATCTGAGGCGAGGTGAAGGAGGCAGGAGGGAACGGGAACTAAGCTGTCTTCATGACCCCAGTGACATCATGATCAATTGGCCCATTAGAGGAGATGTCACGCGACCTCCTCAACGCGGCCTACGGGAGGAGGAAAAAAATAAAAAACTGGCGAGATCAGACTGTCGAAAAAATCAGTTCGAAGTCAATGTATAAGACTTGATACACTTCGTCTGATATCAAGATTTTTTTTTTTTTTTTTTAAACTGGCTACCGTCTGACAAATAATTCAGCTCGGAAGAGAGGTCACTGACTCCATGACTATTGAGTATATTATGAGCTGGGAATGAATATGAAGAGAGGGAACTATCTATCTCTATCTATCCATAGCCAGACGCTTCAATCCCGTAAGGGTTGACCACAAACAAATCGTCTCCATATCGCCATGTCCCATGCCATTTCGCTGCCCTCCCCCCAACTTATCCCCCCCCCCCAGTCATAGACCTATTAGATGCTACTGAAAATAATCTTTACAAAATCGATGCATAAAGTCTATTTTACACAATTAGAAAATACAACTAACCCCTTCATTACGAGTGTCCTTACATAATATATTCTTCCTACCGCCAGATAACTTTAGCCAGTTCAGGCGTATGTTACCGCAATAAAATGCAGATGTTATAAAGATAGATAGATAGATAGATAGAGAGAGAGAGAGAGAGAGAGAGAGAGAGAGAGAGAGAGAGAGAGAGAAATACAGTGGAGAAAATAATACACTGAGACTATTCCTATGACGCCTATGCAAACGGTTTATATTTCAAATTAATTAACACCTATACGAAGCAATGCAGATGAAAAAGAGGGGTAGCGAAGAAAGGCGTGAGGGACAAATGAAAAATATAATAAAGAAGAAAACAACACAGCTAATGAAATGGATAAAAGGAATATGACACTACATAAGAATACAATGCATAGCCTTTCTAGTGTCAAGTAACTATTTAATAACATAGTTCTTCACAGCCTACACGCAAGGTCTATTCAGCCTGTAGAGAATGACAGACATCTGCTTCTAAGCGAAGGAAATGAAAAAAAAGAAAAGAAAAACAACAGTGCAAGAGAGAACAAAATTACATATAAATGCTTCCTTTTCTTAGGTCGCAAAAAATTTAGACTGCTTTCACATTAAAAAATTAAGAATGCTTTGAAATTTTAATCTGTCCACATCCTTTGCGTAGTGACCATGATCCCTATTAATTAAGGAAAAAGGCAGTGATTAATGAAAAATGGTGCAGTTGTTGCTAAGGTCGATATGTCAACCTTTTCAGGTCTACATACTAGGTCCAGTTTTCCTCACACGAAGAGGGAGAGATGACCCTTAGAGGTGCTCCGCGTAGTGGTGAGTGTCGTCCTTTGGGAATATTCAAGGAGGGAAGGAAGGAGGGATGGGATATAAGAAGAGATGATAATGAGGAGGGAAGGAAGGGAAGGAGGAAAGAAGGATGGAAGGAAGGAGGAATAGGGGACATGATAATGAGGAGGAAAGATTGGAAGGGAAGAAAAAGGGAAAGGGCGAAGAAGATACGATGATAATGAGGCGAGAAGGTAGGAAGGAAGGAGGAATACGGCTATGATGATGATATGATAGTAAGAAGGAAACGAAGGAGGAAAAAACAGAGGGAGGTGACGCAGCAGAGATGATAATAAGGAGAAAAGGGAGAAAAAGGCAATATAGGAAAAGAGAATGAGAAAGAGGTGAAGGAGGGAAGAAAGGAGTGAATGAGATAGGATAAGGAAATGGTGAGGCAAGAAAGGAGGGAGGGATCGGGTGTTGGGGAGAGGATGGGAAAAAAAAGGGGGGGGTGGGGGTGGGGAAACATGGACGAATAGGATGTAGGGGAAAGACAATGAGAGGAAGAAACAAAACGAAGATGAAATGGAGAAGGAATGACGAGAGAAAGACAAAAGAGACAGACAGCAAAAATGAAGGCATACAAGAGATACGCTGAAAGTGAGGGATAAAATAAAAAATAAAAATAAATAAAAAATAAATAGAGAATTAAGCGGAATGACAGCTCGACTGAAAAAAAAAAAAAGAGCTAAAAATGAAGGAGAAACAAAAGCAGTGACGAAATAAAGGTGCCTAGGGAAAAAACAAAATAGAAAAGAACTAAGAGAAGGTTAAAGGTGTAAATGAAAATACAGGGAAGAAGGAAGCAAGAACGAAGGAATAATAAAACACGGGATGGGAGGAGGGTAATGGAATGGTGGTACAGGAGGAGGGAAATGGAAAGTACGGCATAGGAGGAGGGAGATAATGGAGGAGGGAAGAAAAGAAGGAAGAGAGAGAAGGAAGGAATATGGGAGGAGAAAATGAAAGAATGGATATGGGAGTGAAGGTAGGCAGGGAGGAAGGAGGGAGAGAAAAAGGTATGGGAAGGGAGTGGGAGAGAAAGGAAGGGAGGGAGAGCAAGAAAAAGGAGAGAGAGAGAGAGATAAAGAAAGGGAGGGAGGGAGGGAGGGATAGAGGGAGGGAGAGTGAGAGAAAGAAAGGAGGAAGGAGAAAGAAAGAGAGAGAGAGAGAGAGAGAGAGAGAGAGAGAGAGAGAGAGAGAATGAAGGAAAGGAGGAAGGAAGGAGAGACAGAAGGAAGTGAGGGAGGGAGAGAGCGATAGAGAAAGATAGAAGGAGGGATGGAGGGAGGAAAAAAAAAGTAGGAGGGAGAAGAGGAAGGAAGGGAGAAGGGAGGGAGAAAAAGAAGGGAGAAGGAAGAGAAAAAAGGGAATTGGGAGGGGGAGAAAGAAGGGCGAAGGGAAGGAGAAAAAGAAAGGAGATAGGAGAGACACAGAGAAGGGAGAAGGGAAGGAGAGGAGAAAAAGACGGGAGTAGGGAGGGAGAGAAGGAGGGAGAAGGGGAGGGAGGGAAAGAAGGGAGGTGGGAGGGACATTGATTGATCCCAACATTCCAGACCCACGCATGTATATTTTCTGGAGCGATGAGGTGCCAGGGGAAGACTGAGTAAGATGAGTGAGGTGAATGGCGAGAAAGAAGTGAATACTAATGGCATACTGGTCTCAAGTGCTGTGAGTCGCGTGATTGAGGTGAGTCAAAGTGGGTGTATTGGTGTGAATGAGCTAAGTATGGTGGGTGAGATGTGTGAATGAGATGGGCACTATGGATCAGATACTGAAAGTGGGGTGAGTAATGGGTGAGCATGGTGAGTAACGGGTAAGGTGAGTGAGAATGGTGAGATAAGTAAAATGGGTAAAGTGGATGAAACAAAGTGGGTGAGTAAGATGAAGGAAATAATAAGGTGAATCAGATGAGTAGAGCGAATGATCTGACTGGTAAGTATTAGGTTAATGGAGTGAGTAATATGAATGAGGTAAGGTGATGAGGCGAGTAAGGTGGTGAGGAGAGTAAGGTGGTGAGGCGAGTAAGTTGGGCTAGTACAGTAAGTTGGGTGAGGTGGGATGAATAAGGGGATTAAGTTGAATAAGGTGGAACAGGGTCTGTAAAGTGAGCAAAGTCGGTGAGGTAGGTGAGGTGAGTAATGTTGGAGAGATGAGTAAAGCGAATGTGAGTTAAGGTGAGGGAGGTAAATTAGGGTGAGTGAGATGAGTTAAGGCGAGTGAGGAGAGTGCGATGGGCGATGTGACAGAGAGAGCAAGATGGATATATAAATTGAATTAGGTGACCAAGAAGGGTGAGGTGCGGTGGGATATGAGTAAGGTGAGCCAGGTGAGTAAGATGAGTAAAAAGGGTGACGCACAGCGAAAGGAGTGAGTGAGGTGGCGTGGGTAATAAGGTTTAACTTGGGTGAATAGGGCTAAAATGAAGTACTTAGGGCAAACTGAAAGAGCATGGAAAAGGTTCTTAATATGGAGAAAGAGAGAGAGAGAGAGAGAGAGAGAGAGAGAGAATGGAACAAGTCTTAAATGATCAGAATTAATTTCCTTCACCACGACGACGGATTTTCTACGTAATGGCTGCTAACGACACACGATATTATTTACCTGTCGAAAAATCCCCCCCAAGTAGTAACTGATTTAATGAAGGCTGTGCATAAATTTCCTCCCCCCTCCCTAGTCCAAAACCTCTCTCCAAATTTTAATAAAAATCGTCAGCAGAGACTTTGAAAATCGATACGACGTCCTTGGATTGAAGGGGTTAAAAGGGGGACAAAGTACTTAGCTCCATCGATATGAAAGGTGTGTCTTCAGCTGCTTACATCGCGTGGTAGTAGTAAGAAAATAAAATAAAATAAAATAAGATGCATTGTCCTAAAAAGGGTACGGTACCATGGATAACGTGAATGAAGAGCTGAGGGGGAGGCGGGTAAGTGATTTTTTTACTCTTTTTTTCTTCCTAGGACACGAAAATACCGCAGCTTTTTTTTTTTTCCAGGAGGAGAAAAATCCTCCTAGACGGTGGAAACAAATGGGGGTATTAGGCAAGGTGAAGGCCTAATAAATACGCAAGGGACATAATTTGTATACCGTGTACAGGGCCTGGCAGAGAATTACCAATAAAAAATTTGTACACACACGCAACTTACCATCCCTGTGTTGACGCTTTGGTTTTCTCTTCGTCAACAGCGTACTAGCACTTTTCTTTCCCTTTCTGTTACAATTAATTAACTATTGCTGCTTTATTTTTATACTCTTTCTAAGCTCTACCCACCTCATTTATTAGCGAAAGTCTGGGTAATGATCAACACACTATCGCCTGTCTCTTGTCCTTAATCACGTTCATCATGATCCTCCTGACCATTTTGCTATATAATAATAATAATAACAACAAATCATGCAAACAGCAAATTATGAACATTTCAATAAACAAAAAACTTATCATCACTAAGTTTTAATGGGCCTTCAACTTTTCAAACTATATCCGTCAAAACCCAGTACAAACATAAATAAATCAAAGAACTTATAAAAAGAAAGAATTATAAAAACACAGAAAACATAAGAACAACAATAATTTCGACTTCCCATGTTTCGCTCCCAACAACATCGCCAACATCACCACCACCACCACCACCACCCCGAGCACTCACAACTACCACAACTACCACAATCGCAATCAACAACAACTACCATCAACACCGGCCATACCGAGGGGAACAAAAACACTCACACATAACAAGGGGGACCAGTACTTGTTTTGACGTGCCTTTAACCGTAATAATCAACAGTTTCTAGTATGCTCAGTAATAGTATCATACTTACCGGAGCTACTTCATCATATCATCAATTATAAGACAGTTTATTATCAGCACCTGTGAATAATTAGAGGCAAAAGGGGTGGTGGTGGACGAGGTGGTGTACTGGTTGACACTCCCAGCTCCTAAGTGGAAGGATCAAAGTTCGATTTTCGGATCGGCCAGACTCTTGGACAATGATCGTTTTCCCTCTTTGTCTATGTTTACAATGCGGTGTAATTGGGGATATGGCTATAACATCAACTGTTGCGGGGCGTATTCTAGGGGAAGGTGGAGACTTCGCCGGAACTGACTGTCTGCCTCAATTGTCCTCGTGCAATTGATAGGCATTAATTTAACTTCTATTCTTTGCGTCTTCAGTACCATGACAGTTTTCATTTTGTTCCAGTTGTCACCAAAGACTTGATTCAATGTAAAGGACGAACTATCATCATCGGAAAGGGGTTACAAACAATATGCTGCTTTTCAGTACAATTATGCCATTTCCAATTTGTTCTTGTGATTTCATCCACACCAAGGATGGGGTTCTCGTGGTGAACAGATTAAACTTCAGTTACGATGGGAAAAGTAAACCCCCCAAATTCTGTCATTATATTGAACAGTGGTGGGCAATGTTACTAAATTTAGCCTGCATACCACGTTCCAGCGTGCCTTCAGTAGTATGATAGAGTAGGTATTATACATGGCTTACTCTCAACATGATTTAAGATGAATATCGTCAGGACTTGAGGGACAGTCTACATCTTCGCGATGCATACACCTTTATGTATACAATTACATAAAGTTTCTTGGCCAAGATATGAAAAAAAATCCACTTCCAGCACCCCACCTTTCAGTCTATCTTTACTATGTCAATTACCATCATGATGAACAACAACTCGAATCAACACAACCACCCAAGGAAAGGATAAAACTTTCGAACAATATAATTTTCTGTTCACTCCAAATATACAACTACGAGCGTCGCCACGACCCTCTAACAAATAACCGACCAAGAAAAAAAAATCACAAACAACTGCTTCTAACTCATAACTATGCAACTATTGTTCGTATCACATCTACACGCCATCAGAATAAACTGCAGTCAAGAATATGAAGTCTAAGAGTCAGCATACGGACGATGACGACAAAAACAACTTCCGGCCGCTCCGCCAAACATCTTGTCCTACCACAACAAAATAAACCATAGTCGAAAACAACAACAACAAACATTACAATAACAACAGCAACTCAGAACCTGTCCTACCACAACTACCATCATCACGATCGACTCCAGCCACAATCAACACAGCCGGAGCAGCAACAACAAAAACCTTCAGGAACAAAACCTCCGAGATGGATAGCCTGGTGTTCCGTCTCCAGCAGTACTTAAACTATCCATTCCTGCGCTTGATGGATGACTCACTTTCTTGCTGGGCCACCGGAAAGTGAGACGAGAGGAATGAGCTGGAATCGCAAAAACCTTGTGAAAGAGAAAGATATATTTTGTGAATGTATCGCAGCACCCGGCTTGCACATGCGCTCTTGAGGGAGGAGGACTGAGAGCTGTACTATGCACATTTAACTTGGGATTAAATAAGAGCTCTACTATGCGCAATTGAACTGGATTTTACCTGAAGTTGAGGTGACTGTCGTAAGCCAAAGTAAAAAACATCATCCTTCCCCCCCCCTTTTTTTTTCTTTAAAAAGTTTATGTTAGACTGAACATTTGTAATACCATCGCGTTTCATGATAACAGAAAAATTCTCTGACGTTAGCCATAAAAAATGCGATGCAGGTATTTCGCACGTAACAGGTTAATGTTCCACACCGGCAAATGATTTTTAGGGCCTACGAACACTTCTTGTCCCTGGGGAAGTACTGTAACCCAACCCATGCTTTGGGCACGAGTATAGAAAGAAGGAAGTATCTGAGAGAATCTGTTTGTTATCGATGGAACCTTGAGGGGATGCAAAGAATTGGAAGTACTTGATATGGTAATCTCTTAAATGTCCGTCCATATCACAACTACTGCTGAGCCAGAGGAACAATGAAAGGCGATAACCATACTAGCAACTCAAAATTACTGAAAAGTGTGTGAAATGCAAAAAGAAAAAAAAAAGATGAAAAATTAATAACGAACGAATGAGAAATCCGAGGATGAATACTTAACGAATATAAATACCACAGGAAGAAACGACGACTTCAACAGACGCGTTAGAAAAGTGAAACTTTTTATATATATATATATACAGTATATATATATATATATATATATATATATATATATATATATATATATATATATATATATATATATATATTCAGTATGTTTCCATACGAGATAAGCATAGTGAATAAAACTTGATGACAGAGAGAGAGAGAGAGAGAGAGAGAGAGAGAGAGAGAAAAGTCAAGTGACCCGCAATGGATGGTTATCGTCCAAAAAATTCATGAGACAACAATCGAGAAAACGACTACCAAAGAAAAAGGCATCATTGCTAAAACAATGGAAGGAGAGTGGCTGGTAACAGTGATGAATGGAAGCAACAAAAACATAAAACAAATAGTATGAAAAGGGAAGGACTTTACAGGATGAAAATTTGTGTAGAGAAAAACAATAGCAAGAAGTACATACATAAAAACAAAAATGGAAAGGGTACTTAAAAGACAGAGAATGTGCACAGATTACACCAAGAGAGAGAGAGAGAGAGAGAGAGAGAGAATAACAACAGGAATCTTAATCAATGCAATAACGACCACGAAATACGAGAGCAATTACTTAGGAAAGACAAAATGTTCTATAAATATGCTCGGGATTTTGGAAAAGAGCGAAACAAAAAAAGAAAAAGTAAAATATATGTGATGCGTTCTATTTAAAAGGATTCTAAAAATGTGGATGGAGGCACGCGGGAGGGAGAGAGAAAGAGAGAGAGAGAGAGAGAGAGAGAGAGAGAGAGAGAGGCTATAATATGCACCAGCACATCTGTGAATCTCGTGTTATTGATTTAATTGCATATCTGTATATTTATATACAAAATCTGTTTATCTACCTATCTATACAAGTTTGCCTAGAACGCTCTCGTCATACAGTATTACTGTACATTCCTTTTTCCAGATAAGCGTTTTTATGCATATACAACCAGGAACATAACGTCACTGCCTCCCTTCCCCCCCAAAAAAAAAAAAAAAAATCTAAGTTAACTATATAAGCCATCTGAAATTTATTTTATGACCAACATCGTCCACGGATTGTTTCGCGTTGTGTTCATTATTTTTTGGTATCTCCACAGGATTTTATTTAGTTTAGAAGGAATTTTTTGAACATGGAGGATCTGACAAAGACTCCATCAACTCTTTCGGTACTAGAGAGGTTTTCTATTTTAATCCTTTCAGTTCTATAACGCTTTCGATATTAAATTTTGTTACCTCCATACAATTTTACTCAGCTTGATAGAGACTTTTGGAACTAGTGGGGTTTGATATGGCCTTCACGAACCCCTGCACTACAAAATATCTATGCTACGCTGAACTGATCCGCCAGAAAACAGCAATCATTAAATAAATAATCTCTGAACATAAGGGGATTAAATCGCCTGGCTTTAAAAGAAAATATAACTGAGGACGTCACCTTGATATAAAATAATGTGTAGAACAGCGTAATACTTCATTCATCATCAGCAACAACATTATCATCATCACCAATATTCATTATCACCAATATTCATTATCATTATCATCATCATTACTATCATTATCATCATCATCATCATCAACCATTAAACAGCGTTATCATTATTATTATCAAACCTTCTCTATTCCCCATCATCATCACCATCATCACCATGTACACCAATGACGCACACACACACACACACACACACACACACACACACACACACACACACACACACACACACACACACACACACAAATCGGCTTAGATCTCTACTGACAACAGCGAGAACTGGGGAACGGTCTTCTCCAAATTAATACCAACGTAAGACCCGGATTCGCCACGCTAGGGAAAAGATTATCGCTATAGAGGGCTCAGTCTGGCCTCTTGTCATAGAAAATTGAAGCAGGCATTGAGTCGATTGGTAGACAGGAAATGGGAGATGATGATGAAAGGAAGAGGCGGTGCAGGACTATTGGCAGGTAAGTAGAAGGCAGACGAAGAAGAAAGAGAAAGGTGGGGCAGAATTATAGGTAGATAAGTTACAGGCAGATGAAGAAGGAAGGGAGAGGCGGAACAGAGTTACTGATAGATCAGTAGAAGGTAGATTACGATAGAATGGAGAAGCATCAAGTTAACTGGTAGACAGGAAAGAGATTTTGAAGGAAGGGAAGAGCCATTAGCACACTGGAGTTGACTGGAAGAAGGGAAATGAGAAAGTGAGGCAGAAACGTTGATGATTCACTAGTAGACTGGCAGAAGGGAGATAAAGAATGAAAGGAGAAGCGAGGATTAGTAATTGGTAGATAGGAAGAAGGGGGGAAAAAGGAAGGGAAAAGCGTCGAAAAGTTAAAAAGTAGGCTGGAATAAAGAAAATAACGAGGGAGGAAGAAAGAAAAAGTGGATGAGTTATTCGTAGATAGGAAGGAGGGAAATGAATGATGGAAGAAGCGTGGATTAGCCATCAGTAGATAGGAAGAATGGAGATGAAGATGGAAGGGAGAAAAGCCGAAGGGTCATTAGTTTGACAGGAAAATGGGACATGAAGAAAGAAGGGAGATAGATAAAGAAAACTGGTAGACAGAAAGGAGATGAAGGAAGCGAGAAACCCAGAGGAGTCATTAGTTAGACAAGAAAATGGAAGATGAGGAAGGGAGAGAGATGCATAAAGGTTATTAAAAGACATATATTAGATGATAAAGGAAGAGAGAAATGCTGAAGAGTCATTAGTCGATACGAAAACGGGAGATGAAGAAGGAATAGGGAAGCTTCGATCAGCCATTGCACTCCCCACCTCTTCCCTTCCTCCCTTATATGACCTCGAGTACGAATGGTTCATGGGAAGGGGAGGGGAGGGGAAAGAAGGGGAGACCGGAGATGACGTGATTTGTGAACTCGTCAGAGAAACTGCCGCCGCTGTGTCGCTTAAAGGAGGGGAGAGGAAGGGGGGAGGAATGGGGGAAAGACGGGGAATGGGAGGAATATGAGGAGGGAAGGAGTAATGGAGGAAAAAGGGGACATGAAGAAGAGGATTGGGAGGACTATGGGGTGTGGAGGGGAAAGAAGGGAGAAAGGAGAATGGTGAGATGAAGGAGAATGGGAAAGGAGGGTAACGGGAGGGAACACGGGAATGTAAGGGAAAAAAAATAATGGGAGGGAAAAGGTAGCGGAAGGAAGGAGGACGGAATAAGTAAGTTGAAGGTAAATGGAACGGGATAAGAGAAAGACTGAAGAACGGGTAGGGAAAGTGAGACGATGATGGCGTAGACTGAGAAAGACGGGGAGGAGAGGCTAGGGGAAACAAGGGGAGTAGGAGGGAAGTGTTACGAGGTGGAAGGAAGTGCAAGGCCGAAGAGGGAGGTAGGGAGAATGTGCAGGGGTGGAGAGAAAAGAGGAGGGAAGAAGATAGGAAGAAGCGAAGAAAGATGGGATAATGGAGCCAAAATTATTAAAAACGACGAAAAATAAACAAAGAGGCAGAGGAGAGAAAACTAGAACGGGGAGTCATCAAAGGGGAAAAAAAAAGAATGAAAAGAAGAAGGGAACAGACTGAAGACAAGGGAAGAAAGAAGAAGAAATATGGAAGATGAAAAACTTATCAGAACATAAACGGAAAATAAGGGGATGATAGAAAAAACTGGGAGGAGAGAAAAACTGAAGATAAGTGGAAACATGAGGACTGGAGAACAGAGGAAGAGAAGGGAACTTTAAAAAAAAAAAAAAAGAAAAAAAAGAAAGAAAGAAAATGAGTGACAAGAGTAGAGAGGAAATAAAGAAGTGAAAGGAATGAGCATAAATTGATGACAGGGAAACATAGTCGTCGAGGAAAACTAAAATGAAACACGAAAACCAATCAGGAAATATGGAAAGATAAAATGCAGAATTAACCATTAGTGTCAGAATTTCCTTCCACTGAACAAAATCTGTTAAAAATAATCCAAGGTGTTCCAGTGGCATAGCGAGGGTTAATGGAAAATTGGAGATGATTTTTGAAGCCCCTAACTGTCAAAACTTCTCTCAGGTAATCCAAATGGTCTGGTGTTATCCTCAATATTCCAAATGTAGTAGCTCCCCAGCAAAAAGGATTTAGGCAAGACTATGGCCTAATGACAGTGGATGGGATTTAAGAGGAAAGAATCTCTCTCTCTCTCTCTCTCTCTCTCTCTCTCTCTCTCTCTCACACACACACACACACACACACACACACACATACACTATGAAAATTATATGAGGGATGAAACAAAGACGTGTTAATAGAAAAGGTGAGAAACGAAGGAAAAATATGCATGAATAAACAATGAGGATCAACACTAAACAGAAAAGGTACATCGTATCAGAGAATAAGGAAGGGATAAAGAGAAGAAATTATACAGTACAAACCTAAGGAATAATGAAAGGGGAATGACAGCAGAAGAGGGGAATGAAAAGTAAATGAATGTAACAATAAGACTATAAAACAAGGGAAAAAAACAGACATCGTGTCATGAAAAAATGTGAAAAACGAATTTAGTAAAACAAAATAATAAAAAAATCAATTAAAAACAAAATGGACACTATACTGAAGAATTCGGGAGGAAAAGAAAAAGAATTACACAAAACAACGATATAATGATAGAGAGAGGAAAGAAGAAAAAGAATCACAAGAAAGTAACACCTATATGACAACCACAAAACAAAGTGGGAAAAACAGATACAAACACAACGCTACGCAGCTGCAACCCTCCATCTGACCAAGCACATACCCCCCACCTCCCTGCACACCCAACCAAACTGATAACGGTCCTCACCCCGCCCCCCATCTTTTCTTTTAAAGGTGGGCGTGAGGAGAACACCTTGGGGACACAACCTGGGCCCTTCAGATTCCTTGCGCGGTTGCACTGAAATCTCTAGAATTTTTTTTTCTTTTTTATTATTTCAAGAAACTACTTAAGACACAGAATTTTACCTATCGAAAGGCGCCAATTCACTATAAGACACATAACTATGTGAAATTTCATGACTCTGTAGTGACGCCTTTGAGTTCTAGCCCGTACGCGAAATCTCTACGCCCGGCCAGCCACCCTGTCACCCAACTCTACGGAAGGACACCTACTGATCCCAGTGATAACAACACCCTCCTCTGACTTTGACAGATGGAGGGTAAAAAACGATTGGTGATAAATTGTGAACACTGATGGAAAATAAACAAGGATATTGAAAATGAGTGAGAACAAAACAGAAAAACACGGCAGAAGACATGTCGAGCAGAAAAGAATACCAATAAAAGGGGGAAATAATAATAAAGCAGACAAAAATACACGGAGGGTTGGCACAGAAAACGAGAGAAAGTAAGTAATGCAGGTAAAGGGTGACAAAGGAAAAATGAAGTGCATAAATAAATGAAACAAGAGAGGAGCGCAAATAAAAGTGACAGATGGGTGGTGCAGGACCGGTGTTCGAACAAACTGATATTGGAAGGGATATATATATATATATATATATATATATATATATATATATATATATATATATATATATATATATATATATATATATTGTGTGTGTCTAGATAGATAGACAGATAGATAGATAGATAGATAGACAGACAGACAGATAGATAGATATACACTGTATATATTAGATAAATATAAATATAAATATATATACACACACACACACACACACACAATCACCTCACCCCTCCAACGCTGGGTTTCCCTCTATTACACTCTCATAAGATTTGCTCGTCAGCTTAGGAACCTTTCTAGCACCTCTTTGTTACTAGTACACTTCTGTATATGACATATTCTTTTGTAATTTATTTACGTATACGGGTACTACAGTGTGTCCATGTCCACACACTGAGGCTCCCATGACTCACTCAGCTGAATAAAACTGACATTCATTAGCTGGAGCAGATTACTTGGTCTGTAGGGTTTTCTCGACAATAAGAGTGTTAAAAAGATGTAAAAAAATATGTATAGGAGAAAATTGAAGTGTATTACGAAAAATTTTTGGCGAAGGATGCGTTGCCTGAAAACCATCTAAGCTCCTTAGATCATCATCCTTAATCTCTCTCTCTCTCTCTCTCTCTCTCTCTGTACACGTTCCATATGGCCAAACCCAGTGAAAAATGCCTCTCTTTACTGCTCTTTATTATTCTCTTTATCCTGATAATGACTCGATCAATACCAGACTTTGAATAGCTTTTCGCCAGCTTTTTAAATACGCAATAACTAGTCTCCTGCACTGAGGGATGTGCATGCGCCCATTCTTAAACACACACACACACACACACACACACACACACACACACACACACACACACACACACAATCAATCTTAGAATGGGCTGAAGCATCTCAGTGGTATTTTCCTCATCAGTTTATTTTCCCTTGCCAATACTACTGACAGTGTCAGACAAAACATATGGCAGCAATGTTCGGTGACTGGGCATCTATCAGCTCATTAGGTACATTATTGGTATCTGGAACCCTTAAAAAAAAGCTTTCATGCACTCCAGCATACAGTAATCGCAGTGCGGACATGGAAGTGTGTAGTAATGGTTGCAGGAGGAGTGGGAAGTAGGAGAACGAAAAATGCAGGAAAACTAAAGTAAGAAATAGTGGCTTTCTGTATTTCTATTACTGATAACCTTTTATTATATTCACTTTATCATCCATACACGTTTCTCTGAAGACTTTCACAGTTACAGTACAAGATAAAACCAACCTATCACGTTCTTTATAATATGAGGAAAAAAATATTTCTGTAAGAGAAGGAAGAATATAAAGGTGGACTATGGTTAAACGAATTGCAGCTCTTTTATGATGGTATTGCATGGCAATAGTTTCCAATGGCTACCCCCGATGAAAACATGGAGTATTAATTTACTGCAGCACGCTGACATACTTACCAAAGCAAGCAATGCAATCCCACTCATTCATACAGCAGTCTTCAGCATTATCTTTTACCGTTTAATACAATCAACCTACGCCCGCAAGGATACAAAAAGGGCCATGAAATACAAAGTCTTTTCTCGGGGAAAAGTAAGACATTTAGACTGGAGCCTTAGTCAATGATAGCAGCTGCTGGACCCAAGCCAAATGAATCGCTTCTTACTGCTCGTGTTTCGCCAGCAGACGCCAGGAGGGAAAAGGGAAAAAAGAAGGAAAAAAAAAAGAAAAGAAGTTGAGGTGCCAGATGGTCCTGAGAAAAAGAGCTCTGGCTAAGGGGATGGAGAGGTTGAGGGTGGGTTTGGGTTTGGGGTTGTTGAGGGTACTACAATGGAAGGAAGAATTGAGGAACTCCAAGAAGGCAAGGGAAACGAAGATAAAGAATTGGAGTAATAAAGTAGGAGGGCAGAAGAAACAGGAAGGAGGTATGGACCACGATAACAAGGTAAACAGGGAGTATGAACGGTTGGGAAAATAAGGGAAAATAAGGAACGGTAAAAATGCAAGGAACCAAAGGAATAGTTGGCCGAATAGGGAGTAGAAGATGAGGAAGGAACAGTAAAAAAATAAAAATAAAAATGTAAATAGAGAGCTAGGGGAATGGAAAGTAGGAAGAGGGGACGGGGTTATCGGAAGGGCGTACGGACAGATGAAAGCTGGGATGAACAGCGGCTAGGGAGTGGGGATTGAATGGAGGAAGGGAAGACAGGAAACGGGAAAGGCAGATGTAGTATGAATTGAGGATGGAGGTGAGGAATTTTGGAAGGTTGCGAAAAAGGGAGGGGAAGGGGGAAGAACAATAGAAAAAAGAAGGGCAGTGAGGTGTGTAGATGATGGAAAGAAACGCAAGAAAAACAAATGATAGACAAAAAGGGAGAAAGGCAAAGGAGAAGAGGAACAAGAAGGAAAACAGAAAAAAAGAGTTTTGGTTGAGAGAAAGGTGATAGGGAGCATGGCAAGGAGAGAGGAGTCTGCGAAAAGGTAAGACAGCTGAACGACCTACGATGTGGAGAGGATGGTGGGGAGTAGGGAGCTGGAAGTGAAAGAAGCAAAGCGAGAGAGAGAGAGAGAGAGAGAGAGAGAGGAGGGACAACAACAAAGGTGTGAGAGTCTTGATGGAAAGGGAATGAGGAGCAAGGAGGAATGCATCCAACTGAAAGGAGTCGGAGAACGGAATAGAATGGATGAGTGAGACAGGGAGGGGGAAACAGGGATAAACGAGAAACGGGGGAAAAATAAAGGAAAAAATGAAGAGGTGGGAAAAGGAAACCTGATGAAGGGGAGGAGAAAAAGGAGTGGGGAAAAATGGAAAGAAATAGATAAGGAAGGACTAGTGGGGAGGCAGTAGAGAGAGGAAAAGAGCTGGAAAATTTGCCGAAAAGGCAGTGAAAACCATAAAGAAATGTACTCAAATTAAAGGAATGGAAGAAGATAAATATTACGAAACAGGAAGAGAAAGGGAATGGGGAAGGGAACAGGAAAAGGAAAAGGCGTAGGACAGAGGGTAGAAAAGGGGGTGGTGGGGCCATATGAGGGGGGGAAAGGGAGGAACGGGAAAAGCAGGGAATGACCGAACGACAGGGGTAAACGATGGAAGAAAAGGAATGAGGAGAAAAAGGGAGGGTGAGTTAAGCGAAAAAAAAAAGAAGTTGGAGAAAAAAGGATTTGGTGAAAAGAGAGAGAAGCGAGAAGGACTGTATTCAAATGCAAGGAGCGGGAGAATGAGCAAGAGGCAGTGAACCAAATTAAAGAAAAGAGTGATAGGGAGAGACGTGATAAAGGAAGAAAAAGACACGAGGGAAGGATGGTAAAGAATACGAAAGAAAGAAGTTTATTTCTAAAAAAAAAAATGTAATGAATAATACTAACAAAATGATACACAAAAGAAGAAATACAAGTCGATCATCTTTAGGGGAAAAAAAAAAAAGAATATAGAGATTGACAAAATTATAGAAGAAACGCGAAAGAGACAAGGAAACGGACCCACTGACAGAAAATTAAGATAATGGATAAACTAAACAAAAAAGCGAAAACAGTACCAAAGTCACAAACGAAACAGACGACCAAGAAGAAATTAATATGAAGAAACGGATTGTGAGAAGGTTAAAACAAAGAGAGAGAGAGAGAGAGAGAGAGAGACCTTGCACAACTCACCTACATTAAGGTGAGAACAGAAATACTCGTAGACGTTACAAACACACGTACCTGTGGAGAGAAAAGAAAACATTTACCAAAATGTTACTATCTGTACCGTACACAAAACAAACTCCCTAATCCCTCTGCTACAAGGGATCTATCCTAAACTCAATAAAATATTGTGAACGTGAAAGTTGAAATATATATATATATATATATATATATATATATATATATATATATATATATATATATATATATATATATATATATATATATATATATATATATGTTGTATAGGAACCCAGGAGAAGTACGAGCAAAAGAAGAAAGGAATGGAAAAAGGAGATATCAGCAATGGAAAAAGACGAGAAAGAGAGAAGGAAAACGTAAAAGTAAAAGGTTGCCGGGAAAAAGAATAGCATGGAATACAGATGAAGGGAAGGTGTGGGGGGGAGGGTGAGGGAAGAGGCAAAGAGAGATAAGGTAAGGGGATGGACGGAAGAGAAATAAGAGAGGTGTGAGAAGGGGAAGTTTTCAAGGGAATGGGGAGAAGGGATATGGAGGAGGAAAGGGGAAACAGGGTTGGGAGAAGGAAGGGAACAAGGGAAGAAGAAAACAGGGTGTGGGAAGGGGAAGACGGCAAGAAAGGGAGGAAATATGGCAAGGGGGAGGGGGCAGGGTAAGGGAGAGATAGGGTATGGAGGGGAAAGGGGCAAAGTATGGCGATAGCAAGAAAGACTGCAAGGAAATGGGGAGACAGGAGGTTGGGAGGGAAAGGAGCAAGAAAAGGGAATTATACGGTGTGGGGAGGGGAAGGGGGTAAGGGAAGGGGATAACAGGGGGTGGGGAGGGGAAAGAATCAAAGAAAGGGGAATTTAAGGCGTGATGAGGGGAAAAAGACAAAGAAAGAGGAGACATGGTAGGGAAAGGGCAAGGGAAATGAGAAGCAGGGTGTGTGGGAGGGGGAGGTAGGGAAAAGGCAAGTGAAACAGAAAACAGGGCATGAGGAGGGGAAGGGAGCAAGGGAAGGGAAAGACAAGGCAAGAGGGAGAGGGTAGGGGGTTAAGAAATGGGGAAGACAGGGCAAGGGGGAAAGGAAAAGGGGCAAGAAGGAGCAATATATGGGTGGCAGGAGAGGAGGCGGCGGCGGCGGCAGGGAGTGATAAATGGCAGGGTTGATGGCAGGGCGTAAATGGTAGATATTGTAGAAGATGATGGATGGCCCCGCTGATGGATGACAATGGGTGAGACGATGGATGGAGGCCAATGACAAGACGAAGAGAGAGAGAGAGAGAGAGAGAGAGAGAGAGAGAGAGAGAGAGAGAGAGAGAGAGAGAGAGAGAGAGAGAGGACACTCAGCAGGTTTAGCTCAGCATTTCCTAACAGTGTGCTATAGATATAACTTTATACTGCTTTCAACTGTGTACTTGTCCTTAGAAGTATCTTGTTAAACATTGTCACCCTACTCTCTCTCCCAGGCCAGTATGAGCATTCCCAGCATGATCCCTTAACAATGTGCTCACAATCATCCTGAGAGACAAACAGACACGTAGCAAAAGGATGAAAGTAAAATCTCCCATCTCATACACTGATGGTAGTAAACAGCTATACGAAAAAAAAGGGGAAAAAAAGGATACCATAAATAAAATCAATGTTCGCAACCACAGATACAAGAGAACCACCAGCAACATCAACAACAACAACATAATTAATCACCACATCCTCGAGTCACCCATACAATTTTCTATCACGATCCTGCCATCAGTATTTCTGTAACATTTTAAGGGTGAAAACATAAACTATCCACTTTCGTTATCTGAAGAAGGAATCTGTTCAGTATGATGCCACTTCGTTCTTGCCACTACCTGACAATTTTTTTTTAGCTCAGGGACACACACACACACAACACACACACACACACACACACACACACACACACACACACACACACACACACACTGAAGAATAAAAAGTGTTTCTATTTCACCATTTGAGGGGGTCTCTCCTACAATGAATAAAATCGGTTAAAACTGCCTTGTACTGAAAGAGTAAATGTTAACAGCTTTAACCTGAGCTGTGTAGTCTGTGAAGTAGTAAAAAAAAAGAAAAAAAAAAGGCTTCACTTGTAGAAAAACCGAAAGCAGAAAGTGGCTATGAGTAACAATAAAAAAAAGGTAAGCCTAAGAATAAGAAAAATGAAGTACAATAAAAAAGCATAAAAAAAAAAAAGATAGCTACCGGTACCCATATAATATATACCTGAAAAATCTGAACCGCGTCAAGATAATCCACGTTTCTGTGACCCACACGGCAGAAAACTAAAAACTGACGAGAGAGAGGAAAAAAAAATTGTAAACATAAGAAAGGTGGGTGAGATGACAGATGGGCCTGTATATCACGACGGCCGAAGGATCCATAGCTGGGAGCCTATTTGCATTTCTTAGGTTGTGACTCCGACGTTTGTGGGGATGGCATTCGTATTCCAACCTTGCTTCTTCATATATTATGTGAATGAGTATACGGAAGCTTTATGGGAAAAACGTATTACCATGATAAAACGTTTGCAGTCACTTCCCTACCGGCTGTGGGGATGGAAAAAACTGAATGATGTATTTCTGAGCAAATGGCAATATAAAGCTTAAAATAATGGAGGATGAGAAAGAAGGATATTCTCAGACGTTTGAGGAAGATTGAGAAATACTTAAGGCAGGGCACACGGCTAGTAATGGAGTGATAGTGAACGTTTGCTTGTGATAAAAACGCAGCAGTAAAAGCAGTCGGACCCGAGGTTTACTTTCCAAGATGTAGGGGTCCGAGGTAAGGCTGCTGTACTTCCTTATATTTACGTGTAGTTGACCAGCTTGCGTCCATGATGGTTTAAACAATCGTCTTTCATAATCTGAGACTTATTCGCATGAGAAACTCGGCCGTCACTCTTTAATTTCCCACCTTTCCAAATGTTCTTCCTTCTCGTTTTATTATTCTTTTTCATTTTTTTAGCATCTCCTCTTCCACCTGCCTCCTAATCATCACAGCTTACTTCTACTTGTCTTCCCCTGCCTCTTTTCCCTCCTCCACAAGTCTCTCTCTCCCTTCCTCCTACATTTAAATTTTTTTTCTTTAACTTTTCCTCTTTTTCTCCATATTCCTTTCTTTTCTTCATCGTCTTCCATCGCTACTCCTCCATCCACTTTGAAGTTTACCCCTGTGGAATGATGACGTCTTTTTATTATATTCTTGTATCTCCTGGCGATTATATTCAGTTCTGAAGACATTTTATGAACTGGAGATGAGTTGAATATAGCCGTCCATGTCTCCAATACTAAGGTGCCCTTTTAAGCTGAGCAAAATGTCTGGGAGTAGAAAACCATATAATATTTAGAGACTTTGCTGTATTGAAGAGTTAAACTTCCTCGTCGCCTTGTTTTCTTTTCATGCTTTCTCTTTTTCTTCATCTTCCTCCTTTACTCCTTCTTTTTTTCCTCCCCTTTCTCTTCTTATTTATCACTCTCCTTCTCTTCCGCCGAACTATTTTCTCCCTTAAATCTTCTTCGCTTATTTCCTCCTTTTTCTCCCTCCTCTTTTGCAGTTCTTCCCTCCAATTACTCTACAAATTTCCTAACCATATCATTACTCATTCGAACTGCTCTTCCTCCTTCTTCCCCTCTCTCTCCCCCTCCTCCTCCTCCTCCTCCTCCTCCTCCTCGATTTCCCTGAATACTTGAAAGGTGTATCAATTTTTCCAGGGTGGTTCAGTGAGGCGGCATCTTCTAATAATTTGAAGCAACCTCTTATTTATTTTTTATTTGGTACCTCCAGACGAATTTCTCTAGTTCAGTGAAAATTCTGTACTTTACTTTATGACGATTCTCTCTCTCTCTCTCTCTCTCTCTCTCTCTCTCTCTCTCTCTCTCTCTCTCTCTCTCTCTCCATTTCTGCTACTTTTCAAACATTTTTATTCACAGCAAGATAGAATTTCCGATCTGGCGAGGTCAAATATTGCCTCCATTAACCCCTTCAATGCATGGCCTTTCTTACCTTGAATAAAATCGTCTTAAAGTTATAAGAATAAATAAAAACGTCACGGGATTCAAGGTGTAAAGTATTCAGTAACATGTTCAAGTAACTTTTATGAACTGACATCCTTTGTGCCATATTCCTTGTTCAACCAGACAAATTCTATTCAGCTCAAGATAGCAAAGTGAGGAGGAGAAGGAAAGGAGGGGCTGGCCGGTGGTAATTATGTAAATCTGCCCTTGATACGGTCTGCAAACTAGTCTACATAATACGATAAATAAAATATAGGAACGGTGGGGTATAACATATTCAGCAGCGTATATGACATTTTCAGCAGCGTAAGACATCCATGAGAAGAATGTAGGTCCAGTGATAAAGGCTGGAGTAAAAATAAAATTGCCTGAAAAAATAAAACTTAAATAATACAACAGTAAAAAGCACACATCCCTGAAAAAAATTATCCACAGACATACCTAACAAAAAATAATACTTTCTGAAAAACTATAATGTAAATAAAAGAAGATGAAAATATAGGGGACGAAACGTAAGGCATATCCCGGAGGAAAAAAAAAAATATAGTTCTATCCAAAAAACTAATTAACATGAGCCTGATTGGCAGAGATTTTTTTCCTTTTGGGGTCGAGAAATTATGCACTGGTCCAATCCAAACTGGTGTAATTAATTGCAAAAGTGGATTACTTGACCTGTTAGCGGTATGGTGTCAACAGCCGATCAGCTTCACGTCTCGGGGGAGTGATATTAATTTACTCTACGAATTTTGAGTAGGGGAACTATATGATAGCTTTCCCCGTTTAATTTATTCCGGGAACATGATACTGATGGTGATGATGATGATGGTGATGATGATAATGATGGTGATGATGTGATGGTGATGATGAGAGTGAAGATGGTCATTATACTGCAAGACTGGTAACGTGGAAAGAATAACCATATAAACTTACTATAGGGCTTTGGGAAATTTCTGATACTTCCAGAGATTTATTTATCCCAGGGAACACGATGATGATGATGATGATGATGATGATGATGATGATGATGATGATGATGATGATGATGATGGTGGTGGTGGTGGTGGTGGTGGTGGTGGTGGTGTAATCAATGAGAGCGAAGATGATCATTTTACTGCAAGACTGGTAACCTGGACAGAAGGCCATGTACACTGTACGGTCCAGCTCATAACAATGAAAAATACATTAAACAACACCAATGCCACGTTCTAGAACAAATATTTCCCGTAAAGAACCCAACTTTACATTCCTAATAGTGTGAGGACATTACCATCACTCTGTATGAAATTTTTTGGATACTCTCACACATATAGTAACTGTCTTCTCCCGTCATACACTCACTCCTCAGGTTCATCCTATTCAGAACGTTAGAAATAGTAAGTATATATTCTTGCGAACATAAGACACTTTCATTCAGATTAAAAGTGCCCCCTCGTTGTCTAGGAATAAAAAAACAACTTCCGGATATTTAACTGTTTTCTTGCTAACGCAACATGAGTATTCAACTTCGAGGTGGCTTTTCGTCGTCTGAGGGTTAAAAGAAAACGGTATGGTTGAGGATAAACTAAGAAAAAAAAATCTCAGTATTCATAACAAAATACCTGTTACAAGTACGCTAGCATTATAGTATAGAGGGTAGTCTAAGTTCAAATCGTTAATTAAGGGTACAGCTTTATCCTTTAAGAAGCAGCTAAAAACTTCTTCAAGGCCATTCGAGAAAAAGGGCGATATTTCATGACACGGACTCACCAAACAGCAACATAGTATTTAAATAGTCATAATAATAATAATAATAATAATAATAATAATCAAAACAATATTATTCTATGTTATTATTTCCACGAACAGTAAATCATAAATAAATATAATTCACACAAAACCATGGACTGTTACAAAGTTCCAATCTCTTCAACCTCGGTAATAATAAATAAATAAATACTCGTAGTGTAGTAAATTATCTCCCCCAAAGATAAGTGAATTAATAAAGAGTTGATGAGGGCGGTAGGAGGAATGAAGGCAGGAGTGGAGAAGCCGATAAGCTGGTATATTGGCAAAATCTCATTAGTGGGAGGCTGGGCTGTGAGAGGTGACCATTGGAGAGAGAGAGAGAGAGAGAGAGAGAGAGAGAGAGAGAGAGAGAGAGAGAGAGAGAGAGAGAGAGAGAGAGAGACAGACAGACAGACAGACAGACAGACTGGAGGGTGGAGGAAAAAGAAGTAAGAGAAATAAGGGGAGATAAAATGATAAGAGATACATCGGGAGACAGAACACAGTTAAAGACGTTAGAAATGAGGAAAACAAGGAAAGAGACACGACTCGTGTGTGTGTGTGTGTGTGTGTGTGTGTGTGTGTGTGTGTGTGTGTGTGTGTGTGTGTGTGTGTGTGTGTGTGTGTGTGTGTGTGTGTGTGTGTGTGTGTGTGTGTGTGTGTGTGTGTGTGTGTGTGTGTGTGTGTGTGTGTGTGTGTGTGTTCCTCACGACTGTATCTCTAACTCCATCACTACCAGAAGCCCATACAACACACCCATATTTCAACCCCCCATCCCCCACTTCCCCTCCAAGACTTCGCCTCTGTAAGAAGTCAAGACCCCCACCTCTCGCCTCCCCTCTCACTACAAGACAGATTTCCAGCGTAAGAAATGCAAATAGTAGCGAGGGGATAGATCAGTCAGTGTTGGTGATGTACAGCGCTATCCATCACCCTCTCTCGACACCTCTCACAGGGATTTTCTTGCCCTTTCTCCTCCTTTTGTTTCCTTCTCCATTACCCAAACGGAGTGTTGTGTATTACTGCCACAGGATTTATCACTTGGAGGTTAATGTTGGTGGTATTACTGTGACTGTTATTGTTACTGTTATTTTTATGGCTCCGTATTATCATTATTGTTTCATTTATTATAATTTCATCATTAATATGCACATTTTTTACCGTAAGTAGTTTCTTTTTTATAACAAGTACGTTTCTTCCTGTCACAACCAACAATAAATACTAGGATTACTGTTGTTTAAATTATCACTAAAAATATATATGTAGAGTTTATTCAAGGACGAAAGCCTAATGGCTTATTTGTCTTAAAGGATGAAATACTGAATGACTTACAACGAATGCCCAGTGAAATTTTGCTATGCCAAACAATGATATACGGTTTGGCATATCCCTTACTAGTCTGGTGGTAGCTTAAAAGTGTAAAGTAAATAATGAGTGAGACTTTCCATGTAGGAGTTATATCTTCATCCTTTATATCTTTAGTACCATGAGATTCTCCTGTTTGCTTCTCTGTTTTCTAAGACAGCTTTATTCAGCTTATGGAAGATGCTTCATGCTGAAGATGTTTAGAAAATTCTCTTAAGTTACACAGAATGCAGACTTCGGTGTCATGGCCATCAATCCCAAGAGCTTATCAAAAATGCACTAGTGTATGAATGGCAAATGAATAACGAAAAAGCGAGTGTAATGTGTATGTGTAGTGTATGCATGGTGTATGAACATGGCAAAAGTGTATACTCGTAAATGCTGTATGAATTGAATTTATTAAGTTTATAAATGATTCAGGATGACTGCATGTGTATGTATGTCTTGTGAATATTTTGTATGCATGCCGTATGAATACTGTACGTGTGCACAAGCCATGTGAATATTATCTGAGTGTATAACTGGAGGATCATGAAGACATGGTAGTGTAAGTGTACCGTTCGTATGATGTATGGATTTTGCGGACATGCATACGGTATGAATATTATAAAAGTCCTGAGGCAGCGCATTATTATTTTATAAATATTTAAACTGTGCATGAATTTCGTGCAAGCATTTAAACAACCCATGAATAATGTTTTAGTGTTAATACAGCGCATGATTACTAAGCAAGTATTCAAATAGCGCATGAATATTGTACAAGCGTTTAAACAACCCATGAATACTGTAAAAGTGTTAAAACAGCGCGTGATTACTGTACAAATATTCAAACTGCGCATGAATACTGTACGAATGTGTGCATGTCGCGCGAATAGAGAGTAAGTGTATGCATGTGAGCGCCACCTAAGTATCCCAGTTACACTCCCCGGCATTGCACGCTTTCCACTAATTTGGCCTGAATTATAAAAGACTCTCATAATCAGAGGAGTCGCCACAGGTACTCACGAGCAGAATGGGGGCATGCAATTTTAACACCGCAGAGAACACTCCACAGAACACGCAACACTGGAAAAGAGGCTCCTAGAAAATAATAATATGAATAAAAAAAATTGTGGAGAAATGTTACTCCTAGAAAACGTGCTATGAATTAAAAGAAAAAACATGGAAAAATGCTGATGATTTGTTGGTTTCAGACACATTGATTTTATTCTGTACAGGTTAAAAAAACTTGAAACGACAGCCCTGGACACATGCAATGAATAAATATTAAAGGAAAAATGCTACTGATTTCTTGATATCCACCTAATCTTCCTACAGTGAGAAATTTATATAAAATAAACACAGAAAACTGAGGGAGGGAGAGCCCTAGAAAAGTGTAAGGAATGAAAGATTTAGAGAATATACTGAGGCTTTCTTATTTTTCGGCCATTTTCCACGCACTCACAAAAACTGGGGACAACGGCCATGGAAATAGGCATTGATAAAAAAAAAAAAGAAAGAAAAAAAGGAGAAATACTACCGATCTGATTACAGCCTCATGTTCTTCATTAAGAAAAAAAAAAGTATATCTCGGACTGAAGCAACATGCACACCTGAGAAGGACGGCAGCGGAAAAATGCAGTGAATATAAAATGCGAAGGAAAATGAAGTGTATATAAAATGTGAAGGAGAAATGCAGTGTATACAAAATGTACAAGGAAAAATGTAGTGTACATAAGATGTGAAGGAAAAATGCAGTGAATATAAAACGTGGAGGAGAAATGCAGTGAATATAAAATGTAAAGGAAAAATGTAGTGCATACAAAATGTGAAGGGAAAATGCAGTGTATACAAAATGTGAAGGAAAAATGAAGTGTATATAACGTGAAGGAAAAATGCAGTGTATAAAAATGTGAAGGAAAATGCATTGAAAACAAAATGTGAAGAAATGTGACTGATTTCCTTGATTTCTACAACATTTTCCTCGTACAGAAAAAAATGCAAACAGTCTGACTTTCCCAATTATTTACAATTTCCATGATTCGTCGTAGGCAGAGGAGGAAAACCTAAAAATCACGCCAGAGAAAAAATATATATAATTTCTTTATGGAGGAGAATAATAGTGAGTGATTTATGAACGGGGCATGAGGAGGGTGAAGAGGGTGTAAATCAGGATGAGTGGCAGAATAGAAAGGCGAAGTTGGTAAGAAAAGAGAGAGAGAGAGAGAGAGAGAGAGAGAGAGAGAGAGAGAGAACAGAACGGAAAGAAGGTAAAGAGAAAATATAAAGAAAAAATAATGAAAGAGGGCATAAAGAAAGTGAATAGGATGTGAAGGCGCATGGATAGGCAATTTGGAGGAGCAACGCAGAGGTAACAAGAAATGCAATGGATGGAAAAATAGGGAAAAAAATAAGGAAAATGTGGCGAACGAAACACACCGTGAATGAAGAAGAGAAAATACAGGAACACAGAATGACCTGAAATGCCAAATGAAGTGAAAAAAGGAAAACCAGGGCAGACTTAAGGCTACAAGAAAACTGGTGGAAAAGGGTGAGTAAGGAAACAAAATATACGGGGACAGGAAGACGTGAAAGGGGACTTAGGAAAGATGGAGAAGGTGTGACTGAAGATGAATGCATAAAAAAGAAGGAAGAGGAGTTAGAAGTAAGCTATGGGGAAAACAAAGACGAAAAATTTAATACAAAAAAAAAAAAGAAATGAAGCTGAATGAAGAGAGAAACAACAAAGAACAAAGAGTGCACCACCTGCGTTACACAACTGGTTTCGCAGTATCCTAAGTGGCATAGGAGGCTTTAACACGAAAAAAGCCAAGTTGAAAGAGGAATAAAAAGGAGGACTAGAGAACTGAATGTAGTACAGTAGGTGAAAGCAGGAAAAAATGGAGCGGGCAAAGTGAAAAAAGGAGGTTCAAGAGGAGGAAAAGCGGAAAGAAGGAACTAAAAATGAATGAAGTGTTGAAAAGAAAGTCGGAGGTTGCGGGCCTAAAAAGAAAACTGGAGCTGGGAATGTTATGAAGAAGCACAGAGATGCCACTAGAAGATGAAAGCCAGGTTAATCTTTTCATTCCTCCTCCTTCTCCTCGTCCTCGTCCTCCTCCTCCTCCTTCTTCTTCTTCGTTTTTCATTATCATCATCATCATCATCATCATCATTATTATTATTATTATTGTTATTATTATTATTTTATTACTATTCCCAGTCGTAGTTTACTCCTAAACAGAATATCATCAAACAGATACAAGAATACATTTCAAACAGACGACACCATAAGGCAATGGATAAGAGTGAGGGACGCAGGGGGGAAAAGGGATGAGGAAATAAAGGTAAAACGCAAAGGGAATTTAGAATGGGTGGAAGGGGAGGTCAGAGTGGGGAGTAAAGTGAATCAGAGGAGGGTGAGGGGGAGTAAGTGCGGAGTGATGGTCGAGTCGGGCAGTTGTGGAAATGTGGGAGTGATTTGAAACTACCATGATTTTTGCTCTCTCAGGATACTATATTTCTCTTATTCTAACTTCGCCTAAAACTGCATTATATCCATCTTAAATGTTGAGCTGCTGCAACAGATAAACAGAAAAATATGATACAGATCACGAAGAAGTGTTACGTAAAAGGTATGGAGCCACATCACTCTTTTTCTGCTACTGTGCTACGTGAAATGAACAGTGTTACGTAAGGGGCATAGAGCCACAGCACTGTCTTTTCCTGCTCCTGGGGTACGTGAAATAAGCGGTGTTACGCACAGGATATACAGCCACAGCACTGCTACTGTGCTAAGTGAAATAAGCTGCAAAAGGAAAGAAACCGAGGCCACGTTACGGTGAACGAACTATGGGACTCTCAGCTGAATAAACTCGTCTTGTGTTATATGGATTAAAATACTAGAGATTTCCCGACCATGACAGGGCACATGGTGACAGTATCAATACACTCTGGCTCCTACACACAATCCTGGCCGGCAGGAGAGAAGAATCTGGCGTTACCTGGCACAGAATACTGGAGTTGTTTTGATCATGCACGGGCTAATTATATAAGTACCATAACGCCTATTGTTATGTTTTTGCAGCAGCCATAGAAGAATGCCATCAGAATGAAGATTTTAGGAGCAACCTCCTTTGACCTCTTCAGTACAAGGATTCGTCATATTCAAAGCTTGCTACCGCCTGATGATTTAATTCCGCTCAGTCAATACTTCTTGTGCCGAGGGGGTTAAGGAGATGGGAAAACGGTGCTGTTGTTGTGGAAGTGGAGGGGACGAGATAACAACTGGAGTGAGGAGATTAAATGTGGTAAGAGGAGTTAAGAAGTGGAGAGAGAGATAAGATGTGGAGAGACGAGATAAGAAGTGGAGAGATGAGACAAGAAGTGGAGAGAGGAGATAAGAAGTGAAGAGAGGATACACGACGGGGATAGCTGTGGTAAGAGTTTGTGGTGGTGTAGAAAGAAGAGGTGTAAAGACTTGTGGTGGAGTAGTGCGAGAAAAGGAAAGCTGTGGTGGTGTCAGTTTGTGTGTGTGTGTGTGTGTGTGTGTGTGTGTGTGTGTGTGTGTGTGTGTGTGTGTGTGTGTGTGTGTGTGTGTGTGTGTGTGTGTGTGTGTGTGTGTGTGTGTGTGTGTGTGTGTGTGTGTGTGTGTGTGTGTGTGTGTGTGTGTGTGTGTGTGTGTGTGTGTGTGTGTGTGTGTGTGTGTGTGTGTGTGTGTGTAAGAAAACGAAGAAACTGTAGAGCTGAGAAGTGGAAACTTGCGTTTGTTGGGTAAAGACCTGAGTGAAGATGGAGGTGAAAATGGAAAGTGGATATGGAGAGAGAAGAACTTTTAAATATATGGGTTTAGGCATGAAAATAATTGGAAGAGAACTTGAAAATATATAGAAAAGATCTTGGTAATATTTATAGGAGAACGGGGTAACTGTGACTCTGAGGAGGAAACAACCAGAGCTGTGAAGGGAAGAATGGAGGGTAGGAGGAAGCAAAGGTGGAATGTACGATTGTGGAGAATCTACTACGATCCAGAAGACGAAAATTTGAAAATATGTGGAAGAGAACCAGGGAATTGTGGAACTGAGGACGGGATAGCCTGGAGCATTATGGTGGAGGATGGAGTGGAGATGGACACAAGTATGGAAAGTGGAGTTATGGAGAGGAGATTTTTTGCGATGTGAGGTGGGATTATGAGGCTGTGTGGGGAGTTGAGGCGAGGGATGTCTTGGCTGGAGGAGAGAGTGAAAAGATGGAAGATGAGGAGGGGAGTGTAAGGAAGGAAAGGAGATGAGGAACGGAGTTTGAAGGAGTGGGGTGAGGAAGGGATTGTGAGGAAGGAGAGATGAGAACGGGAAGAAGAGGAAGGTGAGTTTGAAGAATTAAAGTTAAGACATGAACAGACCAAAAATGGGAATGTAAGTATGGAAGGAAAGAAAACAAGCGTGGAAGGATTATACGAGAGAGAAGGGTGGACATGGGGAAAAAGAGGGTAGAAGGGAAAAGGGAATGAGATACCAGGAGAAAAGAGGTTGCGAAGAAAAGAGAGAGTAGGGAAGCAGGTACGAGTAGGGCGAAAGTAACACGAGGAGGATAAAGAAAAGTGAAGAGAAAGGAGAAAAAGATAATCAAAGGAATAGGTAAGAGTATAAGAAAAAAGGGAGAACAAATAGGGGGGAAGAAGATTAGTGAGAGAAGGATACGAAGGAAGGAGGGAAGGAAGAGAAGGAGGATGAAAGGGTTGTGTAGAAGTGGACACAGCATGGGGGGGAAGAGGCGTTGAGGTAGAAGAGGGGAAGGAATGGGGGTAAGGGTGGGTGAGAAAGGGTCAAGGACGGGAGTGGGAGTGGTGGGGGTGGGAGGGAACTTAGGCGACTACTGCAGGAAAAAGGGAAAACCCGGCCAGCCTCGAGACGACCACCATTTCTCCAGCGTTACGAGGCGGGGACGACCACAGCCCACCATTTTAGCAGGGGGGCGGAACGGGGCGGGGCGGGGCTGTGAGGGGAGGGCAGGTTAGGACTGCTGTTGGGGTGGGGTATGGTGGGATAGAAAGAAACAGGGTAGCATGGGGTGAGGGAAGATGAAATGCAGTGGGAAGGGTTTGGGATAAACAAAGAATACGGGGAGGGAAAGTTAGGGCAGTGTTAGGCAGAAAGTGGTAGGATGGGGTACGGTGTGGTGGGGAGCAGTAAGGTAGAAACCGTTGGCACTGGGTAGAGAAGGGTAAGGTGAGGTTAAGCGCTGTTGGGAGGGTTGGGAAAAAAACAAGCTCTGAGGGAAAGCAGAAGAGGACGTGTTAGGCAAGGTGTGGCAGGTATGGGGAGGTAGGAAGAGGCGAGGAAAGAAAAGGCCGGAAAGGACAATTCTGGATAAGGGGTAACAAGAGGTGGAGCAAAGCGAGGCGAGGGGAGGTGGAGTACGACAGGGCAAAGCCAATGCAGAGTTCGATCTTTGGTTGGGTAACGATCTGCGGTGCTTGGAGGGTTAAGAAAGGGCAGGTGAAGTTTGGGCGACGTTGGCTGAGACAGGGTAGAAGGAGTGCTGGGTAGGTCAGTACGTGGTGTGGTGAAGTAGGACAGTGTTTGGTACGGGAGGGTGAGATGGGGTAGGGAGGGACAGTGTAGGGCAAAGTGGGATGCGGAAGGATAGAACACTGCTGGGTAGGGCAGAATGGGACGGGGTGGGTTGGGTTAGTATTGAGTAAGACCGCGCTGGGTATGGCAGGGTGGGGCGGGATAGGGAAGGAAAGTGTTGGGTGGGTAGTGAGGGGCGGGATAGGGTGGTATCGTGCTGGGTGGAGCAGGCCGGATTGGCAGAGCAGGACAGTGTAGGGCGGGAAGGTGCTGAAAAGATTACAGACTGTGAAGGATGAAAAACAGATTTTAATATGGGCTTGCTCGTGTGATTGCTGCTATGACTGGATTGCATTCATGCTGTGCAATCCTCAGGAAGGCATTTCACAATCATCTAGGCTACATTAACTCTGTGAACGTACAGAGAGGTTTGGGTTCAGCGCGGAACACCTATATTCCCAAGTAAGGCAAGAAAGGCATGAACAGAGCAGAGAGAAGCAAGGCAGAGGAAGAGTTAGGATGGACTGGGGAGAATCAAACAAGCCAAGAAGGTAGAACATTGCAGCTGAGGAAAACGTGGAGCAAAGACGTCACGGACAGAGGAGGTGGCAAAGGGAAATAAGCGAGATGGACGGGGATGGGGGCGTTAGAGGGGAGCGGTGCGTTAGTCCAAAAATAGAGAGGGAATGAGGCAGGGGGAAGGAAAGTGAAGAGGGAAGTTAGGGTAGAGGGACTGGGAAAGAAAGGAGGACGCGTAGTCACAGATACAAAAACGTATGGGGGAGAGGAAAAGGGTAACGAGGCAGGTAGGAATGAAGAAAGTGGAAACAAAGAGCGACAGGGCAAAACAAAGAAACATCATGGTGTGAGGGCGGGGCAGAGGGGAAAGAAGGGAGAACGGAGAGTAAGAAAGACAGGGAAGATGGAAGGGAGTAAGGAAAGAACGTGGTGCAAGCATACAGAAAGTGAATTAAATCACGCCTCTAGAAGGTCTTCCTATGATGTGACATGGGGAGGAAGACAATGTGGCAGGGAGGGACTGTGAGAGGAAAAGGCAGACTGTTCAAGGAAGTGACAAGAAGTGGTAGAAAGGAGCAGGCTGCAATGGGACGAGGTAGGCTGTAGCAGAAACGGGGAGGTTGCTGGACAGAAACTGACATGTTGCGGTACACACGATATAACTGTAACAGGAATACACAGGCTGTAGTAGAGGTGGCGGGTTAGTGTTGGAATCAGCATCTTAGGAAAGTGCACGCTGTGGGAAAATAGGAGCAGGTTGTGGTAGGAATGAGTTGGGTGGTAGGATAGCAGAAGCGAGAAGGGTTGGAAGGTTTTGAGAGAGTGAACGGTCGGGAGGAGTTGAAGCTGATAAGAAAACAGGATGAGGTTTGTGCTAGATGACTTGGTATGGTGGTGGAGCGATTTCGAGTAAGGTGGAGAGAGGTAGTGCAGAGATGAAATGACGTAGGATTTAGATGAAGTGACGCAAGTTGAGGGTGAAGGAAGTAGGATAGGAGTACAGGGAGTCTAAAGTAGAGTGAGTTAGCTGTGAAGTAAGGGTCGGTAAGAGGTGGAGCAGGGTAGGGTAGAGATAAAAAGTAAGAAAGATTAAAGGGGCTGTGGAGTGTGATATTGTAGGGTGAGGGAGAGGTGACGATGTGTGTGGTGGAGTGAGGGTATGGTTGGGGCGAAGTTTACAAGTCGTGGAGTGGACTGAGGATAAAATGAGGCGCAAGGGAGCAAAGAACAGGAAGGGTGAAGCAAGGTGTGGAAAGGCCAGATGGGCAAAGGTGTAGCTCGGGTGGGAGAAGGGTGGGTCGGGCGTGTAGCGTGCTTGGGAACCGTCAAGCATGGAAATGACGGTGGTGCAGGGCAGTGACAGGTGCTGTGAAGGAGGCGGTGTGTGTGTGTGTGTGTGTGTGTGTGTGTGTGTGTGTGTGTGTGTGTGTGTGTGTGTGTGTGTGTGTGTGTGTGTGTGTGTGTGTGTGTGTGTGTGTGTGTGTGTGTGTGTGTGTGTGTGTGTGTGTGTGTGTGTGTGTGTGTGTGTGTGTGTGTGTGTGTGTGTGTGTGTGTGTGTGTGTGTGTGTGTGTGTGTGTGTGTGTGTGTGTGTGTGTGTGTGTGTGTGTGTGTGTGTGTGTGTGTGTGTGTGTGTGTGTGTGTGTGTGTGTGTGTGTGTGTGTGTGTGTGTGTGTGTGTGTGTGTGTGTGTGTGTGTGTGTGTGTGTGTGTGTGTGTGTGTGTGTGTGTGTGTGTGTGTGTGTGTGTGTGTGTGTGTGTGTGTGTGTGTGTGTGTGTGTGTGTGTGTGTGTGTGTGTGTGTGTGTGTGTGTGTGTGTGTGTGTGTGTGTGTGTGTGTGTGTGTGTGTGTGTGTGTGTGTGTGTGTGTGTGTGTGTGTGTGTGTGTGTGTGTGTGTGTGTGTGTGTGTGTGTGTGTGTGTGTGTGTGTGTGTGTGTGTGTGTGTGTGTGTGTGTGTGTGTGTGTGTGTGTGTGTGTGTGTGTGTGTGTGTGTGTGTGTGTGTGTGTGTGTGTGTGTGTGTGTGTGTGTGTGTGTGTGTGTGTGTGTGTGTGTGTGTGTGTGTGTGTGTGTGTGTGTTCCTTAAGTATATGCATATACGTACAAGAAAATGATGCATTACTTATGACCATGCATCTGTAAAGCAACGTGATGATGGACTGTATCATTATGTTTATGTATGAGAATATTTGTAAAACTGAACACTGAATAAAAACTGAGGAGGTGACGGTAGAATGCATCGATGAGGTTAAAACACTGTTGCGGGTTTAAGATGGGGTGGTAGGATTAACTAGAGAAATGGAGTCAACATAATGTGGTAGGGTTTGGATGAGGTGGTGTATTGGAGAAATGGTGTAAGGAGGATTCTGTGTGGTCAAAAAGTGTTCAAATGCTTGGTCGCTGTGCATTCTAGGGTGAGGGAAAGGTAAGGGAGATGGACAAAAGGTGGGGGAATGAGAGAGGTGGGAAGTGATGGGAAGGATGGGGTGGGGGGTGGGAATAGGGTGAGGGTGTAAGCAGGGGAGGTCAGGGTGAAAGAGAAGGTGGAGGAAGCAAGAGGGATAAGTAGGGAAGGTGAGGGGGAACAGGGTCCGGGGGTGGGGGAAAAGGGAAGAGGTGAGGGATGTGTGAAGGTAAAGATGCAAATGGGGGGGGGGGGGATTTTAAGGGAGAAATGGTGGGAGTGGGATTGGAGGATTATGGGTTGGGTTGGGGAAGGGGAAGGGGAGGAGTGGTAGGAGAAGGAGGGAAAAGTGGGGGGAGGAAGGGGACACAGCACAGGGTATTCGGGTCTCGCTCTGGCACCCCAAAGTTGATCACAGAGTCAGCATATCCGTGGCGACCCTAACTACCTGGGGCCGACCCAAGCCTCGCCTCTAATTGTGTTGTCGCGTCAGCACCTCACTCAAACTTTGTCGCACCTTCCTACAGTATATATATTTTCCTTCCTCCAGGCATTTAAGTTTGACAGTGTTTTTGGTTCCGTTTACTTGTTGTTCAGCTTAGAGGAAATGCTCATCAGGATGCTCTTGATATGAGTTATCACTTGTCATACGAACTTCACTCGATTCACTTCACCCATCCTACGTGATGCAGGTTATGGGTATTCTACTTATTCATTTATTTTTGCCCGCCTAGCTATTTGTGCCTGGGCTACCAATCTATCCAAAGAATCATGGAAAAACTAGTGGGTAGATCATTATGAATATTTGTGAGGAAGTGTCCATTACCACAAAGAAAAAACGTTAAGATTGTTGTAAAATTACCTTAAAGTACAAAGACTCAGGCATGCTTTCAGAGAAGAAGATACCATGGGGTGTTTCATGCTGATGTGACAAATATCGTGATCAGCTTTAATTATATTTCTTATGCGATCGAATTCAAACACCCGGTAAGAGCTGCTAAGCGTTGGACGGGTACGTTATAATCGCATTTTCCATGCTTGTTCCTGTTTTTTTCCCTTTCAGTTTTAGCTAAATCACTGCAAATTCTGACATTAAAAAATAAACTTTTAGAAAACGCCGTGAGGTTGTAATGAGTCTTCGTATCATCTAAATTTTGTTATTCAGTAATATTTTCGAACTTAGCTATGGATGCACAACTGCATATTTGTTCCACTTCTCGCAAGTTCCTCACAGCCGGATACTTTATTGTTGTCAGTACTGTGAATCAGCAACTTCTGTATTATTATGTATGCCCCCACACCTCTACAAGTACCACTGACCAAAATGCAACCTTTAACAATTCTGTGTTGACCTTTCACTATGAAGGTCGTATCCTGAGATGAATAAACCGCCTTTCGCTAGCAGTTCACTGAAATTTCAATCATGAGATGAAATAAATATTACGGCGGTAACAACAAAGAAATACAAGACATCATACTCACCGAGTCAAATGAAATATGTTTCTTACCAATTTAATACAAGATGTCTGATCTGTGTACCAAATAAAATAAAGTTTGGTGGAAGACAATGCAAAATTAATAAAGAGGTGTGATCTTAATAGGACCGCAATCAGCAACCGTACATATCATACAGTATAATTAAGTTACAAGGAGCAGGAATAATTAAGTTATAACGCTGGAACTCATTAATTCCAGGATTATCTACCAAGGTCGAGGTAATGCTATTCTAGATAAGGACCAGGGGACAAGAGCTAGTAGACACGATAGCTTACCCCTCACACTCTCTCTCTCTTTCTGTCTCTCATTAACCTTTGCTTATCATTCTTCGTTTTGACATTCTGCTATTTCATTTTTATTGCACAAGATTGCCTAACTCTCCCCTTCCCCCCCCCTCTCTCTCTCTCTTTCTCTCTCCCTCTCTCTCATTAACCTTTGCATTTCATTCTTCGTTTTGCCATTTTGCCATTTCATATTTACTGGACAAGACTGCCTAACTCTCTCCCTCTCTCTCTCTCTCTCTCTCTCTCTCTCTCTCTCTCTCTCTCATTAACCTCTGCTTATCATTCTTCGTTTTGGCATTCTGTCATTTTAATTTTGCTGCACAAGATAACCTAATCCCCCCCCTCTTCCACCCCCCCCTCTCTCTCTAATTACTCTTGCATTACGATTCTAGTGGGCTGTAACCATATGTAACGACCTGGCAAGTAGTTATCAAGCATACAAAGGCACACTGGTAATTGCGCGAGGCAGGGTTGTTACAAGGGGGGTTATAAAGGCAATGTAATTACCTCATGGGGTTGGCTTGTGTGGGGTGGGTGTGGGAAATGAGGGTGGTGTGTGTGTGTGTGTGTGTGTGTGTGTGTGTGTGTGTGTGTGTGTGTGTGTGTGTGTGTGTGTGTGTGTGTGTGTGTGTGTGTGTGTGTGAACCCTGATAGTGAAAACAGACCAATATAAACGCTTAGGTACTAGAAGCTGCTACTCTGCCTAACCATACTATGACCAGGCAAAACTGTAGGAAACGACAACCGGATCTGTCGAGAAAGTTTATTCGTATTTTATATGATTTGACGCACTGGCATGGGACACTAATAGTCTGAGTTATGTAGCCTACTACTTCAAAACAGATTTCTGCGTTATTTAAGGTACCATTTTCTTTTATTTCATTTCTGTTTTGAAGGGACTGAATTTTAGCTGCTGCCTCTGTACTATAAACTACGTAAGAGTCCACATTAAATAACTGCCTTCACGGATGCATAGTACACACACACACACACACACACACACGTAAACACCCTCATTTCCCACACCCACCCCACACAAGCCAACCCCATGAGGTAATGCTGTCCGCAACAAGGAGAAGGCCTACAAAAGGTACCGGAGCCAACCCACCCCTGAATCACATAATCTTTACGTTTCTGCCCGGAATCGTGCTAAGTCTGCTCTTCGCTCTACTAAAAATAATTTCATCCATACTAAATGCTCTCAACTCTCCAACTCAAATTCTTCCCGCTCCTTCTGGCACCTTGCAAAAAATCTTTCTAACAACTTTACCTCATCATCCTTCCCTCCTCTTTTCTACTCTGATGGTTCTGTAGCTATTTCTTCTACTGATAAAGCAGATCTCTTCGCACAGACTTTCTCCTCCAATTCCACCTTAGACGATTCCGGTGCTGTTCCTCCATCACTTCCCCCCTCTGACTTCCTCATGGCTGACATTAAAATTTCTTCAGTTGATGTATTTTCTGCCATTACTGGCCTCAGTACTAACAAGGCATATGGGCCTGATGGGGTCCCTCCTGTTGTTCTCAAAAACTGTGCTTCTGTGCTTACACCCTGCCTAGGCAAACTATTTCGCCTTTGTCTGTCAACTTGTACCTTTCCTTCTTGCTGGAAGTTTGCTCTCATTCAGCCAGTCCCAAAGAAGGGTGACCACTCCCAACCCTCCAACTATCGTCCAATTGCTTTAACGTCCTGTATTTCAAAAGTTTTCGAGTCAATTCTTAATAAAAAAATTTTAAGGCATCTTTCCTATCACAACCTTCTTTCCGATCGTCAGTATGGGTTCCGTCAGGGACGCTCCACTGGCGATCTTCTCACCTACCATTCAGACTCCTGGTCATCCTCCTTTCGGGACTTTGGCGAAAGCTTTGCCATTGCACTTGACATCTCAAAGGCTTTCGATCGAGTCTGGCATATATCTTTAATTTCCAAACTGCCCTCCTACGGTTTCTATCCTTCTATCTGTACCTTCATCGCTAGCTTCCTTTCTGGTCGTTCTATAGCTGCTGTCGTAGACGGCCATCGTTCTTCTCCTAGATCTATCAACAGTGGTGTTCCTCAGGGCTCTGTCCTATCACCAACTCTCTTCCTTTTATTCATCAATGATCTTCTAAGCTGTACATCTAACCCTATCCACTCATACGCTGATGACTCCACCCTTCACCTTTCCATTCGGTTCCCGCAACGCCCATCTCAACAGTTACTTCAAGAAACAAGGGATGAGGCTATGGCACACCTAATGTCTGACTTGGCTCATATCTCTGACTGGGGTAAAAATAATATGGTTGTCTTTAATGCTTCTAAGACTCAGTTCTTACACCTATCAACCCGACAAAATCTTCCACAGGTATACCCACTAATGTTTAATAATATTCAGATTAATCCTGCATCATCCTTGAACATGCTTGGGGTTTCATTTACTCGGGACTTATCTTGGAAAGATCATATTGCATCTCTTGTAAAATCTGCTTCCAAGAGATTGGGTGTGCTAAGCCGACTCCGCTCTTTCTTTACCCCTGCACAATTGTTGACTCTATACAGGGGTTTTATCCGCCCCTGTGTGGAGTACAACTCTCATGTGTGGGGAGGCTCCCCACATACAGCTCTTCTCAATAGGGTGGAGTCAAAGGCTTTTCGTCTCATTAACTCTCTCCTCTTACTGACTCCCTTCAACCTCTGTCTCTTCGCCGCACTGTTGCATCTTTATCTCTTTTCTATCGCTACTTTAATGGTCACTGCTCCTATGAACTGTCTGCTTGCATTCCTCCACCTCTACGACGGGCGCGTAGCACCCGTCTGGCAGCAAACTCTCATCCCTTTTCTGTCCAACTCTCTAATGCAAGAGTTAACCGTTACTCCCAGTCTTTCATTCATGCAACAGGTCAGCTCTGGAACTGTCTCCCTCTGTCTGTATTTCCTCCTGCCTATGATCTCCAGTCTTTCAAACGCAGTGTGTCCAGGCATCTCAAAATGATCGGATCTTGAATTTGGCTCTCTATTGTATTTTGTTTTTCTCTTGGAGGGAACTGTTACTGCGGGCTCATGGCCTTTGGTTCCTTCTTCCTCGCATAAAAAAAAAAAAAAAAAAAATAAGCAAAATATTTACCCTCTCAAGGCCGCGTGTACCGCATCAGGGCTCGTAGTCTCGTCTGTCATGGAAGCTCCTTAACACCTCTTCCTTAGCGATTTATTTTGTATGGGTGTTTAATATCTTTTTGTGTGTTATTTTTGCAGAGTATGGTGATGTTGGAAGGATTTGTTTAACAAAGAAGAGAGTAAGGTATTACAGACACAATCAACCGCTCTGAAAAAGGCGTCAGGGAGCTTCCTCAACCTAAGAGAATACGGGCCCAGAGGTGTTCATTCAGCTGAGGGTGAGTGAAGGAGCTGAGTGTTAAAGGAAGTTAAGGAGTATATGAAGGAACGTTAAGTAAATACAATAATGGACACAGAAACTGACAAAAGAGGCACATAAAACCAGATAATTATTTTTTTGTCTACTTTAATGTGTAATACCAATGTCTTCCTTCAAATGACGTATTTTACATTGAATTCTTGCTCTCTATAGACTTTTTTATTCAACAAGGACACACCTCTTCCAGCGAAAGGGTTAATGAAAACTATATATAACAAACCCGTTCTGAAAAGTCTCTCCAAAGCTGAATGAATCCGCCCAACGTACAATATACACGAATAGCAAAAATGTCATCAAACTCAAGGGGTTAATTGGCACTTAAAAAAAAAAAAATCACCGGCATCAGCAACAGCCACAGAAACCTGGCTTTTCACGGGACTGGCAAAACAAGGCGGTAATCGCATAGCTTCTGATTATTTATTTTCCACATTCCATTATTCAGTTAAACGCGTCTCTCGCAAACACAGTTTAACACTAATAATTTGCTGTGATAAAATTGCGATAATGAGGCTCGCCAACATTTCAGCCGGACCCCCGACGCCTCCACGTCATTATGCATATTATATAACAAAAACCGACAGTCATCAAATTAGTAAATGTTGTTATTATAATTAGATACGAAAAGTTCATAATGTTTAGCTTTTTTTTTAATGCGGACGCTGGCGAGGCTTAATGAAATCCACGGGCAGATCGCCATCACACATTAACTATTTCTGTCAGATGATGTACTTTTCTCTAATCAGTTCACCCCCAAACTATTATATGCAAGCTTTTAAAGAAGCACTAGTGAAGCGGTAATTTAAGGATGCATGTAACTCCTCCAGCTCCAAAGGCCTCATCATAATAAAAGTAGTATGGAGACATCAAGAATACACTTTCGGATTGAAGGGGTTCATTGGAATTAATATCATCCCGCCCCCCTTTTTTTTTTCTGTTTGTGCAGAGAAATATCACCAGAGAAAATGGTCAAATATACCTGACGTTTACATGGTTTATCAGTTACAGTTTATAAATAAACATTCATCGTCCCACTTTTCATCAAACATATTATGCATATACTGATAGCGAGCACAAATATATTCAAACAAACATTCCGAACATGTAAAAATACTGGTGCATATCCGGTAGGCTACACAATTTCGGTTTCAACTAACTTTTTTTTTCCTGAAATTCATATTAATTAAACGTTGCATGATGCTGATTCTGTTATTCATTAGCCTTTTCGCTACGGCATCTCCCCTAAGATAAGATAATCGTTTCGGTAACAAGATAAATGAAAAAGGATGTTATCATACTAATAACAGCTTCCAGCATCATGTCTATGAAAGAGAGATGTCCATTACGCAAAATAAAACTATCTGCTTGACAGCCAGAACATACAGAAGAACAAAATATGTGTATTGCAGTGTTTAATGTATGTCCTAAACACCAAATTAGGTTAGGTTAGGCTAGGTTGGTTAGGTTATGTAAGGTTAATCTAGATGAACGCTTAGCATAACTTAGCATTCATCTAAATTAACCTAAACTAACCTAACCTAACTAATCTAGCCTAACCTAAACTTAACCTACATTACCCCAGCCTAACCTAACCGCAGCCTAAATTAGCCTAACCTTAATCAACTCATCCTAATTTAAATTCATTTCACGAATTCCCTAGGGATTAATTTTCATGAAATCACTGGTTACACAAATTCCCTGTAACATATACATACATACATACAGAGAGAGAGAGAGACAGAGAGAGAGAGAGAGAGAGAGAGAGAGAGAGCTAGTCATAAGGAGGGACAACTACCTCTTCAAGCCTTAGTATCCATTTAGGACGTTTCTTTCCCACGGGTTATAGAGAGTGGATGGGACACTAAAGGAAGAGGTTATGTCAGCCTGCACTCTCTTCTTAATATATATATATATATATATATATATATATATATATATATATATATATATAATATATATATATATATATATATACTGGTGCATCTTTATACATTCTCCTTTCTACTACAGCTCTCGTTGGCTTAGGAGAATCGTACGGTTGTGCTCAGAATAAAAAAGAAATTATAGTATTAACGCGATACTAGAAATACTAGTAGCTTCTCACACCCTTTTCAACCAACAGCAGCAAGATCAAAGCAGAAAAATGATGTGAGAGTGAGATGAGGTGACTGCTTTTCCATGACTGTAGGATATGGCTGGGAAAGAAATGGAAGATATTATGTTATTGTGCACTTCAGTTTTAAGACATATTTCATGCATGTACTGGGGATCCTGACCATGCTAAGTGAATAAAATCGTCGGCGGTGGCAAGAAGAAAGCACAGGACGTTAGCGCACAGCAGGGGTTACGTCTTTGGCTCCTGTGACTCACTCAGCTGAATAAAATCGTCCGGTGTGAATTGGAATAGAAAGCTGTTTATTCAATTCATCGTGGGAGCAAAGGTGACAGATTAACGTTCATTCTAAGCTTTAAAAATCGCATGGGACTCTCAGACTATCATTGACTCTGATATGAAGAAAATCGTATGGAACTCTCAGACTATCGTTCATTCTGAGCTGAATAATATCACATGGAACGCTCAGATTATCGTTCACTCTGAGCTGAATAATATCGCATGGAACTCTCAGATTATCGTTCACTCTGAGCTGCATAAAATCACTTGGATACAGCTGGTGGAAAAAATAATGCACTGGAGAATATGTGATCATGAATGACAGAGAGAGAGAGAGAGAGAGAGATTGTTTCTTCTGCGCGGGTTAGAGGGAGTGAATAGCGCAGTAAAGGAGGAGGTTATGCTTGAGTGCACTTCCCTCATAATGTATATTTTGTGCATACGTTCATGGAATTATTTTTGCCCTAATCTTTTCCTGGGACTTGGCTCTTGTCCGCGAAGTTGAGGGATTTTTAGAAAGCATTATGATTTTCTTGATGTGTCTTGTATTTTGGATGAAGGAGGAATTTGGATTGTTTTTGTTAGTTATATGAGGTCTACTGGGCTTCAGTAAGGCTATCTGTCTTCTAATTGCTATGTTGAAAAAAAATCGTCTTTTATCAGCCACTCTGAAGTAAAAGATAGACGTCAACATACAGAAAAGATTTAAGGGGTCTGACAAACTCTTTCAGTTATGGCGTTCTATTTTAAGCTTAATAAAATCGTCATTCTTTGTGTAGAATATTACAAAGCAATAAAAAAGTTAAGATTTCCTGCTGACTTCCCCTCCCCCCCGTCTCTCTCTCTCTCTCTCTCTCCCTCTCTCTCTCCCCACTATCTTATCCTCCTCCAAATCTCCCTCTTCCTTCCCCACTTCCCTCATTCATCTTCCTTCTCTATTCTCTCCCTGCATTTTCTTACCCCCGCCGTCTCTCCCTCTGTCATCTTATCCACATCTATCTCCTCCTATGTCTTTTTTTTAAACCTGCATCTCTCCATCTTTTTTTTCCTCCTCAGTATCTCTCTCCATCTTCTCCCAAGCCCTCCTGCCTCCCTCCATCATCTTCCTTCTCAGTATCATAGTCTTCCTTCATCTTTCCTTCAACGTCTATCACTTAGAGCTTCCAGGCACTATATTCCCCTCCATCTCTTCCTCTGTATTCTCCCACACCTAAACTCCTGCCATCTTTTTCCTCCCCACCCTCCTACTTTCCACCCATCTTCCCTATATTCTACTCCCCACTCTGCCCCCCCCTAACCCCCCCTTTCCCCCCTCAGTATCTCATCCTTAGGCGGGCAGGTTATGCAGGGTGGCACTCTGGCTGCATTATCCCTCCGGCGCCCATGGTCCCCTTTACGAGCCGGGCATTAGCACACCACCACACACCACCTCCACCACACCAGACAGAGAGAGAGGGAGGGGGAGTAGGGGGGAGGGACAGTGAAGGGGAGGGAGGGGAAAAGAGAGAGGCAGGGAGAGGGGAACAGGGTTTGCTTGTTAGTGCTGGGTGCCTTAGCGTCCTCCCTCCCCCTCCCCTTCCATTTCTCTCTCTCTCTCTCTCTCTCTCTCTCTCTCTCTCTCTCTCTCTCTCTCTCTCCACTAGCTCACCAACCGCCTGCTTTCCCCTAAATATGAATACTCAAATTAATGAAGAAATAAATAGCAGGTCCCATACACCAAACCTCACTAACATTTTCCTTACACTGGAAAAACGGCCCACTCCATCACCACTCCAAAAAGATCAGACCCCTATTGGTACCCTGAGAAAAATGATAACTAATAATAAGAAAAAAAAATATCGGTATTTACCAACTCTAAGAAACTTACTTCCCACTCCCAACATACATTCAAACCCCCCACCCCCACGAAGTGATACACCCAAATTCCATCGCCGTCCACAACACACACACACACACACAACAGCCACGGTTGCCATAAGTAGTATCACAGGAGGGAGGGTGGAGGTCCGTACTCCCACCACTGATTATCCCTGCCAAATATGTGTATGTGTAGAGGTGAGGAAAATAGGGAATGCATACTAGTTCTCCCTCAGGCGGGGGAAAATCCGGAGATGCAAAACGAGAAAAAAATGGAACGAGATTTGTTTTGAGGCGACGTAAACCTATCACAATGATCACCTAATTTATATTTTACTTTGACATTGTTCTTATGATCATATATTTCTTAATTATGGAGTGTGTTTTCGAAGCGGAGGAGTAGGAAAAATCTTTTATTAATCCATTCACACCAACAGATTTCCCATAAGCTAAATGTAATTGTCTGATAACTGCAGGAATAAAATAAAGATGACGTGCTGTACATCGGTAGAAAGCGCCAATGTGAGAACAGGCACAATAGGTGTCTGTTTTTAGCGATTTAGTTAATTGACGACTTGCATTATTCAGGTATTCATCCTATTATAAGGCCTGTGGTGTTCAAAACTCCCAAAATTCATTTCATCGTACCTTCCATTCCTTAAAAAGTGTTTTATCCCTTAATGGAATGAAGAGGTCATTCGGTTATTTGATCCTGGGTAATATGAGGTGGTTTTATTCAGCCGTAAGACAACTATTAGCCTAAAAAGGTTGTATTATTTTTCGACTGGCGTCCACAGAAATAATATATGTTCTGTGTGCATCTTCTACGCATACTTAGAGTTTCAATGAGATATTAAAAAAAAAAGATTAAAAATAAATTAAATTCTTTGCATTAAAAGATCGTATGCATTTACTTAACTTTCTGTTACTTCAAAGATCCTACATCCATCCTTTACCCTGGCATAATCATTCCGTCTTCTGCATTCGATATCTAAATATATAAATCTGAAGCTTAACATAATCTGTACACTAAGCTATACTGAAAAGGCAAGGCTGACAGGGGTGCAGCAAGTTATCCTAATTTCGTGAAATTAGCGTGCACTAGATTCGCTATACAGTAAGTGTTTGGACAGCCAAATTACGTATTAGCCCACTTTCACCGTCCACACACACACACACACACACACACACACACACACACACACACCACAGTCTGTGTTCCTCCTTACTCCATCAGGGCCACACCTCCACGCTCGCGGTCTTGTAATCAGAGGAATGCCACTTTTTGTCCACCAAGATTGCGCTGTCTTTTTCAGGCTCCCGACACATTCACTTGTAAGCTTCTTAATCTTACCAAAAAAAAAAAAAAAAAAAGTAGGGAAAAGCATACCGGAACTTATGGACAAAAATGGAAGAGAAAAATACAAACTCACAACTCCTTCAATAAGATGGTGACCTTTGTTTTTTTTTTTTTCATTGCTGGATAATTTTATACAGCTCAGGAAAGGTCCTCGTAGTTAGGGAATCAGAAACTTCATTACATAACAAAGCCAATAAGTAGCCTTTAATTTATTGGTAGACTTAGTTGTCCCAGCCTAAACCAACTCAAAACATGTAGCAACTTGATAAAAACGAAGTTCCCCCGACAGTGAATCTCTATCATCTCTCCCTCCCTCCTCCACAACTCCCCCTTCTCCCCCTCTCCCCCTTATCATCACGCAGGGTAAACAAGGGGAGAGAGCCACCCCCTTCCCCTTTTCAGGCCCTCCCCTAGTGCTATTCATGTAGTTTTTATAAATATCGGGATCTCATGACTAGGTACACATGCGGGGTGGCTTTACCTATTAATTACCGACACCCTACGCGATCCGCGGGCAGGGGAAGGGGAGTGAGTGAGTTTTTCTTAGGGAGAACAGAGGGGCATGGAAGGGAGAAGAGAAGGACGGGAGAGGAGGGAAGAAGAACGAAAGGAGTGGAAAGATAAAGAAGGAAAGGCGAGAAAGGAAAGAAACTGCAAATAAGGGAAAAGAATGGGAGAAAAGAGAGAGGAAAGGGAAAAGAGGTAAAGCGGAAAATTAAGAAAGGGGAAAAAGAAGAGGCAGAACAGGAGTGAGAAGGGAGCGAATAGCTGACGATGGAAGGGACTGGAAAAGAGGGAAGGGAAAGAAATGGAGGGGAGGTATAGGGAAGGGAAGAGGGAAAATGTGGAATTAAGAGAAGGGAAAAGAAGGAGGAAAAGGTAAAGGAAGTCTGAACTTTTCTTGGGGAGGAAACAGGAGCTGGAAATGGAGACGAGCAGTGAGGGAATGGAAGAAGAAAAGTAAGGGAATGGGAGAAGAGACGTAAGGGGAAGGGGGAAGAGAAGTAAGGGAAAGGGAGAAGAGAACTGAGAGAGAGGAATGAGAGAGGGAGGGTTAGGGGGAAGAGGGAGAGGAAGAGAGAAAGGAAGAGAGGAAAAAGTTCAAAGATAAGAGAGGGAAGGGAGAACGGCATGTGGGGACTTTTTTATTTTTTTTAAGGAAGGAGAAAGGGGCTTGGGAGTGAGAGGAGATGCTTGGGAGAGAGAAAAGAGAAACGGGAAAGGAAGGGGAGGGAAGGGAAAGGAAAACAAACGGGGAAGGGAAAGGGGAGAAGACTAAAGGGAGGAAAAAAACGAGAGTAGGCACAAATGATAGAATGGAGAGAGAGAGAGAGAGAGAGAGAGAGAGAGAGAGAGAGAGAGAGAGAGAGAGAGAGAGAGAGAGAGAGAGAGAGAGAGAGAGAGAGAGAGAGAGATACCACTGAGGAGGGAAGGGAGGACGGGACGAAGAGGGAGAGGGGAGGAAGTGTGGTTGTGACAGAGCGAGCAAGTTTGAGAGGAAACATGAGAGAGAGAGACTGAGTAGATGAAAGAGGCAGAGTGTGAGTGAGTGGATGTGAGAGAGTGAGTGAGTGAGTGGACAAGAGAGGGAGAGTGTGAGTGGATGAGAGAGGGAAATTAAGTGAATGTGAGGGACCGACTGAGTAAATGGATGGAAAAGAGAGAGGGTGGGTGAAAGAGGGAGAGAGAGAAGGAAGGAAGAGAAGCAAAGGAAATGTACGAGCGAATTGGAAGAGAAAATTGAAAGTGGGAAAGAAGAAGAGTGCTGGTGGAAGAGAGAAGAAGCGTATGAATGATGGGGCGTAGTGACAGAAAAAGAGGAAAGGAATGCAGGTGACAGACAAGAAATGAGTGTCAATGGAAGGGAAGGGGAAAAGCGCATGTAAGAAGAAGAGGGTTACGGTGAAGGAAGGAATATGGAGAGAGGAATAAAGTGTAAGAGAAAAAATGTCCCCTGAACTAAAGAAAAAATAAGTCTGGAGATAGCACGAAAAATATATAAAAGACATCCTCTGCCCGAAGCGATTAAGTATTTCTCACCTCTCAACTTTCCTTTACCTCCAAGCGTCTCATCACATTTGCGTGCCTTCTGGTTTAGAAAGATTACAGATATCATTTTACATAAACCTTGTCCATTCCCATTCCACCTTCATTACTTCAACTTCAAAGAGTTCAGAGTATATCATTTATTAACTTACATCAGTCTCCTCTTTTCATTTCACCTTCTTTTCAACCCTTCTATTCCACAGTGATATAACTTTCTATTACCCCTCTTAGCCTACATTCATGTCCCCATTCTCCTTTACTCTGATCCCTTCTACTACAAACATACTTTTTATTTTCACTTCCGCACAAACCGAGCATCATTTTCTTACCACATTTATCTCATTACCTCTCAGTGTACCTTCATTATTCTCTATATTTTTCACCCCACTTTCATCTCAGCTTTAAAAAGACAAGAATATTCTTTCACCTCTCAGGTGTTATAATCTCCCTCACTACACATACCACTTCCATCCCTTTTACTTCAGACAGATTTTCGTTCTTTCTTCACCGTCAAAAAAAGAAAAAAAAAAATCATACCACTTGCTGTAATTCTGCTTCAGATTTATTTCCCTTTACTAACCATGTTATACTAATATAACATTCTGAGATATTTTTAAATATTTCTTTATATCTATAGTATTTAAATCTCCTTATCGAGATTCTCTTTCTATCCCTTCCTGTTATACAAATTTTACCAATCTTCCATCAATCTTTCGTCACCCAGCCCTTCCATTCTCAATCCAGTTGCTCATCTTTTATTTTGCTAGCTTTCTCTTTCACTTCCCCACTTTTCCTCCCCAGTTAGTCCCTTGTTTGGCTTCCTCTTCTCCCCTCGAGTGGCTCCCCAGAAAAACAAGTAATTCCTCCCCAACGTAAGAGCTCATAACCACGCCCCCCTCTTCTCCATTTTACCCTCTACTCCTGTGTATTCCTTTCCCTTCCATTCCTTGACCATTATCATCTCTTTCGCTTCAATCAACCTAACTATTTCCTTATCCTTCCTCGCTCCTTTTCCCCTCTTCTCCAATTCACATTCTATCTCCACATATTCCTTTTCCTGTCTTTCCTCATTTACCCCTCTTCTCTATTTTATTTTCTGCTTCTACGTGTCCCCTCAAGCGTCCTTCCAAGCCTATTTTCCCCACTATTCTATTTTACCCTCTACTCCTACGCATACCTTTCCGTTTTCTTTCCTTGTCCATTTTTCCCTCTTTCGCTTCCCTATCACGTTTCATCTCTGTCATTTTACTTCGCTAATTCCAATCTTTCTTCCTTAACATTCTAGTTCTACCGTCATATCCACTTCTATCCTGCATAATAACCCTCGTCACACCTTTTTTTTTTCATATTATACCATGATCTCTCTCTCTCTCTCTCTCTCTCTCCTCTTTTTCTTTTTTTATCCTCCATGAACTCTTTCTAAAATAACCTAAATATGCTGCCACTTTCTGTCCTTCGCCCTTCTTCCTTGCACACACACATATATACATCTCTTCCTGACTCTTCAACTCTCCCCCTTACAAACTGAAGCCCATCGTTCCTACTTTCCATCTGTTTAACTCTCGTTTCCTTCTTCTACTTATCCCTCACCAATTTTTCTCTTTCTTCTTCTCATTCCTTCCTCTCCAATCTCTTCTAACTCAAAGCCTCTCCCTTCTTCCCCCTAGCTCATTCTTTGCCTTTCAATTCCTCCCTCTCATTCACTCTTTCTTTCTCCTCTCCTCTCTCTCTCTCCTTCACTTTTACCCTCTTCCCTCCTTCATCTCTTCACTTTTACTCCCTCCCCTCCTCCTTCTCTCTTCCCCATTCTCCTTCTCCCTCTCCTTCATCCTTACTCCCTCCCCTCCTCCCCTACTCTTCCCCTCCCTCCTTTTATTCTCTTTCGTTTCATTCCCCTCCCTTCTCTCTTCTTTTCTCTCACTCATCCCCTCCTACTCGTCCCTCTCTCATTCAGACTTTTCCTTTCACGCCTCTTCTTCAGCACTTTCCTCAATCTTTCCCTGTCTCTTGCTTCCATCCATTCCTTTACTCTGTCTCCCTTCTCATATGTCCGTACTCCCTGCTCTCTCTCTCTCTCTCTCTCTCTCTCTCTCTCTCTCTCACACACACACACACACACACACACACACACACACACACACACACACACACACGACCTCTTTTTCGGTCTCTCCCTTCCCCCCCCCACGCTTCCCTCCTTTATCTCCTCCTTTCTCCCTACCCTCCACTTCCCTTTCGTCCCTCCCCCACTTTCTCCCCTCACCCAACCAGTCCCTCACTCTTCGTTCTCCCCTCCCTCCCCTCCCCTCTCTGAATCTGTCTTTATTTTCTCTATATCTTTTTCACTCCCATTCCATACCCTACCCTTACTCCCTTCCTCTTCCGTCTCTACGTTCTTCTACATTTGCTCCCCTCCCCCCCCCTCTCTCTCTCTCTCCTCGCTTCCGCACTGCCCCCTCTCTAGCCTCCCTCTCGCTCCTTCCCCTGGCACTCAGCTCCCCCCCCCTCCCAGTGGGCGGGGCTTCCTCCACCACTAAATATCCACTAACTCCGCCCACCAATTTTCCCCTCACTCCATGCGGCCACACCACCACCCCAACTTTGCCCGCACACTCAATTTTACACGCACACACGCACACTCAACTTTATCAGCGCACTCGGTTTTACACGCACACTCAACTTCATCCACATACTCAGTTTTACACGCACTCACGCACTATCTAATTCATCCACACTCAGTATTTAACGCACACACTCACTGCCTACTGAGTTTGCACACTGTTTTACATGTACCGGTACGTACACACAAATACTTAACCATGTGTGTACGCTCATTATTATATGTACACACGATCACTTAACTACATCTGTTCACCCAACTATAAACGCACATACGCACAGGCACTAAACTTTACACGCACACTCACAAAGCACTGTTTTATACGTTAATACAACTATGAGAATACATTCAGTTTTGGACGCACTCACACACTCAACTTTGCACACTCAATCTTACACTCACACTCAGCTTCACTCACACACTCATTCACACACACTCGACCATACTCAAAACACACCCGTCCATTCTCAAAGGACATTCAATTTTTCATGCTCACACAACTTTTAGCGCACACTGTTTGAATGAACGCACGCAAACATACTCGTCACGCACACACACCTAAGTACCCCCCTTAACACACGCACACACTTCATCAACACACTCAATTACACATGCACACTCAGTTTCACAGCCACACATACTCACACACACTCAATTTTATATATACACTCATAACACACCCAATTTTACATGCACACACACTTTCACGATCACGTACAAAAACTCACTAGGACAAATTCACTTGAAATATACTCTTTTTTAACAAGCACACACACGCACATACAATTCAGCACACAAATTCAATTATTCACACACACACACACACACACACACACACACACACACACACACACACACACACACACACACACACACACACTGACTCCTTCACAAACGCTAAACTAAATACGCATATAAATTTTGCACGCACATTTAATTTTGAACTCACAATAAACACATCCAAGCGCAAGCCTCACAGACCCCACCCCCCCACACACAAGAGAGAGAGAGAGAGAGAGAGAGAGAGAGAGAGAGAGAGAGAGAAACATGAAAGAAAATGAGAACAAAATAGAAACAGAAAGAATGCAAAAGAACCGGAGACCCAGAAAGAAACGGGACAACGGGAAAGGACGAAAGAGAACGAAAAATTAAAATGAAAAATAAAATGAACTTTCCCAAATTAATTTCCCGGGTAGGACGAGGCGGCTGCACTAATTATGACACAGCTGTTCTATAATTTAATTCCAGGGTTTAAAAAGACTACCGAAGAATGACAAAAATTACCGCAGGCCTGGGCAGGTTTGGTCGTTAAAAATAATTTCGGATTCTCACGCACTAAATAATCGCTTAATTATAGGAATCAATTATGGGGGTAAATATGGTGAAATAATAGTAGTAGTAGTAGCAGCAGCAGCAGCAGCAGCAGCAGCAGCAGTAGTAGTAGTAGTAGTAGTAGTAGTAGTAGTAGTGGTAGTAGTTGCAATAGGAATAATAATAATAATTATAATAATAATAACAATCTATCTATCTATCTATTGCCAGACGCCTCAATCCCGTTTGGGGTGGCCACAAACAAATCGCCTCCAAGTCGCCCTGTCCCCCGCCATTTCACTCCCCTGCTCCCAACTCACAGCCCCCTCTCTCATATACCTCTCCACCCCATCTCTCCATCTCATCCTCGGCCTCCCCCTCCCTCTTTCCCCCTCCACCTCACTCACATACACTCTCTTCGTCAGTCTTTCACCCTCCATCCTCTCCACATGGCCAAACCACCTCAGTGGTTTAACTGCTCTATTGTTAAATCACTTGTTCTGTTAGGCCATGAAATGTCTATGTAATTATCCTTCCACGGTACCTAGGTAATATTAAGTCTCTTCCACTGTTAATCTATTTGGATCTCTGCGAACACATTCCCCAACACCACCACCACCACCACCACCAACACACACACACACACACACACACACACACACACACACACACACACACACACACACACACACACACACAGATATACTGTATATATGTATATATATAACGGAAAGAGAGAGAGAGAGAGAGAGAGAGAGAGAGAGAGAGAGAGAGAGAGAGAGAGAGAGAGAGAGAGAGAATGATTTAGTTAGTGAGTCACTGAATGTATTTACTGTATATGTGTATGTAAATATGCTACCTATCAGTACACCCCAACCAAAAACTCACCACTAAATCCCAACCCCAACCCAAGCTCCTTGTTCAGAAAATAACATTCTGGGTCTTACACAACGTTTACTTCTGAAATCAGCTTACAGGCCATCCTTACACCTTCCACGAGCGAGCCGAGCCCTGTTACCAGCTCAGTGTAATGGGAAATAGAGTTTATAGAAATACAATCCAGAATGTTTTTTATTATTGTCTGGGTTGCTCTCTTGGTTACTACGGGCTAAGGCTTCAGAATTCTCTCTCCCTCTCTCTCTCTCACGATCCTTTTCCTCTCAGCGCCAAAAACCATCTCCCCACAAGCACCCGCAAGAACCCAAGTCAGCGAACCGAACCCTCGAACCTTGAGGATCCGAAGCCCCGAAGTCCCCCCTGCCAAAATAAGCCACCAAACTGCGACCCTGATTTAGACCTCAGAGCTGTCGGTCACGCAGGCCACTCTCGACCCTACGACCCTCATTCCTAAAGGCGATTGTCAGGGTTCCGGGTGGAGGTCAAGCTGTCACATGTAGCTGTCAAGTGAAGGCGGCATAGCGTATTGTATTGGTTCTGGTGTGGAGGGGGGAGGTGAGGGAGGGAAGGGGTGTTATTGGGTACATTATTGTGGAGAGGGAAGGAGAGGGATGGAGAGAGAAGAAGGATAAGAGCGAAACAGGGAGGGAGGGAGGGAGGGTGAGGAAGGCGAAGGAAGAGACAGGGAGAGAGAAGGAAAAGAAAAAAAAAACAGAGACAGAGGGAGACGGAAGGAGAAAGAGAAGAGGCAGGGAGATAGAAGGAAAAAAAAAAACGAAAAACAGGGAGACAGAAGGAGGAAGGCAAAAAGAGATGAATGAAAAATCTTTGAAACACGGAGAGAAAAAGAGGTAAGACAAAATATGAAGAGCATGGGAGAGAAACAGAGAAAAAAGAAGGACGAGAAACACTAACAGACCGAGGGAGAGAAGGAGCAAAGAAGAAAATCAGGGAGAAAAACGGGGGGGGGATGGATGGAAGAAGAAAGAAACAATAGAAACACGGAGATAAGAAAAAAATGTGAAAGTAAGGCAGAGAAGGGAAGAGAAGAAAATAAGGGTAAAATACAACTGGAAATAAAATTTGACGAGAGGTATGGAGAGGGGGGAGAAAAGTAGGAAGGTGAAAGAAGACGAAGACAAATAGAAAAGAAGAAAGAAGACAAAGAGGAAAGAAAAACAGACAGGGGAAGAGGGCAAAAATTAACTGGGAGGGGAAGAGAAAAATAAGATAATGATGATCATGGGGGAAAGGAATGGGGGTATTTGGAGGAGAAAATCAATTGGAACACGAGGAAGAAGCAGTGAAAGGGAAGGAATGGGCAGGAAAACGTGAGAAGAAAAAGAAAAAAAAATTAACGAGAAGAGAAGGAAGAAGAAGACAGGGAGAAAAGAAGATAAGTTTTAAGAGGGGAAAGGGAGGAGGAAGATTGTGATAATGACGATAATGAGGGAAAGTGGGTAACTGGTGGGGAAGAATTAGAATACTAAAATGAGGTCGAGGAGGAATAGAAGGGGAAAGGAGAAAGGGAAGGAGAGGAGGATGAAAACAAGACAAAAATAATACGAAGACGAAAAGAACGATAGAAAATAACAGGGGGGAGTGAAAAATTGAGAGAGGGAGAGAGAGAGAGAGAGAGAGAGAGAGAGAGAGAGAGAGAGAGAGAGAGAGAGAGAGAGAGTTAATACTGAGAAATTAAAGAGGAAGCAGCTAATATATTTTAAAAGAAGGAATGGGAACAGAAAAAAACTTACAACAAAATCATAAACTTCAATGCCCCTCGTGGTAATCTTAACAGGAAATAACAGGCGTACATCCTACATGAATTACAGGGGTGACTAGGTTCTTGTCCTCAGTCTCGTGCGACATGCTTCACGCTTTCCTCACACTGTTCCCCTGGTTCTCACACACTCACACACACACACACACACACACACACACACACACACACACACACACACACACACACGGATATTATCAACTTCAGCTGGGGCTGCAACTGTTATAGCATCTTAAATCGTATTAGTTTAAAGGTACAAGATCGGTAAATATAGTCTGCTTTAATATGACATTTAATATTACTTATCTATTCAGATAATATAATGTGTTGCAATCGCACTGACTTCAGTTGTTCCATGTAAAATATTGATCGTGACAGTGCAAAGATATTCCATTTATATATTCAATCAATTCAGTGAACAAATAAGCAAAACAGTTCGTGTCTCAGTAATTGTTACAGATCAGGATCATGAAGTTCCTGTAGCCAAATCCTTCAGCTAAATGTTTGAGAATATAATTTTACATAACAATATGCTAGTACGCGTTTATATTGTCAGCTGCCAATTGATCCAAGTTGACAAAGAGACATCCTTAACAGTTAATGCATCCAACTCGAGGAGGCGAAACTTATATGATACTGTACTGCAAACATTTTTTAAACACACTGAAACTATAATTATTTTACTTTAACTTGACCCTGATTTTCGTCCATTTGCAGCTAATTTCACAATGGCCAGTAACAGAAGAAGACAATGCTACAGCTCTACTTCCATCCCATTGCACTTCTTCGTGACTGACACCAAAGTCTATTGCATATCCCTTGTTACAGCTCAACATTCAAAACGGAGATATCATTTTTGAGCCAAGTTAGAATGAAAAGAGTACCGTATAACACCACCAATCAGATTCTTCCAGTTGCCTCCACAGTTTCGTCACATCACAACTGTCAAGTGATATGAAAAACGCAAAAACCAGACGACACGACAAGAGAATGCACCCAACACGCGTCAGGTGATACACACAACACGACCTAACAACACTATCCAATTTCCTCCTGTTCCTTCCACAATTCCACGACACTGCAACTGTCAGACCATAAGGAAAAAATACAAAGATGAGACAACAGAAAGGCAACGGAGATCCAACGAGACGCCAAGCAAAATCCAAGACTAAGACAAACAGAAAAAGATGATATTAAGAAAAAAAAATCTACCCACGCGTCGTCCACCAGAATTTAAATCTAGGAAAAATACAAATACCATAAAATACAACATACAATGCACCGGACACACAGCCGATAAGACACCATATATAATTCAAAACTACGAAATACATAATTACGGATGACAGAACGCCCAGAAGACAACCGACGAGGCGATGAAGATATTGAAGCCTCTACTAGCGCTTAACCCCCCCTAGAAGAGCACGATGACCTCTTTTATTTATTCATTCTTGGTACCGCCAGACGATATTCTTCAGCTTCCGAGAGATATTGCCAGCTGGAGGGGACAGATTAATACATCATTAAACCCTCCCTTGAGTGAAAGAAACTAACTAATGACCACCTAAATAAATAAATTAAGTGGCCTTCAGGAATCAAGAATAAAATATTAAAGAAGTCCTCGGGCTCAAGGGTTCACAAGGGGTTCACAAGGTTCAGTAGCCTCAATCCATCAGGTCCCGGAGAAAGAGGGCAAGAGGGTCATAAATCCTTAGAGTAAAGAAGTCTCATAAAACCAGCTGATAATGCACAGCGAGAAGAGACGTTCCCCACACGGACGCCGATGCTCGCTGCTTTTACACCCCTTCAATACAGACATACATACAGATACATATATACAGATATATACATACAAAGGTATATTTACCTCCGTCAACGTAATTGGAGGAAGTTATGTATTCACCGATGTGTCTGATTGTTTGTCCAAACGATATCACCAAAAGATCTCAATTAATTTCAATGAAATTTGGTGGGAGGGAGGGCAATGGGCCAAGAAAGAACTGACTCAATTTGGGGGCGGATCCGGATCCTACATATCCCGCACAATATCTCAAAAATTCTAAATAAATTTCAATAAAATTTTGTGGTGTATTTCCACGCGCTGATCGAGCTTCGTGTCTGATGAATTACAAGATAAATGTGTGGAAGTCGTTATAAGAAAAATATCTTACACAACACACAACTCTGTCGCAAACTGGGCGGCACCCTTTGTTTCTTTTAAAGGTAAGTGTCAGAGATGTTTTAAGCTCACGGAAAAACACAGAGGCAGGCAAAAACATTATTGCTCCGTCATCTAAAGGCGGGACATAATAACAGAATAACTTAGACAAAAATACTGAACACACACACACACACACACACACACACACACACACACACACACACACACACACACACACACACACACACACTGGAAAAAATGTGGTGATTAACAGCTTAGAAGGAAGGTGTTCTTTTAAGCGCCACGAAACAATTTTGCTCAGTTAAGAAAAACTCTTGTTTCAATGGTTAGTAGATATTTCGAGCAGTTCTTGACGGGGCAGGGGTCCACTTACATACGGTATTTTATTTTGGCTACCGTCTGGTGACTTTACTAAGCTGAGAGAATCTTCCTTTCAAAGAGTTTATGCGAAAAAGAAACTGCTGAGATTACGACGCAGATTCCAAAGCAGAGAAACAATTGTGAAACAGGAATACTATCCTGAACTAAAGGTAACCTTCTCTTGTTCAACAGCAGCGCTAGTATCCTCTTTTCCTGCTAACGGAGATAATTCTATTCAGCTTAGAGTGAGAAATAGGAGCCTGACAGTGCTAAAGAAGCACTTAATTCTCCGGCAGTTCTGAAAAACAAAATGTGGGCGGTGGCGCGCGATGTGATGGTCGTTACCCCCAGAAGAAAGTGTTGGGGTCATGCTAGCGAGTGACCCTGTGAGGAATTGGGTGCTTGCCTGGAGTTCCCCGGCCGTAACCCGCCTCTTATGGCTCTGTCGCTCTCCCACCCTGCATTATCGATGAAGACGAGTACCCCCTCCCCACCCCACTCCCGACCGAACCCCCTGGACCCTCTCTCGAAGCTTATGTTTCCCAGGGTGCATGACGGTGCGGACTACCTCCTACCTCTTTTCTGTATGCTTGTGTATGGTCTTCCTTTTCCAGTGACAGAGTGGAGTTGCTCGGCTCTATAGATCAGCGGCACTTCAGGAAGCGCAAAATATGACTTGAACGTGCACAGTGGTGCTGCCACCCTGTCCACGTCACAGGCCGGTACTATACACACACACACACACACACACACACACACACACACACACACACACATATATATATATATATATATATATATATATATATATATACCTAAAGAAATCCTTCTATCCATCCATCTATCCATCCATCCATCCATCCATACATACACATATCAAGAAATCCATCCATCCATCCATCCATACATACATACACATATCAAGAAATCCTTCTATCCATCCATCCATCCATCCATCCATACATACATAAATACATACGTCCGTGCATACACACATATATGATTTTACTGTGATAATTCTTTAAAAATGTGTTTGAACATTTCCGCGTGCTTGAACCCCTTGCGGAAGATTATGTGTTTTATCCGTGCTGCCTGCCACCAAATCATTTTATTCAACTCGGGAGAAACGCCCCAAGCCTGAAGGATTTAAAAGCTAATTTTGACCCATTCTTTGGAACAGAGATAAACAACTTGATTTCACTGGTGGACCGTTCGAGAATTATTTTACTCAAAGCACAAATGTTGGTACTGTTGGTACTCTGAATCTTTTCTTTTTGAGGATAAATAATGCTATGCCCACTGTGGCAATAAGGGATGAATAAATTTAAATCTAGCAAATTCAACTTGTAGTATAATAAGTAAAAGTCCTGTTGCCTCTCCCTCTGTTCCCATGAACTTGAAAAAGTCCCATCCGGAATGGAAAAATCATACTGCACTCACAACTGGAATTGTTGCTTACTGGAAACACACAACAATTTTGGTCCCACTTGGACCCCTCCTTTAGATAAGAACAGAAACGAATAGAGGCGAGGAGAAGAGTGGGATAGGGAGGTGGGGAGGGATGCTACTGATCTCCGGCCAAAACAATGAGTTCATCAGTTGCAGTGTCGGGGAGAACATGAAGATATTGTCAGACATGAAAGGATTGATCTTCAACTTTCTTCGGTGTGAGGAAGAGTTATGTTATTTGAGGGACATGCTGGAGGTGGGGCTGGAGTTAGCTCAGTGGCTAGTGTAAGAAGTGGTTGGAAGAAGTTTAGGGAACTGTTGCCTCTCCTGAAAATGAGAAAGCTCTCCCTCTGCGCTAAGGGATTTTTGTACGTGGCATGTGTTAGGAGTGTAATGCTATGGCTGGGCAGTGAAGGAGGAGGATACTCATTGTATCAAGACTACAGAAACGACAATGATTAGATATATGTGTGGTACGTCCTTATACGAGTATGCGAGGCCTGGGGGAGGGGAACTAAGATTACGATTGCAGAGTTTAGAGGAAGGATGAACTGGAATGTACTGGTGTAATGATGAGGAGGGGCAGACTCAGATCGTTTGGACATGTTGAGAAGATGGAGGATGACAAGTGGGTGTAGAAGGTCGTAAGTGTGATCTTCTGGGGTGGCGTTGCGAGAAGCAGACCGAAAAAGACTTGGGACAAGGTCATACAGTGTGACCTTAGGGATAAGAAATTGAATTGGGAGGCTGCCAGAGATCAAGCAGCGTGGATAGCCGTCATTTGGTGATTAAGGCTGACGCATGCAAGCATGTTGGAACCTATATAAACAGTAAGACGATATGGTACGATACGATTTGCTAAACAATGACATGTACAGTCAGGGCCAAAATTTGTCAGATGAAGGTACTGTCATGGTCAATAGTTGTGCCATACTGAGGGGACGGTCGGGGTCAAACACTTTAAGAAGAGTTAGTTCTAAAGCCCGGATTTTCGTCGGCTGAGGAAGTTCCCTAACATCTTTTCCTACGCGACTTGTTCTGTTGATCACATCTTGCTCGCCTCTTCTGTGTAACAAAAATCCTCCCACTATAGCCACACTCTGCACAAATAATGTACAAGAGGACAGTAAACAGCCATACCCTAAGATAAATCGCTAAGGAAGATGCTTTAGGGAGTTTCCTTAACCGAAAAGAATACGAGTCTAGGTGTCTCCAGAAAACTTAAAAAGATAATCTGCCGATACCATGAATAAAAGTAAGTACATGTCATCGGATTAAAGGGGTTAAAGATCAAAAAAAGTCATCAGAGTGAAGTGGTTAACAGGGACTTCCATCAAAATTTTTACCATTTTCTTTTTTTACTAATCTATCTTTTTATATTTCATCCTCAAATTTCCGCAGTACTTCATAATAGTCACGCTTTATCACAGTCCTTTTCTCTGTCCTGAAATTTCTGCTCATACTTTTTCCCTTTTTTTCTCGTCAAGCCTTCATCATTTTTCAGCCCGCACCGCAATACGCATTTTGTACTTCCCCTATTTTTCTCGCAGGTCTCATAATTTTTCGCTTTTTTTGTTAACTTACTGCCATACCATTTCTTTCTTTCTTTTTTGCGATTTTTCGTAAAACCACGTTTTTTATCCTTCTTTACCATCATGTTTTTTTTTTTCTTTTTTTTCGGAATTTCTTCAGCCACAAAATTTCCACCTTCGCCAAAAATCCGTAATCGAGTGAAGTGGCGCGCCAAAATTCTGCACGGAGTAAATAATGAAGGGTGATGGGTCGGCGTGGAGGAGGGATGGGATGTGGGGAGGAGGAAGGGAGAGGGAAGGAGAGGGGGAGAGAAAAGAGACGAGGGTAAAAGAGAGGAGATAGGGGCAGAGGAAAAATGTTGGGGAAAGAGGAGACTGGGAAGATCCGAGAACAGAAAAAAGAGGGGAGAAAAAGGGAAGCTGCAGGAAGAGGGAGAAAGGAGGTTCGAAGAATGGAGGAAGAGGAAGAGGGAAGAGGGTGAAGAAGGGAAATATAGGGAAAGAGAAAGGAGAGAAGAGAAACAGGGGTAACAGCCTACAGCGGAGAGTAAGGGAAGAAAACTGGGGAGGAGAAGAGAAAGTGAAGCTGAGGGGAAGAAAAGAATGGGCAGAAGATAGAAAAGAATGGAGAGGGGAGGAATGACGACACGTGGTGAGTGTGAGAAGAGAGGAGCCGGGAGAGGGATGAGAAAAGTGGAGACGGGGGAAGGGGGGGGGAGAAAAGGGGAGATAGGCTAGATGCGTCTGTGTCGGAGAGGGGAGGGCGAGTCTGTGTGCCTGTGGAGGGGGCAGATAGTGTGTGCGTGTGTGAGAGGGGGGGTAGAGAGCGTGTACGTGGATGTGGGAGTGGTTGTATGCATATGTATGTGAGTGGCAGGGTGAAAGACTGTGTGTGTGTGTGTGTGTGTGTGTGTGTGTGTGTGTGTGTGTGTGTGTGTGTGTGTGTGTGTGTGTGTGTGTGTGTGTGTGTGTGTGTGTGTGTGTGTGTGTGTGTGAGGGCGAAAGAATGTGTGGTGCGTACGACAGTGAGAGTGTGTATGTGTGGGTGGGGGAGAGTGGGGCAGAGAGTATGAAAGTGTGTGTATGTGGGGTAGGGTGTGAGACTGTGTACGTGGGGTAGAGGATGAGAGAGCGAGTGTGTCTATGTGAGCTAGAGAATGAGTGAATGTGTGTACGTGGGGTACAAAGTGAGAGAGTGTGTGTATGTGGGGTATGGGTTGAGAGAATGAGTGTATGTGGGGTATGGGGTGAGAGAATGAGTGTATGTGGGGTATGGGGTGAGAGAATGTGTGTATGTGGGGTATGGGGTGAGAGAACGTGTGGGAGGGGGAGTACTGCGTGGGGTGGGGGCTGCTGAAGGCTCGAGTTTAGAGTTACAAAAGGGGACAACTCGTACGCACCAAATTTCACCACAGTTTCGTCCCTCTCTCTCTTTTTCCCGTCGCTCCCAAAACTCTCGCCTCGTTAGAAACCCTGTCCAGTCCAGTTCCTCTCTTCATTTTGTACGAGGTAATTCATTCTTCATTATTTTATTCTGAACAGGTCATTAAAAGTTTCTAATGATTATCAGCTGTCCTTTTTTTTTTTTTAAGATAAAGCTGTCTTTTTTTAAATGAATGTTGAGGTGCAGTAAATATTACTTTTTTCCTCCTCTGTCTTTCATTAACATTCCCAGCTGTCAAAAATATAAATTATATACTGCTCTACATTTCTGCACGATTATTCAGTTCTGATATTTTCCTCTCGCTTCATCTTTTCCACATGCCGCGTTTGCTGAATCATATATTTCTGCACTGTGTTAGTCTACAATTTACACACGTCATTTGGGAGTATATTTTTCCACACCACTTTTTCTTTCCTTTTATTTATTTTTTTTTTTGTTTTTTGGCATGTTTTGTTAGATGAGTCTAATAATAATGACAATTTTAACTGAAACAATAAATGAAACTAAAATTAACAATCTTATGGTCAGGACATCTTTAGTATTATATTCCAGTCAACGCAAACGGTTGTATTCAGCTGAGAGTTTGTCACTGGAGAATGAGCGATTATACTACTACCATTAACGCTTGCACAATCAGGACAACTCTCATGTTCCGCTCTATCTTGTTAAAGGAATTAAATGACCTGGGACAGAGTTATAGGAACCTGAAGGTGTTAATGAAGACAGGTGTCAGTCTGGAAATGTATTAATCTGGAATGGCTTTCAACCAAGACTGTGTACAAAACATCCACTGCCACTCCATCCCTTTATCCTACACCCCCTTTTAATATTTTCTCAACATTTTCATCCAGTCAATCTTTTCTCACTCATTTTTTCCCCCGTTTTTCTCCTCTCTCCTTCCCTTCCTCCACCTCACGTAACGCACCGGTAAATCGTCTTCCCTGCCTTTCCCTACCTCTCCAAATTTACGCCACCTCCTCCTCCATGTTTTCGGTTTTTCCTACATACACATACACACACACACACACACACACAAGAGAGAGAGAGAGAGAGAGAGAGAGAGAGAGAGAGAGAGAGAGAGAGAGAGAGAGAGAAAGGCGAGGAAAGGAAAGGGAACGATGTAGCATAGAAAACTATCAGGAAAACAATGATAAAGACAAATATAAAAACAGGAGCACAGAAAAATAATGCTCTCTCGTCATCCCAAAGCTCTCAATACTCCCAGTCCGCCTGTCATTCACAAGCGTCCACCCATTTACACACGCTGGGGAAAAGCAACGCAAAATCCGAGTTAAAGTTCGGTTTTCGAGAGCAGTTTGATCGGCAAGTACTTTTTCCGTGGACTATTTTTGTCTTATTTATTATTATTATTATTATTTTTTTCTTTTTTTGGGGGGAGGGTGCTTTTCACGACGGGCGATATCAGTGTGGCTTAAATGGATAACGTGTTTTATTTTACTCTAGATGAAAAATTCCATCTCTCTCTCTCTCTCTCTCTCTCTCTCTCTCTCATGAACACACTACATATTATGCACGTAAAAAGCAATATGGTACTTACAACTCCGGAACAATTATATCAACAGCACTACATACACCTCGCGTACGTACCTGCAAAAGAAGGAACACAACATTAGGGAACACATAATAACTCAACGTGGTGCACTATACAATACATAAATAAATAAATAAATGGAAAGAACAGTTGTCATACTTGCCGAAATAAATTAGTGTTTGCAATGGTCTTACGAATTCCTTTGCCTGTATGTCAGAAATTTTATCACCAGAATCAACCCTCTAAGACTTCATCTGAGAAAAATAAATCCTTTATACTCTGTTCACTTCATTTAGGCGCAAAACTGCTATCCCCCCATCTTGAATGTTGTGCAGTGTGACAAGAAATTAGCAGCAAAATCTAATGCTAGTCACAATGAAGTGCTATGAACAGGACGTAGAGCCGTAGTACCGTTTTAATCTGCAAGTAAGGTACGGAAAACACTGCTAACTGACGAAAATCTCAGCCCAATTAAAATGAACAATCTATAGTATTAACTTAACAGTCACATCCTAGGGCAGTGAAAGAGCTGGCAGAGACTAGCTTTTTAATTCTCTGGCTGCCCAAATTTCCGTCCGCAAAGAAAATCTACCAATATTAGTCTAAACAAATAAAATGAACCCACATCGGCAAAATAGGTAAAAATCAAGATTGACTAATATATATTCAGTTGATACTGTATAATATTAATTCCAGTTAAAACACGTCCATCTACCCATCTACCAAAACATCTACTTACATGATTATGTCTATTTTTTGTCCGACACCTCACTATGGTCTTGAGAAAAGGGCATCGAGACGTTTCTGTGGCTACTCAGTAAGGATTTCTATTCCCACCACAAGTCACTCTCCTTCATATATCCTCGTACCTTATCTCTTTACATATACATAACCGGACTCCAACCAACTCCACCTCTGAGACTTGGAATAACCCCATCCTAATAATTAACACAAACTTGTCACCGAAAAGAAAAAAGTGGTGATGATGTCTATGAAGGGTCGTGAAGGAGCAATCAAAAACCCATTCAACTTTTGTGACCTTTTTTCGGCTTCTGGGTCATAAAAAAAAAAATAAAGCTAACGGGAAACGAATCAGGTGTGGGATTTCTGATGGGGTTTAGGCCTAGTGCTGGCAGCTGTCACAGGGAGGGAGGCAGGAGGGAAGGAAGGAGGAAAAATGGAGAGAAAAAGGAGGGAAATGAAGAGAGACAAGGGAAGGGGAGAGAGAGAGAGAGAGAGAGAGAGAGAGAGAGAGAGAGAGAGGAGGAGGAGGAGGAGGAGGAGGAGTTGTAATAAAGAAGGACGAGCGAAATCAGGAAGTGAAAAAACACTCCATGAATGAAATAAGACGAAAGGAGAACATGAGGAAAAAGCATACAAGAAGGAAAAATGATGAGGGCAAAAGAAGAAAGACGATGCCACTGAGGGTGTGAACAAAAGAGGGATGGCAGGAAAGTGGGTCGTGAGGGAAGGGAAAAAGAAGAGAGAAGTGAAAAGAGAGAGCAGTTATTAGAGGGACAGAGACAGCAGAGAACAGTGTAGAAAAGACTGAAGAAAAGAGTGGAAAAAAAAAAAAGACAGAGGGAAGCGTTAGAAAGGAGAGAGCAAAAAGGAGAGCAGCGCGAGGCTGACTGACTAGAGAAGAAGGGAGACAAAGAGAAAGCAGAGAGAAGGAGATTGTAATGAACGCGTGAGGAAAGGACAAAGAAAGGTAAACTGTGAATGTGAGAAGAAGTGATGGAATTACAGAGGACGGAGACGGAAATAACATAAATAAGGGCTGCAAGAATAGGAGGAAGAAAAAAAAACAGGAAATGTGCGTTGTAAATAACGTCTATCACTATAATCAGCGTTAACATCAACCACTCTTATAAACAAAAACTAACACTGCCTTCCAAACATCAAACAATAAATCTCATCACTAACCACGCTACTCCTACTTCCTGTGTAGCTCCTTTCTGTCTTATACTGCTACTTGAAATAAAATCGGAAGCTGAAGAACGTGCAAGAAAATATTTGAACTTTCCAACACCCAATTTTCTCAGCAATCCAAAAACAAATTTTTTCCCAGATCATCATCATCATCATCATCAGCAGCAGCAGCAGCAGCAGCAGAACCAGCATCTACACTTCATCACTAGTCTTCTCATCATTGTACCAGATGACAAACTTCTGATACAATGTTCACAAACATTTCGGCTAAACTGTTCCTTGTTTTCCCAACACGACGTTCACATTCGGTTAGGTATCATAGCATATAATATGTGAAAAAAAAAAATTAGTCGCATAGTAACCTTACAAATTTTTCACCGCAACTCATACTAAAAAAAAAACATAAAATATAAAGCGCTAATAATAGCAATATGCTCCTACCACCTTAGCCTTACAGTACAGTGAATCATCATCTAACAAATGCTTCTCATAATCTATCCTCTTTTTAGCCCTCTCGTTATATCATGATGCCTGTGCGAACTTCAGAATGTCTCAACCTTGTTTTTACAACGAAGGAGAAAAATCTCTTCTAATCTGCTTTCATACCTCTCAACACTACAGCTATACAATGAAGCAAAACTTGCACGACATACTTCAGAAAATTCCCTTCCATTTTTCAGTTCTCCTGTTTCTGCATATATTCCGTCTGAATAAGGTTAAAGATATCCCAACGCACACTCACTTTTAAAAAAATCGCTTCTAAGCTGCACTCATCTCCACCAACACTCCATCCTTAAAAGATACCTAAGATGATTTATTTCCCATTTTAAAACCCCTAGTCTCTTTATGATTGCGAATTTCTGGATTTCTCAAACAACCTTCACAAAAGGAATAATATAATCTGTATCCAAATATCTATGTAGTGTATCAGATCTTGTGCCAAGTATTTTAAAAATTGCCTTGCCATTTGCAGTCTTCAAGTTAGTTTCTGTATCATTATGTCTGAACTAACCAAAAAACTTTCAAAGCATCTTAAAAAAAATAATTAGAATGGAATAAAATGTCACTTACAAGGTGAGTCTTTTCTCTCAGAACACGCTATCCTTACATGAAATTAAATACTCTTAAAAAATCCTTGCCAATTTTCAGTCGTCTTCTTTCCCCATCATCACGCTTGTACCAATTTAAGAATTTCTGAAAGCATCGTCTCACAAAAAATCCCCTCTAAGCCCCGTCTTCTCTCCCGCAACGCCTCCATCACCATAACTCAGCCCGCCTGGAATCCCTCACAACATCCTCCCAGCAGCAGCAACTCCACACAACAACACCCTCGCTCGCTACACCTCACGCGGATTATTAATTACTGGTCGTGCATCAGCGAAACGTTCTCACACCGACCCCCCTATCCCTCCTCCTCCTTCATTACTCCTCATGTTTACAAGGTGAGGAGGGCCAGGTGAGACGAGGATAATTCACGCTACTGTGTTCGGAATAATTCTCCTGCATTTATCGTCTTCAAGAAGAGTTACTCATCAAAATTTAATTTTCCTACATTTACCGTCCTCAAGGACAATTACTCATTGAGATTTAAGTCTCCTGCATTTCCCGTCCTCAAGGACAATTACTCATCAAGATTCACTGTTATTTGCCTGCCTTGCTTCATTTGTTTACAAGGTGAAGAAGTGCAGGTAAGACGGCGATAATGCAAGATGCTTCGGGCAAGAACAAATATAGGCTTTTATCTCAGTTCAAGCAAATTATTTCCTCATGTTTCAGTGCTAGGAACTTTATTACACCTCAAACAATTATTAAATTCCGTATTCTTCAAACATCTTCATAGAAAAAACAGAAGAAAAAGAATAAATGACATGAAGATGATAAGAATACTGATAAGAAGAGCAAGTCTGACAAACAAAAAAATCTGCTCTGGAAAAAAAAAGAAAGAAAGAAACTCACCACATACGTAATATTTAGGGAAATGTTAGACCAGAAGAAAGGGAAAGAGAAAACGAGGAAGAATAATGACGAGGAAGATTTATAAAAAATACAAATAAGCAAGACGATGAAGAGGAGAGGAGGTTCTACGCAGCAAACCTCAGGAAAATAAAAAATAAATAAATAAATAAATAAACCAATGTCGCTGCGTATCTCATCTTCGGGGTATTGTACAACCCAAATGAAAAATAGAGGAAATGAATAAGGAAGAGGAAAATAGCATGCAGGAAGAAGAAGAAGCCAGCAGGTTCACCACAATAAACCTAGAAGAATAAGAGTTAAATCACCGTGTATATCATTATCGAGGAGATTTAAAACTGGGATGAAGGTCAACATGGAAGAAAAAGAAAGAGGGAAAGGAATAAGGTAAGGAAAAAAGAAACAGGGAGGTAAAGAACAGGAAAAAGAGAAAAAGGAACAGGAAAATCGATGGGAACAAGGAGGAAAAAGAAAGATGAAGAGAAAGAAAAAAAAATGCGAGACCTCGAGAAAAAAAAATGAGCAAGTAAAATAAGAAAAAAAGATGGGAACACGAAATAAAAAGAAAGAGGAAGGTGAAGAAGATGAGAGAAAAAGAATGAGGGAAAGGAATGAGAAAATCTACGAGAACAAGAAAATGAAAGAGGAAGGGGACTTAGACTTAACCATGGGAAGGAGAGAGTGTTCAACGTAACAAGCCTCTGCTAATAAGACTTAAATCACCTCATATGCCATCTTCGGGGCAATATACGAGCAGGATTAATTATTTCAAGAGGAGAGACGCTCGTTGTTGGGCTGACGAGGAAGACAAAGGGTTGGGGGGGGGGCTGCTTCTCCTATCCCTCCTTTGCTTTTCTTCCTAAGTTTCATTTCCCTCTACTTCCTATCCCCCATGACGAACCGATGATGATGATGATGATGATGATGATGATGATAATAATAATGAAAATAATATTAATGCCAGTTATTATTATTGTTATTGTTATTATTATTATTATTATTATTATTATTATTACATGAAAGAAAAACAAAAGAAAAAAAATTATTCTGAGGTATACGAGCATACGTAATAATAAAATATATATAAAAATGAGAATCCAGGATAAGTGTAAGGCAGAACTTACATAAAGAAAATCAGGAAATTATAACACGACATGAACACTTAAGAGGACAGAAGGTTAACCAGTTTATTTTATAGCTAATGTATATATCGATTTATTTTTGCTACGTAGGGACAATATTAGTCGGCTCAGGGGAGACAAATATGGGTTCGAATTCTCGTCGGGTAAGGAAACTCCCTAGCACCTCTTCCGTAGCGACTTATTTCTGGATATGTATGGTTAATATCCTTAAGTATGTTATTTATGCAGAGTATGGCAATATGGGAAAGATTTATGTAGCACAGAAGAGGGCAGCAAGGTGTAATAAACAAATAAATCGCTTAGGAAAAGATGTCAGGGACGAGAATACGGGCTAGGGCTTCATTTAACCTGCCTTAACCACTAGGGGACTCTTTCACGCTGAGTAAAATCGTCTGGTAGTAGCAAACCTAAAATCAATATGACGTTTCCGGACATATGGGGAAGGGATAATAGTGAGTGCCAATCAGAACAGTTTGGGGCAATCATATGTCCAATGGTCAGAATGCCCCGGTCGGAGGCTTGATCCCCCAAGAAGTGAAGGATATTCTCTCTCTCTCTCTCTCTCTCTCTCTCTCTCTCTCTCTCTCATCACGCAAAGCCATCAAGTAGGCCAATCATCAACCATTAAATGTACAGGATTAAAGTAGCATAGTCTCTGTTCCCTTCACTTTAAATGAGGCCATAGGAAACTGACTTACTGTAAAATGATAGAGGAAAAAATTCATAATGGTGGTAATTGGCTATAAGAAATGAGGGTGGGAAAATAATAAACAAAGTCTAAAGGAAGTGGACAGTCAAGTGAATATACTTGGGATTGCTAGGCAAGAGAATACGTAAAGGAAACAAAAATATATTTCACGTAATAAAAATGGTTTTTGGCAATTTTAATGGGAATTTTGCGCAAGTATAATGGATGATGAAAGATAAGGTGATACAAGGATAATGAGGAATGGTGATTAGGAAATATATCTAAGGTCATTATGGTGAGAAAATGACGAATGGTGGATAAGGGAAATGAGGGAAAATTACAGAAAAATAAATCCAGGGGAAGTGAAAAAAATCGGGTGAGTAAGGGTTAATGGACGAGGGAATGAGGAATAATCTATGTTAATGGGAAGATAATGGTTCGCCGTGCGTTGGGGTAAATGGGAAGGGGAGCAGGGAGGGGAAAAAGGGTTGAGTGAGAACAGAAGGAACGCCATGGAAAGGAAAAGTAAAAATCTTAGGGGGATGGGGATACACTGGTGGACAATTGGTGAGATTAAGAGAGGGGAAAAAATGAAAGACAAAAATCTAGAGGAACGGGAAAATGATGATGACAGAGAAAAATGTGGGAGCGAAAGAGGAAACTGTGTGGTGACTGGGATACAATGAGAAATGGTGGATAAGGGGGTATGGATGAGATTAGGGCTGGAGAGAATGAGGAGGAAATCTGGGGGAGGAAAGATGGAATGTTGTAGAAAGGAAAGGTACAATCTAATGGGGACGAGAATATAATGGTGAAGGGCGTATGAGGTTAAAATGATGACTGAAGGAGGAAAATCTACCTATGTGAAGAGGAAAATATTGTTTATCAGTAAAGGGAAAGAGAAAGGGAAACGAAAAAAATACTGGAATGGGAATACTATGGTGAAAGGTAAGAATATATGGGTGAGGGTGAGCTGGAAGGAGGGAAGTGGAGAGGAGACTAAGTGAAGGGAAGAAGGGGAAGAATGGAGGGGTGAGCTGGTGGAGGGGTAAAAAAAAAATGTGAGGTTGGTAGGCTGAGGGGAAGGAACTGGAAAGGGGAGGAAATGGATGGATGGAGGGGAAGAAAGGAGGAGTAAGGTGGGGAAGCGGTCATAGAAGGGTGAGGCTGGTAGGCTGGGGTGAGGCAATTGGAAAATGGAGAGAAGTGGCGACAGGAAGAGGTGGAGAGAAAGAGAGGCGGAATAGAAGGGTGAAGTGGGGATGGGGTCAAAGAAGGGCGGGGTTGGCAGGCTGGAGGAAGGGAAGTGGAGTGAACTGGGGAAGGGAGCAGGTGAAGAGAAGGAGGGGAGGACTGGAGGGGTGAGGTAGAAGAGAGGTCAAAGAAGGGTGGGGTTGGTAGGGGCGGTGGTGATCTAATTATAGAGGTTCTCCCCAGAGTGAGGCCGCGCTGTCCCCTTCGTCAGCAGCAGGAGGGGGGGAGGTACGGGGATGTGTACGGGGGAGAGGGAGAGGGATTTACAGAGGAAGGAGAGAGGGGGATAGAGATGTGAAATGAAGGAGAGAGAGGGAGTGAAGTTAAAGTGAGGGACAGAGATGTGGGAGAAGGTTCCAGGGGAAAGAGGGAGGTCAGAGAGACATGGGGAGAGGAGGAATTGTAAGGAACAGAGGTGTGATGAAGAGAGGTGTGAGAGAGATATGGTGTGTGAGGAGGAGAGGTGTGAAGAAGCAAGGATAGAAACCATGGGCCAAAAATTAGGAGTATGTGAATGAGTGAGTGCGAAATAGGCGTCAAGTGGGGAAAGGTACAAGGTGTTAGGAAAGAGAGGTGTGACAAAGAGCATAAGTGTGATATACTGTACATGTGAAACGAAGAAAAGTATGAAAGAGAATCAAAGTGTATGGAAGAGGAAATAATATGAAGGAAAATGGAAGTGTAGAGGATAAAGAAGTGTGATAAGTGTGAAATAAGAGAGGTGGGAAGCTGAGGATCTGGATGCTACGGAAGGTGGGGTTGAGGTGTTTTTGAAGTCCCATTATGTTTTACAAGGAAGACACGAAAAACTAAGTATATGAGAGATACAAGTCAGAGAGAAGTGGAGAAGTTGCGTTAATGGAGTGTGGTTGATTGGGTTGGCTGTAGAGAGAATGAAAACAACGCAGAGAATAGTAGGCAGAGAGGATGACTGAAATACTGAAAAAAAAATAAATAAATAAAGGTAACTGAGCAATGTTGAACGAGGCAGACAGAATATGGAAAATCGAATGTGTGAGGTACAAGAGCTAATGAAACGGACAATGAAAGGTTTATTAAGAGAAATACCATACTTTGCGTTACACTTCAAATACTGAAAGAACCGATGAATCCATATAATCAGAATCAGATACAGTGACATGACACTGAAATTCATTGCAAAAATAGTTGAGGCAAACATTGAAATAGCTACAGAGAAACCTACTGTATATAGTGACAATTCGTTAACGGGACAAGCAATGAGAACTATAACAATAACAAATCAATATACGCATTTCCATTATGTCCGTTCATTCCGTAGTTTATTGCTCTATCACAAATTTTATCAATTCAGCCTCGTATCTTCCCTTATATCAGACAGGCTCTCTCTCTCTCTCTCTCTCTCTCTCCCCCCCCTCTCTCTCTCTCTTTCTCTCTCCACTCAAGGGTACAGGAACCTCGCCAGAAAAAGTTCAGAAGACATCAATCATCGGGCTTCTTACTCCCTCTTCTCCCCTCCCCTTCATTTTTCTCTCCCTCCATCCTCTCCCTGTTTCCTCTCTTTTCCTTCTTCTCTTCCTTTCGTCTTCCTTCTTCCCTCCTTCCCCCTTTCCCCTTTTTCCGCTTCCCTCCCACAGTCTTCTTCTTTTTTCTTTCCTTCCCTTCTCTTCCTTTTCTGCTTCCGCAACTTTCTTCCGTTCCATCTTCCATACTTTTTTCCTCTCCTTTTCTACGTCCTTTCCTTCCTCTGCCTTTTTCTTCTTGGCCCCTTCCTCCTCGATTCTTCTCTCCATTTTTCGTTTTTTCCTCTCATCTTTTTCTTTCGTCCTCCTTTCCTCCTAACCTCTCATCTCTAGCTTCGTCTTCTATCTTCTCACCCATCTTTCTCATCTATCTTTTTTTCTCTTTCTTATTTCCATTCTTCTCTCCTTTCTTCACTTCCTCCTTCTCACCTTCCTCACGTTTACTCTTTGCCTTCCGTCTCGCGTCTTTCTCTCATCCTCTTGCCCTTCTCCCCCCCTGCTCTCTCTCTCTCTCTCTCTCATCCCTCCTTGTCCTTGACTATTCTTTCGTATCCTTTTAAATCACCCTTTCTCCAAAACTTCTTGCTGTTTTTCCTTTGTCCATCTTCCTCTGTTCTCTCCTTCCTTTTTCTCTCTTTCTTTTGTCTTTCCTCTCCTCATCAATCCAATATTTATGCCCTTAGTATTATTTCATTAATTATTCCTATCTTCATTAGATTCCTGCTACCTTCCTACTGCGTTGCTTGACCAACCTATTCTCTCTTCACTTCAAGTAGGCGAAAAACTATCATCTCTCCATACTGAATGCTGAAACACAGCAAGAGATTAACGCTGAAATACTGTGCTAGTCACGAAGAAGTGCTAGGGAAAGGATGTGGAGTCGTGGTACTGTCACATTTTAGCTACAGGGAATTGGCTGTACAAGGAAGAAAAGTTCAGTCAAGTTAATGAAAATGAACTATAGCTTTCAGTAATTCTCTCTGTCTCTGTCTATCTGTCTGTCTCTGTCTGTCTGTTTGTCTCTGTCTCTGTCTCTGTCTCTCTCTCTCTCTCTAAGCAGTCTTAGTGGTGAAGTTGCCAGAGTTAGCGAGATTATGTGATGAACGGGAGAGAGTTGGAGGGAAGGATGAGGGAAGAAGAGAGAGAGAGGGAAGGAAGGAAGGATGAAAGGATGGAAAGAATAAGGAAGGAGGCACGGAGAAGGAGGGACAGAAGGAAAAACAGAAGGAGGGAGTGAGACGGCGGGATGGAAGGAAAAATGGGGGGAGTGAGACCAATAACAGGGAAGGGAAGAAGACAGGAGGAAGAGAATGAAGGGATGAAAGGAGGAAGAAATGGAGGGGAAGAAAGGAGGAGGAAGAGTAGGAAAGGATGAAAGAAGGAGAAAGAGAAAGAAAGGCTTTGAGGAGGATAAGAAGAAAGGGAGGAAAGGAGGAGGATGAGAAGGAAGGGAAGAATGGAAAAGGAAGAGAAGGAAGAGATGAAAGGAGGAAGAAAATAGAGGAAGAGATGAAAGGAGGAAGAAAAAAGGAGGAGGAAGAGGAGGAAGGGAAGAAGGCAGAAGGAAGAGAAGGAAGATATGAAAGGAGGAGGAAGAGAGGGTCGGAAACAAAGGAGGCGAAAGAGACGGAGGAACGCGTAAAACTGAGGAAAAAAGAAAATGAAGACGAAAGAAGAAGGTCGTTAAATGGCCAGCATGCCCAATGTTCCGCAATCCTCCAAATACAGTCTTCTTCAACTAATTTCTTCCTATCGCATTTTCGCTCTTCCCCTCCTCTTCTCTCTTCCTTTATCTCCCTTTTCTCTTCCTCTACTCTTCTCTCTTCTATCTCTTTTTTTCCCTTCCTTTACTCTTCTCACTTTTTTCTATCTCTTTTCCTTTCTCCTGTTCGGTTTATCACTATTCCTTCATTTTTTTCTCTCAATTTCTTTTCCATTTCTCTCCTTCTTCGTCATTTCTTGTCCTCCTGTTTTATTCAGTCAGTGCTGGCTCTTATGTCTGATCCCTATCCTCGGTACCATCTCTCTCTCTCTCTCTCTCTCTCTCTCTCTCTCTCAGCTAAAGAAAGAACGCTGACAGAAGGGACGATAAACAGGACAGAAAGCAGGAACTGAGGAAATGTACGAAAGAGCGAATCGCACAGAGGGAATGAAGAGAAGGAAAGCTTTCGTGAAGAGGCGTGGATGAACATATGAGGCCGACATTTACATCTTCCTCAGCCCACCAGAAGACGATTTTTAGCAGATTTAATGAAGATATTTATGTGATGAATGGGACTAATGAAGGCTGTATCTCTTGCCTCCTGTCCCGGAAGTCCCTGTCATCATCATCATCATCATCATCATCACCATCATCACATTCACGATCATCGCCACATTCATCATTACCATCATCATCATCATCATCATCATCATCACTACATTCACGATCATCACCACATTCGTCATCATTACCATCATTATATCATCATCATCATCATCATCACTATCATCACCTCACTAATCATCATCATCATCATCATCATTATCCTTATCACTCAAATCTCTTTTCTCACCTAAGGATGGGATGATGTCTGTCAGCCTGAGTAAAATCTCTTGGCGGTAGCAAGACTGAAGCTAAAAATCATCGGACGGAAAGATTTAAGACTCCTTGGCCCGTATTCTCATCGGTTAAGGAAGCTCCCTAACACATTTTCCTAAGCGATTTGTTTTGCTAATAACATATTATTGTCCTATTCTGCGTTACACAAATCCTTCCTAAATCTCCACACTCTGCATAAGTAACGTACAAGAGAATATTAACCAGCCAGATACAAAAATTCATCGCTAAGGAAGAAGTGCTTGGGAACTTCCTTACCCTTTTATTGCGCCCTCTCCCCTCCTCTTCCCCCCTCCATTCTTTTTACTCCACCTCGCTTCTCCTCCCTCCTCTCCCCCCCCCCTTCCCAGTCTCTCTCCTTCAGCTCGCTTCTCATTTATTCCTAATTACCCTCGCTTAAGTTCCCCTCCATTTATTTCCCCTCTTTTTTCCTCTTCCTGCTGCATCTTTGTCTCCTCACTGCAAGTCTTCCATTTTTATTCCTTCTGTGTAGCTCGTTCTTTCATATATTTCCTCTCTCCTTGCTCCTCCTTGTGTTTATCTTTCCTTTATCCTCCCTTTCATCAGCCTTTTTTTTTTTTTTATAGCTGAGAGAGAGAGAGAGAGAGAGAGAGAGAGAGAGAGAGAGAGAGAGAGATGTGTATTCCTCCGAATTCGTGAAAGTGTTAGTAAAGAGTCGCCTATGGTTGCCCCGGGCCTTTCCTCTCTGGGACAGCTTGAAAAAATATAAACAAAAGGACTAGGAGAAGTGTGAAGGGGGAGAGAAAAGGAAAGCGAGAGTGAGCGGGGAGAAAAACGAGTGAATGGACGCGAGGGGGAGGGGGGAGGAAGTGAGAGGGGTGGGGAGAAGTGTGTGGAGTGAGGGGGAAGTGAGAGGAATGGGGCGGAAAAGTGAGAGGAATGGGGGAGAAGTGGGAGTAGTGGGGAGAAGTAAGAGGAGTGGGACGAAGTGAGAGGAATGGGGGAGAGGTGAGGGGAGTGGGGGAGAAGTGAGAGTGGTGGAGAGAGGTGAGAGGAGTGGAGGAGAAGTGGGGGGAATGGGGGAGACGTGAGTGGAGTGGGGGAGAAGTTAGAGTGGTAGAGAGAGGTGAGAGAAGTGGGGCAGAAGTGAGAGGAGTGGGGGAGAATGGCAGTAAGTATGACTGACAACTCAGAGGAAGAAGGTGATAGCAGAGAATGACAAGGAACGACAGGAATGAGAGAAAGGAGGAGCAAAATGGCAGGGAAGATGGGGGTTGGAGGAAACAAGAAAGAAGGAAAAAAGTGATAAATGAACGTGAGAAAATGATCGAGGAGAAGAGAATGAGGCCTGGAAACAAAAGCGAAAGACTGAGAGAGGAGGAGGAGTGAAGGGATACAGGGGAGGTTGGGAGCTCAAGGAACGAAGGGAAAACTGAACAGGAAGGGAAAAGTTAGACAGGAATGGAGGGGAAAATTGGTAAATGAAAAGAGAAAGAGGGCAGAAGACAAGAGTGATAAAAGCAGAAGGAGAAAAAATAAAAAGTGGGGGTGTAGAAGGAGGAAGGAAAAAGTAAGCTCCAAAAGATAAATAGTAAGATAACAAGGATAACAAAAGACGATTAGCGAAGTTAAAAGGCCAAACAACAGGCAGAAGGAGAAGAAATAAAAAAGAAGGTGAAAAGAAAAGTAACGATCACAGAAAGTGAACGAACAGAGTAGGCTACAGCTACGAAACATGAATGGATGAAGTATGTAATCACAGAAAATGAAGAGATAAAGTCTAATTAAACAACAAGAATGTAAACTGAAAAGTTCGAAACATTTACGGATCACGAATGGATAAATCTAATACGAAGAGATTAATTTAATACTAAACGTTTCTCTGACTCAACTAGGACAAGCACCTACCTTCCGAACTTACGTACCTCTGTTTTAACGTTGGGTCAATGTGGATGTGGTGCTGTTACAAAAATACATACATACAGCGCCTATATAAAAGAAAAGGGGGTACTATGACAATAAGATTGGAGATAATTGAGATTTATAAAATATGTCTTTCAAAAAGAAAAATGGAGACAAAGACAATGCGTCCATTAAAGAGAAACGAGAGAGTAAGAGAATGCGTCATAAAAGAGGATCTATGAGAGAGAGTGAAAGAGTGCTCAGCTATGACAAGAGGCCTTTAAAGAGAGAAGGCGAGGCTGTCATTAAAGAGGAGTGAAAGGAGAGGCGCTTGATATAATGGTTTGATAACGGGGAGGAGAGAAAGATATGGGGGAGGTATTATGGGTCGTATGGGAGATAATGGTCGGGATGCTAAAGTGAGGGGAGGAAGGAAGACAGGAGAGGGGGTGGGTGGGATGGAAGGATAGGGAGGTGAGGGGAGGGTGAGAGTTGTATGATGCAAGGAGAAATGTAGGTTAGAGCATGCGAGTGGAAAATATACCATAGATGTAGTAATGAAGGCGTGCAGGAGAATGGGTGGCGATAAGGGGAGGGGAAGAGGGGGAGAGGATAAGAGAGGAAGAGGGGGAGAGGATAAATGGGGAAGAGAGAGAGGAGAGAGGGCGGGGTTTTTGAGGGTGTGTGATGTGAGGGGAGATGTGGATGAGTGTGCGAGAAAGAAAAAAGAAAGTGCCTCAGATGAACTGGTGATGGTCGTGATGGGAAAGGAAGGGAGGGTGGACGACAAGAGGAGACTTATTTTGAGGGTGTGTGATGTGAGGGGTGATGCGGATGACAGAGTGCGAGAGGAAAAGATAAATGTAGTAGAGGTAGAAGAGTGGGGGGGGTGGATGGATGAAGAGGGTGAGAGGTCGAGTAGATGGAGTGGAAGAAGGTGGAAAGTGAAAGAAAGGGTGAGGGGTGGAAGGCAGGACGGGGGTGAGGGGTTAAAGGAATGGAATGGAAGGATGGAGACAGGGTAAGGAATGGAGAAGGAGAGTTGGGAGAAGGAGAGGTGTTTTGAGAGTGTGTGGTATTAGGGATGATGTGGTTGAGGGAGTGCAAAAGAGAATGGCAGACGTAGTAGTGATGGTTTGTAAAAGGAAAAGTGGTGAAGAAGTGAGAGTTTAAGAACTGAGAGAATGATAGGGAGGGGTAAATATAGTAGTGAGCGTGTGTGAAGTAAGTGTCGAAGAAGCTGCTGTATATGACACTGGTGTGGAAGTGAGACTCTCAGGGGCTGGCTGTGAGTATTTCCATGGGAGTGAAAAATACGTTACCAGTAGCGTAAGTGAATACTGTAAAATAATGAAAACATTAGTTGTGCGGAAATAATGTGGTAATGAGGGTTTGCAATTAAGTGTGAGAGTGTGGTTGTCAGTGTGAGGGAGTTTGATATAACTGAGTGAGGTAGCATGTATGGGTGTGACTAGTGCGGAAATGTGGTGCGTTGAAGTATGACAGCTGTATGATGGACGAAGGAAGAGGAGATGAGGTGGTAAGGGGTGTAAAGTGATGGAAGATATGATAAGAATGATGTACTGTATCTAGTAGAGTCAACGCCTATGAAAATAAAAAAGGAAACTATTAGGGAAAATTTGTAAAAATACGGTAGCTCTTATAAATCATTACAATTACCATCTCTATCATCATCATCATCATCTACCTTACATATCTGAATCGTTAATAGGGTGACCGAAATTCAGAAAAAAAAAAATGGCAAGGATGAGGAGGGATAAATGTGTATACAGTAACTACAATGAAAGAATCAAACTTAAAGTACATTAAATACCCAATCCATGCTTTGAAATATTTGATTTACACAATTCATACATATGCAAAGAAATGTCTCTATCCTTTGCAGGTGCATGGAACAAGAATCAACATAGGCAAGGAAAAAAATTTAGGCTAGTTGCAGTCTAAACAAACGTGAATGCAAGGAGTCTTCTGTGCAACATAAAGAATGCTGTGAAAAGACTCTAAGGCTCAAGTGTTTACTGGCATGTTTACATAATGATTCTCTCTCTCTCTCTCTCTCTCTCTCTCTCTCTCTCTCTCTCTCTCTCTCTCTCTCTCTCTCACACACACAAACACACACACACACACACACACACACACACACACACACACACACACACACACACACACACACAGCATTGCCCTCTCTCCTTGTATCTCTCACATCTACACTCACTCTCCCTAATATCAACTAGCACCTTCGCCCACTGCCTCCCTCCGTCCCCCACTCCCTCCATCACACTCTCCCCTACTCTCCCCAATACACTGTACTACACAAAGTTTCCCAGTCGAAGGAGGTGTGGTGAGCAATCTGCATCCAAGCTCGTGGTATGCGGTAGGATACATAAATTCGTTCTGATGGTAAATGAAGAAAACTGTGACTGACCGTAATTAGAAAACAATGTGTAGTCTGTTGTATCCGCAAAGTCAGAAACACTAAAAAGGAAAAAAATCTACACACACACTCTCTTACCTAACCTACACCCTCACACGCTCTGCTTTGCTCATCCACTCTCCCTCCGTTACACACGCTTCCCAGAACCTACACCCTAACAAAGCCTCCCCATCACTACCATTCCCGTTCTCGCCTCTCATCTCCAGCCTCACATTCATTTCCGCTCCTTATCTCAACTACAGTATCTCATCACACCCTCTCTCTTCCCTTGCGTCATCCACTCCCTCGTCATCACCCAAACCCTTGCCAACTATCCATATCTCACTTTAACCCTTACTTATGCTTCCCCCATCTCCTACTCTCCCACCCACACTTCTCGTCACCCATATCCCTTATTTGCGCCCTTCAGCACCCACACTCTCATTCTGTCCCTCTATCACCGACAACCTCATCTACATTCCTTCCATCATGAGCACCCACTCTTTCTCCATCTCATCCCCACTCTCTCCATCACCTACATCTTCGCTCACAGTCTCTTCCTCGCCCGCACCCTCATACACACTCTCTCCAACATCCACACCTCACCAAACACTCCTTCCATCACCCGCAGTTTCAACCACTCTCTTCCTATCTCACCGCATCATTATCTCTTAGTGCCACTCAAAACCACACCACTTGTTTCGTCCATTCCCTCTCCATCATCCGCGCCCAACCCACTCTTTCCCTACCTCATCCAGAATCCTTCCCTTAACAGCCACAGCCTTACCCACCTCATTCATCATCTTCTTCCCATTTCAACCACAGCCTCATCCATCCAACTCATCACCCACACACTTACCCACACACACTCCTTATCTCTTCTACACCCACATCCAACCACCTCATAACTAATTCCCTTACAGTCACATTACCTCATTCACACCCTCACTCATGTATCACTATCATCCATCCACATCTCCAGCCATTCTCCCTGCACCATTTACGTTCTTATATACACTTTCTCAGACTCAACCAAACACTCATCCTCCCCCTTCAACACCCTCTCTCTCTCTCCTCATCTTACCCACATCCCCACCCATTCTCACCCACGCCCACAGCCACACTCACCTACGTCCATAAGCGCCCTCAAACCTTGGCGAACGAAGACAAACGGAGCGGTGGGCGTGTGGTAGCGGTCCTATTGTAAAGTTCATTCATAAAGCCGACGGTCTTATCATTTGTGGCCACGGGAAGGCATTCTCCACTCAGAATTTTCCTAAGAGAGAGAGAGAGAGAGAGAGAGAGAGAGAACCATGTCGCGGCTGGGTAACTCTCGCTAATGCTCTTTGTTCTCATTCTGTCTGGCAAAATAATTTCTGTTTTTACCAACTTTTCCATTTTCCTCCGTTCTCTAACCGCCCACTCTCTGTGTGTGTATATATATCTGTAGATCTACCTACCTTTATATCTATCTATCTGTCTCCAATTTAGATGGATTCCAGAACTGTCGACATCTTACTTTAATCCCATTTTTACTGTTCTTCTAATCACTAGAATAGAATACATTATTACTATTATTATTATTATTTTTTAGAATTTGATATAGGTGTAAGAGGTAACGGGAAGACGCTATACCACTGAGATAAATAAAGAGCAGGGGGTTTGATTTCTTGGATTATGGTACAGGTACAGCTCCTAATAATTTCATGTGTTGTTTATAAAAATGACGCCTGGTGGTCTAGTATTAAGAAGCTCCAACCAAATGCAGCTCATAAGGGTTTACATGTGAGGAATGGTTGGGGTTTTATGCTCGAACAGTACCATTCAAGGGAGAGTGAGGCTGGTCATTCGCCCTTTAATGTCGGAAATCTGTAGTCCAGACCTGAGCCACTACGCTACTGATGGGGTTGAAAAGGAGTGGATGATGGATGGATCGATGGATAGATGTTGCGTATGAATATAACACGAGAGTTAATTTCACTGCTTTAGAACGCTGGTGCAGATCTATAACAATAATCTCTATCTAGACTAGCTCGTAGTGAGGGTTATTTTGGCTTTATTTCAACTTTCAATATCCATTCATTTGCAACAAGATGACCTGAATTACTTGGCAACCTAAGACAATTACTATTTCAAGCAGTCATAATCATCTCAAACGACTATGAATGTTGAGTGACTGGAGCCAACTAGTTCAGAGTTTATTTCTTATTTTATTACTACGTCGCATTTCCTTAATCAGATGCAGCTCGTTAAAGCCATAAACACAGGCGTCATCAGGGAATGCGACGAGCCAGAAAGTAAAAAAAAAAAAAAAAAAAGTGGGAGGTCTTTGAGTATTAATCCTCTTACTGTGTAGTTATATATTTTCACATATTTTTTCTTTTTTAACATAAACCCAGTATTTAATTTTCACAAACCTTTTAACATTAATCTATAGGAAACACTCAATATTCAGAGAGGAATGAAGATATCGATGGCACACTTGTAAAATATGGACGTTTTAGAATATGAAGTAATACTAAATTAGCAACAGAAAATTTATCTGATTTTTAGGGAGGAAAATTGGCCTTCGTTTTAAGCCTTTTTTTTTCAGAATAAATTACGACGCTCTATCTCATCTCATCTCTCATTCACTTTCTCTCACATCACTCACTTTCCCTAATTACACCCTTAGACACGCTCACCAACACCCATACAATTACTCTCTCCATCACCCACACTCCGAATCCCCCCCCCTTTCTCTCTCTCTCTCTCTCTCTCTCTCTCTCTCTCTCTCTCTCTTTCTCATTTTTCTTAAATACTCGTACCATCCATCTGTGTATATTGCATTTCACTCTGCATTCTGTTGCTCCACTCTATTTTTCAACAATATTTTCGCCATTTATAGTTTTCCCCAGTCTCTGCAACGCATTTTCATCCACACTTTTCGTCCATAACACAACAATTTTCCACTTTTCACTACTTCAAATTTCTCAAGAGTATTTTTTCCCTCTACAAGTGATTTAACATGGTATGCACATAAAAGTTCTTTCTTCTAGGAGCGATTTTCTTTTCTTCTATTTAAGTATGATTGATCTGAATTGTGCAGTCACTTCCTCTTGAAAACCCCGTATTTACCCCTTCAGTCCAGTTAGGTATTTTGTATATCGATGTTACCAGACGATTTTATGCGGGTATGGGGAGGATCTCCAACCATGACAAGATTAATGAAGGCTGTATGTAACCTCTCCAAATCAAAATGTCTCTCCTGAGCTGAATATCATCGTCTATTGGCGAGGATACAATACAAACAACGTCATCGAAGTAACAGTAGTAGTTGCTGCCCCAGGCTCAGATGAATGTGAACCCGATGGACTGCAGGCTTAAGGTCTACTACTGTAGTCCACCAACCTCATTTCGGGGGATAGGGATGAAACTGAGAGACGTCTGTATAACCAGACAGCTGAACCTCCTGGTCGCACGTTCAATCCCAGACTGGGGCAGAAAACTATCTGATGATTTGAAATTCGTTCAGACTTCAGTGATCTTTCTCACAAATCCCACCAATATGCTATAAAAATATCTCTTGATTATCATCATACCTGTTCTGAATGAGACAACCCTAGTACACATTATGTTTGGACAGAGGGTATTAAACCGACGAGCTATGACACACCTCTCACTGATATCATCACACCAGTCCTAAATAAGACAACCCTACCATGAATTCTATATGGACGGTGGTTATTAGAGCGGAACTGGCGATATGTGAAGATATGTGGCACGTAGGGAGAACTCTGGACCTCAGGAGGGAAAATATATTTTATGCCCACGACCATTAAAAAAAAATATCCTTCCACTTCGAAAAATCCCTAGCAAAATAAAATCATTTGGGGATAAATTATTGTATTTGGCGACTGCTTCACTTCTTTTCTCAGGTTTGTGCTAAATAACAATCGCCTTTATAGCAGTAAGAACAAAATAGGAAAGAAAACGAAAAAATGAAAAACGAAAAATGAGAAAAAGAAACAAAAGATATCATCGTTCAGAAGTTGTTAAATCCAGCACACTTTTCTAAAATAAACTTTCTTTTAATATTTGATCGGTTCCACTCAGGGATGACACGCACGGTATCTGACTTCATCCGGCTCAGTTTGTTGACACACTGGAGTGGCACGCCGGATTATTACAATTTTAATCCGGATCAACGAACGAGCCTGGATCCTCCTTAAGACAAACACTATCAGGAAACGAGGGTGGGATCAGATTTGTGACAGCGGTCTGGATACACTCATCACTGTGGGGGCGAGGTGAACTTAGTAACTATAACGCGTATTCCCTAACTGACAACAATCCCTAATCCGTTTTAGCTCAGTTGATGGCAAAAATGTCGTCAGACATGAGGGTCGGTTCCACTAGTAACCATGGGGATTCATTCGTCCCTCATAACTAAGGCTCAATGAATTTCATGCAACCACACCTTAGTATTTATCTTGTGAGTGGCCTAGTTCTGTCAGATGTAACAACTATAACTGTCCCTATCACCTTCATCACACCAGCAAACTGAGTTATACTTATGGGCCATGAAGACGCTTCGGTAGTACTGCAGAAGAATTCTTGGGTCGGAGAAGCCATGCATATCACGTCATGGTTCGTATCCAAGACATTTTTTTTTTAATAATGTCATATTCTGCCAAAGATACATGGTGGTCTGCAACGGGTAAATGATCCTGAAAACTTAGCAGTAACTTCAGGCTCTCTCATACCACAAGCTCCCCGATCGAATAAGATCGCCCGGGGAAAAAAAAGTAAAATAAATAAGATGTCGTTGTCGATGAGGGATTAACCACCTATCCACCACGTATCATATCACTCCATCACACCACCACATCCCTCACCCCCTCTCTAACCCATAATCATAAAGATCTCAACCACACGGACACCCCTCAATCCCTCCTTTCAAACAAAACCACCACAGTCACTATCAACACCACCATCACAACCAGAACACCGTTCATCCCTCTCTCAACTATCACAATCACCACCATCACCACATCCCTCACCCCTTTTCAACAATCAGAATCACCTCTAACACCACCAAACCACCAGCACATTCACTCTCTCAACCACCACCACCACCACCACCACCACCACCACCACTCTCTTCACCACCACCACCACTCTCTCCACCACCCTACTCCCTCTTGATATGCCAGAATCGGGTGCCATCAAACGCCGTCTCACCATTCACTCCGTCTTTTAGGAATCCCGCTGACTCTGCATTATATCTTTCAGTTCCACCGACGCCCCCGTGGAGACACGCACACAGATATAAAATGCACACTCCCGTGGATACACATGTGCAAGTATACACAGAGGCTTACAGAGAGGTATAATTCATGCATACAAATTCATATCTAAATACTGAGAAAGCAGCACAAATCCGTATGTATTATTTATGCATTTATACACAAAGGAGAAACGCACATGCAGGAATGCACACACAAATGCACGCATTAACATAAGCGTAAACACTCATAAGCGTACATGAGGGAACATGCACGCTTTCATATACTGTGTATTCCCAAACGAGACATTCACACACACACACACACACACACACACACACACACACACACACACACACACACACACACACACACACACACACACACACACACACGTAAGATTAACATACATCTGCATACATACAAAGACATTAACAATATATACGGTACACATAAACACACGTGCACACTGGCATTCTAGGAGACAGATCCACAAAAGAGGCAATTTCAAATAAACATACGTAAATTAATATGCTCAATGAATCTATGAATACAAACTCAAGCATACATAGCCACGATGACACAAACACACATCCACACACATCCACTCAAACAGGCAAATACAAACACAAAGCTGATTCAATTAAAGTCCATAAAAAACATTTGGATATAAAACCTTACACAGTAACACACACACACACACACACACACACACACACACACACACACACCTGCTACCACGCTCAGACCGGCGAATCTTATTATAAGAATTTATGGAAGGCTTGAAGGGAGGAGAGGAGGAATGGAGGGACGGTGGAGAGATGGAGGGAAGGAAGGGGAGGAGGGAGAGGGGAGAGAAATGAAGGACGAAAGGGAGGAAGGGAGAGAAGTGATGGACAGAGGGATGGTAGGTGGGAGGGGAGGGGGAAATGAAGAAGGGACGACGGAGAACTGAAATGAGAGAGAGAGAGAGAGAGAGAGAGAGAGAGAGAGAGAGAGAGAGAGGAGGGTGGGGATATGAGGGAGGAAGGGATAGCGATGTATGGAGAGATGGACAAAGGAGGGGGAGATTGGAGGAAAGAAAACGAAGTCACGACCGAAAAAAGACAGAAAGACAGGAAAACGGAAACATAAATGGAAGATGGGTGAGAGACTGAGGAGAAGAGCCAAGCACGAGGGAGGAGAGAAAGAGAGGTAGGAGAAGAAATGAGAAGAGATTAGTGAAATTAGATGAGAAATGGAGAAATGATTATATGGTAGGAAGAAGGATGAACAGATGGGAGGAAGTACGGCTGAGGTTACTAGAGAAAGAAAAGGACAAAGAAGGAAGAGTAAAAGAGAGAGGAAGACACACAGATATGAAGGAGAGATGAAATACTTAATGAAGGCAGGAAGAAGGGAGGATATTGATTAGAAAAAGAAGCGAAAAAGAGGAAGAGAGAGAAAGAAGAGAGTAAGAACAAAAGGAGAGATGAAATATTACACGGAAGTAAGAAAAAAAGTGCAGCTTCGAGAAAGAAGGCATAAAGAATGAAAATAAAAACAAAGAAGAGTAGGGTATGAGAACTGAAAATGAAATACTGCATGAAGGTAGGAATGAGGGAAGAGTGAGTGGCAAGAGAAGACTAAGCGATGGACAATGAGTGAATGAGAAATGAAGACACGAAGTACTTAGGAGACTGATCATTGGAAAGATCAGGGAATAAGGAGCTGAAGAGGTAAGATATATAACGCATAACATAGCACACACACACACACACACACACACACACACACACAAACACACACACACACACACACACACACACACACACACACACACACACACACACAATGCATTAGAAACAACAGCAAAAAACGTAATCTGAAGAGAAAAACAGAAAGGTATATAAACGGGTTAACGAAAGGTATTATTAGATACTAGTTAAGTACACGAAAACGTCCTGCAGGCGTCGAGTATGAAGCAAGAGTTGTCCTTAAAGGTCCGTATTTCTTTGAGCTTAGTTAATCTCTTCTGTGCCATTAGGTCTTTTCTACTGCAGTCAAGTCACCATCTTAGTAAGGGCAGGAGGGATGGGATCGGGAGGGGTGGGATTGGGAGGGGAGGCGAGAGGAAAGGAAGGTAGGGCGTGGGAAGAAAAGAGAGGGGAAGAAGGTAGGGGTGGGAAGAAAAGAGAGGGAAGGGAAGGGAGGGAAGGGGAAGGGAGGAAAGAGAAATGAACGAAAGGGAAGGGGACTGAAAGGGAGGGAAGGGAACTACAAGGGAGGGAAGAAGACTGGAGGGAAGGAGAAGGGAAGGGAGGGGAAAGATGGAGGAAAGGAGAGAAGGTGAGGGCGGGGTTGGCGTACACGTGGCACCGTAGAGTGATTTGTCCCCGTCGTTACCAGCTGTGACGCACACTACACAGGGTCGGGATGGGGGTGGGGGAAGGGATGGGGGATGGGGGAAGAAAGGGAAGAGATGGAGGATGAGGAGAAAGGGAAGGGACTGGGAGGCATGGGATTGGTGAAGAGACGGGGGACGGGAGAAGAAAGGAAAGAAATGGAGGATGTTGAAAAAGGGAGAGGAGATGAAGGATGGGGAAAGAGGGCGAGGAAATGAAAGTGGAGGGTATCAGAGGAAGCAAAATTGATTACCCCACAATATCACATTTACCTTTCACTTCCCAATACACAAAGGCAGTTGGTGTTGTATATCAATATCTATCAAACTGAGGTTAATGATTGACAAGAAAATACGTCTACCAGCACATGAAGTTGAGGTGTTTCGGCAAAAGTGTTTCAAGCTTCAGTTTATTCTTAGTTTAGTTTTGGCCTATAAATTATGCTGTAATCTTGGGTCCCATTTTCGACCGCCATGAAGCAACAACCACTGACGATCTACGAGGTGAAATAATAGAAATCGCTTCCACCCATAACGTAATCAGTTACTGAAATTCTTTAGCGGCTGAGATCTGGACACATTTTGATAGCGTATGCAATATTTAATCCTTCAATTACGATTATTTCTTTTTTCACCATCAAACCACTTTCAGATGATTTTACTGAGCTTTGGAAGAAATTTAGTACCGGGGAGTTAAATAAAGCTATATGTAACGACTCTCGTTCGAAAAATCTCCCTTAAATGCAATCAAACAGATCTTTGGTGGTAAAAATAAAGAATCGAGGGTCTGTACTAGCATAAGTACAACTTTCTGGAGTCTAACCTACCGTATTGGGACTATGTTTATGGTTTTGTCTCGACTTCGGTCATTTTCAAGCAAATAAAAGAAAAAAAAAATAGAACGCGTGCAAGGTATATGTAATGAAGTGTGGGAAGAAGGAAGACTGGTGGCGTTGATGTGGCCTACTGCCTTTTATCATGCTCATAACCAACACACACACACACACACACACACACACACACACACACACACACACACACACACACACACACACACACACGTTTTAATGCATGTATTTGCTAGTTTGTCTTTATGAACGCATGTACATAGGCCACATTTCGTTTTGTTATGAGTTAGCGTATATGTACAGAATAAATCTACTCAAACATTTAAGATATCCTTATCCGTAGTGAGCTTAGTCTCCGGTCTGGGGAAACAGCATAATCTATGGACACAGCAACCCACATTTCACTTACTTTGCTGATGTCACGCGTTGGTTTCTTGGCTACCACTTCTTCTGATGTGCACTTAAAGCTCAGTGTTTGTACCTATCTATGGCTGGATTAAAGAGGAAACAAAGGCTACTGGAAGTCTAATCCTTGACAATACCAGATAACTGACCCACACAAAAAGGCAAGGACGACCAGTGTCTCACCGTGGGATTATATAACCAGGATTCGATTTCCTTCCAGAAAGAGGTGGGCAGATACTTTGTCTTCTGAATGCACAAATATTCAAAAATAATATTCCATTTAATGGTAAAATATACTCTATCCTCCTTTAAACTCTAGGGATAAATAAAACCGATTATTTTCTCATTCAATTTTAGTGGGTAACGTCCAAGGCGATTATCTTGAAGTGCAATCATTAGTGTCCCTTTCACTGTTTCTGGCTATGCCATCTGTCGTCTATATTGCCTGTCTCTTGCGTCACTAGGATGGAGGAGGAGGAAGAGGAGGATATAAACCCGCCACGTTCTCATTCACGTTTATTCACCTGTACTGAGAGATTGCCATTCACCGTTCTCTTCATTATACAGTGCTTATTTCATTCGCTCTGACCCATACATCAAATCTCCACCTCCTCCCATTAATTCTGCATAATTTACGTGACTGAAATTTTTTCACATCGTTTTGCTCCTCTTTATTCCCTTTTTACCATCCACCTGACAAAGTCAGAGGTGGGTGTTGTTTTCACTGGGATCAATAGGTGTATGTCCACAGAGCTGGGTGGCAGGGCGGCTGGCCAGACGTCGAGATTTCGTTTCCGGGCCAGAACTCAGAAAGTATTGACTATAGGCAAACGTCATGAAATTTCACATAGCTACGTGTCTTAGGGTGAACTAGCGTCTTTTGATAGGTGGAATGATGTGTCTTAAGTAATTTTTTTTTTAGTAATGAAAAAAAAAAAAAAATCGTTTCCCGGCTAGGATTCAGACTTCAAACTCTCCAGGAATAATGTGTTAACATGCCTCTTGGTATCTTTTGGTAGTTAGAACGCCATGCCATGAGATTATATAATGTTATGAAAATACATAAAACTGATTATTTTAACGCATTTTTCTATTACAGCTTTGCAACTATTACATCTTGGAGGAAGAAATTGTACATGATAAGTGATTATATGAATATCTAAATGAAGTTTGATGACTGAACCTATAATGTCTATCTATCTATCTATTACCTATTATGTAATCATAAGAAATGGCTGCCTAAATGAAAAAAGCTCGAGTCATAATTTCGTCAGATCTACTCACAAGTTCATTATTACCATGGGTAAACTACATAAATTTTTAAGTTTTAATGGTTCTGCGCTTGGTTGGATATGCCGGGAGGTGGAGGGTATGCGCTTGGTTGCACGGCGTAGCGATGACTATGTTTCTGACAATACTCTCTCTCTCTCTCTCTCTCTCTCTCTCTCTCTCCTTTCTTTTGATCTCTATTACCGTTCTCCTGTTCTCCTATTACTTTTACCCTTCAATTCCTTTTCTCTATCACCATTATTCCCTCTCCTCCCTCATCCTTATCCTTCAACATGTAGAGTTAGATCTTGTAGTCATAGTTTTCTCTAACAAGCAGCCTCGAAAGGACCATAAGATCTTTTGCTGTTTGCTTTCCTGTGTAATCCTGTGTAATCATACATATTCCTTCTCCCTCATGTTTCTTGTACTCTTCCTCCTCTTCTCTTCCCTCCCCTTATCATCATTATTCTTTCCGCTTCCCCAGTTACACATATCCCTCCCTTCCTCTCCTCCCACTCCATCTTCTACCCTTTCCCCTTCTCCCTCCTTTTCTTCACCTTTTCTTTCCCCTCCTCCCCCTTCTTTCCCCCCTTCCCCCTTGTCTTTTCCCCTTTCCCCCTTGTCTTTTCCTTCCCTCTCTAGCCTATCTCCCTCTTCCCCCCTTGTCTTCCCCCCTCAGAATACCTCCATTGCTAATTACCATCAGGAGTCCGGGGCGAGAGCGAGATCAAACAAGGCCAGACGTCCCTTAAAGAGCAGCCCATTCAGGCCCATTTAATCACTCTCTGGGGCAGGGAAGAGGCCTGTTGTTGTCCTCCACTTAGAATAAAGAAGTGGGGCCTTAATTAGAGCAGGGGTGAGATTATCTGGCGCCTGGCTCACCCCGCCCATTAAATCCTTCCTTCGGTGTTTTAAGAGATCTGAAGCCACACATAATGGTTATTTAATTTACGAACATGCTTGGGAAGACACAGTCCCTTTTGTTCTCTTAATTAACAGAGACACATTCTTTATAAATCAGGCATTTGTGCTGTAATTCTGCATGTATATATTGTCGCACAGATACAAACGAGGAATAAGAGTAGTTATAAGCTGAATCACCCCCCCCCCAAAAAAAAAAAAAAAAAAAAAAAAATCAACGTTCGTGATATGTGCGAAGGATGCAACATATAAAGAGTATCAATAAGCTTTCTACTAAAAAAAAAAAAAAAAGGAGGGAAAAAGAACTATATGTTTGAAGTACGAAAAAAATGTCTCAACAGGGAAAAAGAAAAACAGTAATATAACGAACAAAAATACAGATACAGGAGGAATAACACCGAATGCCAACAAAAATAAATATGAACCAATGAATAGAGAATATTTATTTGGAGGTAAAGTAAAGAAAAGAAATAACGCGGCGGATAAAAATAAATGTAGATACAAAAAAGGAGAGGTAAAAAAGATAAATTTGTGTAGGCCATTAAAAAATACAGTGGAGAGCTTTGGAGGACGAACGAAACAATACGTACTATAAAAAAAAAGGGGGGAGGGGAAGAGGAAAACGAAGGGAATGAGCAGGATGGCACAAAAAATATTAAGACAGAGGGGACGAATGGAAAAGGATGATTATATGGACGAAAAAACGGGATGAAGGATACAGAATGGAAATTGAAAAAATGAAAGGAAGAATGGTTAAGCAAGAAAGAAAGTAACAGGAAAAAAGGAAGAGAGAAAGGAGGAAAGACGGACGGTAGGGGAGAGAGAATGAAGAGGAAGAGAGGATGGAAGAGGCCGGGTGCACAAAGAGGACCACGGAGCAGCGTCAGTCACAAGGGATTGAGCGCAAAAGTTCAGAGAGCCTGTCACGAAGTCTGCAAAGAAGAGGAAGAGGATGCAGGAGAAGAAGAGGAAATGGGGGAGGAGGAGGAGGAAAAGAAGAAAGGGATGAAGTTGGAGGAAGTGGAAGAGGAAAGAAGAAAAGGAAAATTAGGAAGTAATGGGAAATTGAAGGAAATGGAAGAGCAGGGAGGAGTGTGAAAATGATGGAGTAAAGGGAAAAAGAATTAGGACAGGAAATAAGAACGACAAAAGGAAGGAAAAAGAAGAAAAAGAATGCGTGGAGAAGGAAGAAAGGGAATGGCAGAAGGAGAGGGGAGATAGATGACGAAGGGGAGAGGGAAAGGAATAGGTAGAGGGGATGGAGGGGGTAAATGGAGAGAATGATGATGATGAGGAGGTAAAGGAGGAGAAGGAGTAAAAGGAGGACAAGAATGAGGAAACAGAATAGGAATCTCGAGTGGAGGGAGGGAGGGTGAAGGGAAAAGGACTAGTTTGCGTGGGAGAAACAAGAAGGAAAAAGAAAAGTTGAGAAGCTGCCAAAAAATCCACAAAATGGAAGGGGAGAGAAGAAAATGAGGAGATGAGGGAAGAGAGAGAAGAGGAAGAAAGGGGGGATGACAGAAGAGGAATAAATGGCAAGGACAGAGGAGGAGGAGAAGGGAAGAAGAGGAAAGAGAAGAGGAATGGACAATAATCAGAGCTGAGCAAGAGGTGAAGGAAATAGATGATGACTGGAAATACGGGACGATAGGAGGAAATTATAAAGACTGGAGAACAGGGAAACGATGAATAGGAGAAATACAGTGGGAAAAGGGAAGGCAATGAAACAGGAAAACAGGAGAAAACTGGGAAAATATAGAAGATACAGGAATGGAAAAGTAAGGTAAATACTGAACAAAAGATAAGAGAATGGGAAAAAAACGAGATGAAAAGAAACAGAAGACCTAGGAAATAGAGAAAATGCAATAATGGAAAAGGACAAAAGATGATGGAGACTAATGGAGTGAAAATACACACACACACACACACACACACACACACACACACACACACACACACACACACACACACACACACACACACACACACACACACAGTTTTTTTAAATCACGAAACTCGTAAGCAATTTTTTGAAAATGACATTCTCGTTGAACTAAATCAATTCAGGAAAAATTTCTCTTTACCGATCTGCAAAATCAGATAGACAGATAGACAGATCGATAGAGAGATAGACAGACAGACAGACAGATAGATGGATAAAACCAAGTAATGTAGTGTCATTTTTAGACTGGAGTTACACCGGAGCAGCAATCACCTTGTAAAACCTAATTGGCTGTATATAATAAGCTTCACCATATCGGTTATATGGTGAAGCTTATTGTTAAGTATTATTATTTTTCTTTGCACTGTTTTGCTTATATCTTGATAATATTATACATGAAGGTACCCTTGGGTAACCGAAGTTATTGTGTCAAATAGGCTATAAATGACCTTGACCTATTTTTGAAGGTCATACATTCATTTTTGGTTCAAAAAATGCATATCTGAAATTGAAATATCTCAGAAACTAATTGAGATACAGCTATCTGATTGAAAATTCGTTGATAAAAGAGTTTGCTGAGAATTTAGACAGAATATTTTGCCATTTAGCCTAGTGGAAAGTATTAAATTCAAATTTGCTCAGTGCTTTCTTTGTAACACATTTTAGAAAAAAACACAAATGTTGTCAAGCTGTAACTTTACTGAAATATAGCTGTGGTCCCTCTCATTATATGAAAGGAATATGGTTACAGTTAACATACAGTTAGCCTGTTACTGAGACAAATGTAAAATGTACCCAAGCTCACACAGACAATCAATATCATAAATAGTTATTGCGAAGCTTCCTTATTGTGGCTACACAAAAAGTAAATAGGTACCGGTAACTTGTTTTTATTTATAATTATTTTCTTGGGACAACAGTAGGAGGAGAGACTACATCCATTATCTGCATGTGGTTTTCGATTTAAAAAAAAAAATAAAACCAATGATAAATGACTCTGCTACGGACATTAGCATTGCATATTCAGTGGGAGAGCATTATCAATAAGCTTGCACATTAAGAACTCCATAGCCTGGCTCAACTTGGAATATGATATCACATTAATTGGTCAGCAGCCTTACTAGTAGCCATCTCTGTTCAGCTGCATAATATCACCAGGCAATAGCAAAAGCCAACATAAACACAGATAATGGGTTAGAAGAGATTTCTTCTACATCCTCCAGTGCGAGCTATCTATCTTAAGCCAAAAAAAAAAATCGTCTGGCAGTTGCAAAAGAAAAATATGTGTGAAATAACCGTAGTGGAGGGGTTAATGAAAATTACTGTTGAGTCGTTCATGAGGTACGCCAAATCGCATAAAAGTATTTGACCTAAATTAAGAATAAAAATGTACAAGACGTCAACGCTGTCGGTTAGGTAACTTTTATATATATCAGAAAGCTTTTCCAGGCTGCCATATTCTTTACACCAGCCAATATTCCCCCAGATCTTATCTTCTGTCACTACAGTATATACAGATCCAATAAATTCTTCAGTCATCTTTACATCTAACATTCCATCAAATCTTCTCTTTTGTCACTACAGCATATTACATTCCAACTAAATCCTTCCTCCATCTTCACAACATTCAGCATTGTAGAAACTCCCATCCTGACAACATCTAACATCCCCCAACACAACTTTTCTTTTATCTTCACGTAAGTTACATTCCCACTTGCCATAATTCTTCAACTCAGCGTCTCAAGCCATTACCCCCTCCCTGAACATTAGCGCTCCCTATAATTACCTTGGATAATTAATAGACGACACCAGTTATTAATCAAGCCTGCGTCAGCCTACGGTAATGAGTTTCTTCCCACAGGAGATGATACTGCTCACTGGTGGTGATGGTTGTGGTAGGGGGGGCAGCAGTAGTAGTGATGGTGGTAGAATGATACTGGTGGTGGCGGTGGCAGTAGTAGAATGATGCTGGTGGTGGTGATAGTGGTGATGATAGTCGAATGCTGGTGGTGGTGGTGATGGTGGTGGGAGACTGATACTGGCGTTGGTGGGGGAAGTGGAGTGGTTGTGGTACTGGTAGTGGTGCTGGTGATGGTTATGTGATAGTGGCGGAAATGTTTGGTGGTGGCGGTTGTGGAATGTTAGTGGTGGTGAATGTGAGTGGTGGTGATGGTGGTAGCAGTAATAGTTACGGCAGTCGTGGTAGTGGTGGTAGTGGGAGAGTGACGCCGGTTGTGGTGGTAGTGGCTAAATGTTGGTGGCAGTGATGGTGGCAGTGGTGGCAGCGGCGGCAAAGGTAGTGGTAGGAGGATAGTGAGAGATGAAGCAGTAGTAGTGGTGATGGTGGTGGTGGGTGGTAGTGCTAGTAGTGGTGATGGTGGTGGTGGGTGGTAGTGCTAGTAGTGGTGATGGTGGTGGTGGGTGGTAGTGCTAGTAGTGGTGATGGTGGTGGTGGGTGGTAGTGCTAGTAGTGGTGATGGTGGTGGTGGGTGGCAGTGCTAGTAGTGGTGATGGTGGCGGTGATGTTGCTCGTAGGAAAGCGAGAGCAGAACAAGTAGTAGCAGTCTTGGTGGTGATGGTAGCAGTAAGCCATTGAAAGACACACACGTTGTTACGAGGGGACTAGAACAGCGACAACTAAAGTAGCTGGAGTAGTATTCGTGGTAGAGCTGCTGCTATAGAAGTGGTGGTAGAATATTAGCTACGGCAGTGAAAAAGTACATGTTATAAAGAACAAGAGTTATGGTAGTGGAGGAGCATTGGTTGTAAAGTTGGTGCGGTAGTAGTTGTGGTGAAATAACAGTTATGGCATTGCAGTAGTACTGACTGCAGAGTTACTGTGGTAGTTGTGGTGGAAGAGTTATAGTTATGGTAGTGCGGTGGTATGAGTTCTAAAGCTGCTGTGGTAGCAGTCTTGGTAAAACAGAAGTCATGGTAGTAAAGTAGTATGGGTTGTTAAGTTGATGGAAGTAGCAGAATAACAGCCATGAGAGTGAGTAGTAGGGTTGCAAAGATGCTGTGACAGTGGTGGTCTTAGGGTAAAATTAACTACTCTGTCCCAAGGTTAAGTTCATCCAAGCAGAGTAGATGACTAATAAGTGGGTCAATTTTCATGTTAACTGGTCATGCCTATCTATCCGTCTATAGCCAGAAAGAGGTGAGCTCACACAAATCGCCTCCATGTCGCCCTGTCCTTTGCCCTCTGGCTGCCCTGCCTCCAACTCACACCTCCCTCTTTCATATTATCTTTCCATTCCATCCTTCCATCTCATCTTTGGTATCATCCTCTTCCTTTCCTACCTCCAACTCTTGCATACACACTCTTCTACTCAGTCTCTCATTCTCCGTCCTCCCCAAGGTCGTTATCAGACACATGGCCAATTCGGTGCAAGGTATAAGACGCTGCTGCTGTTCATCACTACCCCAGAAACAACATCTCGCCCTTTATATAGCATGATAATATTGTCTGAGAAAACAAGTGCTCTGTGGATGCAACTCTTGGCCACAAAGGTTATGATATACCAACTCCTACACAAGACGGCTGATGCACTAGATATCGACGTAAGTGCTGTGTGTGTGTGTGTGTGTGTGTGTGTGTGTGTGTGTGTGTGTGTGTGTGTGTGTGTGTGTGTGTGTGTGTGTGTGTGTGTGTGTGTGTGTGTGTGTGTGTGTGTTTTACGGAGTGAGACTAAGAACCGCGACAATATAATATGCGAAAACACACACACACACACACACACACACACACACACACACACACACACACACACACCTCTCTCTCTCTCTCTCTCATGTCATCATCTAAGCGGAAAATCAACAAACATCCATATCTCCCTACTTAATCCGATTTCCCTAATGCCCCTATTGCTCTGATGGGCTAATTGATCGCCTGACGTACAGTATTAATAATGGGTTCTGACACGCTGTATGTACTGTATAAAGGAATCAGAACATACAATAACTTAGGTCCTATTAGCATACAGGTTTCCTTATCGATGACGTACTGATTTATGCTTAATTTTTGTAATTACCAGATGATTTTTTTTCTTTCGCTTAAGAGTTTTATTTTTTACAGGGACGAGTTTTCATATACAGGCACGGATTTAAGGGACGGGTAGCGTACTGGGCAGACCAATGATTATATAACGAAAAAGTATTATTTACCAAAACATATGCAATAAATACCTTACATTAATATTTTCAGAAAATCATTTTCATAAAAGAAGGTTATTATTGCACCTCATCTATTACTAAAAAAAGGACAGCAGGAGTGCATTCTGATTGTTTAAATAATCAAATGGTAATTCCGGTTGGAGTATAGCTCCCCCCACCTTTTTTTTTTTCTTTTTTCCAATGTGCACGGATCCAGCTTCCAATATCACCTTCCTTACTCCATCACTGCCTTTGGTCTCTACTAAGATAAATAAAATAATCTGGTGGTAGCAATAATACAATTCGAAAAGGCGTTATCGGATTAAAGATGTTCAGGTGCTTTGATATCGCTCCATCCATATAAATATTAAATAGGCTAAATACTTTATGATATATATGTACGGCGGATGGAGAAGGCAAAAGTAAAATGGAGGAAAAATGGGGGACATCAGAGATGGGGAAAACAACAGAGAAAACACAAAGACGAAGCTGATTAAAGAAAAATGGAAACAAACATTTTGAAGAAAAGGAGGAGGAGGAGGAGAAAAGGAGAGGACAAGGAAGAGAAGAGAGAGAGGAAAGGAATTAGGAGGGGGAGTAGGGGGCACAGCTTATGACCAAGTTCTGAAGGAGGGTTGGCGAGGCATAGAGCTGGGTTGAGGAGGAGGAGGAGGGCAAGAGAGAAGATGTTATTGCAGAGTTACGAGGTCCTTGGTGGGGGCCCGCTCGTAGGTGGGAGTGGGCTTATGGTGGGGCGGGAGTGTGTATCATAGGGGAGATAAGGTGAAATGGGGAGATGGCAGATAGTGAGGGTCAGAGTGGTTCTACAAGGCAGTGGAAGGGGCAAAGTGGTGGGAGAGAGATTAGATGGGCTTGTGGGGAGGAGGGAGGGGGAATCGTGTTCTAGGTGGGGACTTGGTAACGTCTATTCTTTTGCGACTTATTATGCATTTTATGACATTTCCTTTTTTGTCATTTAGATACCCTGAGAATCATCATAGTTTGCTCTCTCTCTCTCTCTGTAACGTTCAAGAGGATTAAACATGAAATTTGCAATATAAATCACAAACGAAGAGGTGCTAGGGTCTTTTGTCCTACCTACAATTCGTCCCTGGGTACTTCAGGAGATGGAGTGAGAGAAAGTGGATGTTTTACGGACTGATGGAGTGTCATATCGATCGTGAGACAAAGAGGAGGAACGGGGAGACACATACACACAAAAGAAGACGCTAGTATATGAAAAGTGTGGTTTACAATGATACAAGAGAATGGCGCAGAAATCTTATTGGTCGATGTGAGAGAGAGAGAGAGAGAGAGAGAGAGAGAGAGAGAGAGAGAGAGAGAGAGAGAGAGAGAGAGAGAGAGAGAATTATTGCAAGTAAGTATATTACAGAACAGTGTTGGGGTCTACGGTGGGAAAAATACGGTGACGAGAATGAAGATCACAAGAGAAAAGGTGAATGTTCTTACAGAAGGGTGACTAACAATGTATTATATGAGACCTACAGAGGTATAAAATAATTCTGGCAACAGATGAAACCAGTATTACAGAAAGTTATTATAAAATGACGGAAATAAACGTCCTAAATATGGCCGATGCAATACGTGCAGCTACTGACATAATATCGATTCACTCTGTTAGACAAATATCGGTGCTGGAGAGGGACGCCTTCGTGTGGTGACGTTGTTTTAACTGGGTTGTGGAGCTGCCCGGCTAAACAAACGATCCTTAACACTCTCCCTATCCTACCAAATGGAGGATGGCGGACAGCAGGAAGAGGACAACTTAAGCCTGCAGTCCACTGGGTATGCATTTCAGATGAATCTGGGGCTTCTATTACTTTTCCGATAAAAAGCGAGACAGTGGGCTAGGATTCTCGAAAACCACAGAAGCAATCTTCGGAATTCAAACTACTCTTCAAAATTCTACGTAAGGGCTTCAGAATTATTCGACGATAAAGTGGCAGTGGTAATAATGAGAGTAAGTGGAAGAGGGACAAAGTGGGTTAGTGGGTGGATAAAGGTGGAGATGAGAGCACAGTGGATGGAAGGGGGGAGTGGAAGAGATGGGGTGGAGTCGATGGAGGGAGGGGGAAGGATGCGGAGGGAGAGACTTGGGAGCGGAGTGGTGTGTCTTCTGTAATGTGGACCAGAACGGGTTGTGTTAGGTTGTGTGGGTCACAGTGGGTGTATTTAGGAGGTAATGGTAGGGTTCTCTGTGCCTCTAATGGGGATACTATAAATGACAAGGGAGGTCTTGTGGTAGGTAGGTTAGTGTAACAGTCGCCTGGTACGCTCGAAGGCTAAGTAGGATTGCATAAGTGTGTGTACTGTAACTGTAATATCATATGAACAATTAAATGAACCACTTTAAGATTGGTAACTTTGAAGGACACGACGATACGAGATGGGAAAGTGATGTAATTTCGAGAGTGATAAGGGACGTTTCGTTACACCTGTAAGTAGGTTACTGTAACAAATGCTCGGAAAGCTGGCAGGTAAAGCAGGATTGTCGAAGTATGGGTACAGTATCTAGAATATATTATGGACGATTATTTGTGCATCATTAAGACTGACACTTATGAAAGATACGGAGTTAAAAGAACCGAGTGATTTCTTGCTGGATGTAGGTTACAATAACAATTATCGGAATGACTGATCGCTAAGCAGGATCCTGTAATTTCCGGTGCCGTGGCTGAGATATATACTGACACTTAAATATACACCGTTAAGACTAACAGCCAAGAACGACAGGGAGATCAGAGAAAGAGTGATATCAATAATCTGATAAATAAGCCGGAGTGAATGATACACACTTATAACGACAACATCGAGATGTATTCACCTGCCTACAAATGGTTTAACAACATCCATGACCCTCCCCCCCCCACACACACACTGGAGAAGAGCATTAACCAGGTTTATTTTTCACGCTGCAGAAAACACATTTATGAGAGGAGTTTTATCAGGAGGCGAAAAAAATAATCGCGAGTTTTCTTTATCTGAAAAAATAAAGAATATTTTCAATCTAATCAGATGGACCTCTCATTATCAGCTATCGCACCGGGTATTTTTTTAGACTTGTTCCAGGGCAGGGAGTGAAAAATGGCAGCACCCGAGAGCCAGATTATGTTATCTCTTAAAACTCTTAACATTTTCACCTCCATGTGCAGTCCTCCTTATTTCACTCACTACCAGAGCGCCTTCCTGAGTTGTATGAAATACTGTGTTAAAAGAAACAATGAAAATATATGCCTAATCGTACTGAAGGAGTAAATCGATGTTAATTCTAAACACTTCAATACAGCAGGAATTCTCAAGATGAATGTATTTATGTTCGCCTGGTGGCAGTAAAATAATAATAATAATAATAATAATAATAATAATAATAATGATAATAAGTCCTCATACTGATGGGGTTCATGGAGACTTTCTATTCCGGATCCTGGGTGGTTTCGTTTCGTTTTGTTTCGTGGTATAAAAAGAAGTAAATATGAGCAGCAGTCAAAATGGAACGTAAAAAAAAAAAAAAAAGGAAAACGGAACACTAAAAAAGAATACTAAGCAACGTCAAAGGAGGACCTAAAAGAAAACAAGAAGGATCATGAAAGGAGGGGACTAGAAGAAACAAAGAACCGCCTTGGAGGACTTAGGGAAAAAAAAAATAAAAAAAACGAACCGTCAAAAGAAGCCTTGTGCTAACTGGAACACCCATCAAGAAGGTGCCTAAAAGAAGATAATAAACAATACATATGAAGATAAGGAGGATCGTCAGAAAACAAGACAAGAAGAACAGTCAAAGGGACAAATAAAACAAGAGAGGGACCGTCAAAGGGGGGACTAAAACAACAGCCATAGGGAGGACCAAAACAAAACAACCGACAAAGGGGGAACTAAAACGGCAAAAGAAAAACGAAGAAAAAACACTTCTTGGCAGTGAAAATGCGCCCTCCTCTTTCCCCGGATCGGAGGAGCAATAAGCAGTGTTTATGTTGGTTATGTGGACACGCTCGGCTAGTTCACTCCAGACCCGCGTTTGTTTTGATGGTAGGGGAAGGAAGGAAGGAATGGAAGAAGAAAGTATGGAGAGAATGAAGGAGGGATGGGTAAATGGACGGATAAATGGGGACGCTTGGTCAGTTCACCCAGACCAGAGAAGGAAGGGTGGAGTGAATGAAGAAAAGAGAGAACGACAGAAGGAAACAGGGAACGAAGGAAGGTACGAATGGAGGGAAGGAAGGAGCAAAGTTCGAGTACAAATGAGAGCAAGTCTACTGGTACTTGCGAGACTGATTATCACCGGAAAAAGAGGTAGGACTGAAGGAAGGACGATAAGAGTACAAAGGAAGGTAAACAATAACATACTTAGCAGTCCACTGAGGCTGTTTGTTAGAGAAAATATTATAACTACATCTAATTCTATAAGTAGCAAGATAGGAAAGCAAGAAGGTAAGAGAAAAGAAAAAGGAAAGAAGACAAAAAGAAAGACGAAGAGAGAATGGAGGAAAGGAAAAAATGAAAACGGAAGAATGGAAGGAAAAAATAGAGTGAAAGGCAAGAAAACAGGCACGAAGGAAGGAAGGAAGGAAGATGGGATGGATGGGAAGCTATGGAGAGACGCCTGACTAATTCCCATCAGCTCCCTCCTTTTGTTTTGATGTTAAGGGATACAGGCGGGCATCTGAAAGAAGGATGAAAGGAAGGAAGAAAATACGGAATGAATGAATGAATGAAGGAAGGAAGAAAGGAAGTAAAGAAGGAAGGAGAAATGTATAAATAAATGACTGACTGACTGACTGACTGACTGAATGAATGAATAAATAAATGCAGGAACGAAGGATAGGCAGAAGATTAGAGACAGCGGAATGGTGAAAACAGGCAAGACATAAACAAACTTATTAGAAGTGAGGGCAGAAAAAAACACAAATATAAAAAGTAACAAAAGAAACAACGCAGGTTAGTGAACGCAAGTCAGCTACGGAAGATGAAAGATAGGAAGTGGCCGAGGCGGGGACTGGGATGGTGAAAGGAATGAACAGTGAGACGGAGCAGGAAATGGAGTTCTCAGAAAAAGTAATTGAGGGATGAAGAAGAAACGCTGAAGTAAGGCGGTGGGAGGGAAATAAAAGTAAGGAGACAGAAAATGATACTGCGAGGCATGATCGGAACGGATGACCCGTGAATGATAGCCGAGAAGGATTATGAAGAGAAATGGAAAAGGGGGTCAAGGAAGAAAGGATAAGAGAGAAGACGGAATAGATATACAAGGACACAGTGGAGCGGTGTGAAGAGGAAATATAAGTTACGATGATAAGAAAGTGAAAATAGAATAATAACAATAATCAGAGAGAGAGAGAGAGAGAGAGAGAGAGAGAGAGAATAAAGAAGATACCAAATTATACAATCGAGAAGCATGATCCATGCAAATACCGACCATGCAATAAATAGAACAAAAAAAGAGAAACAAAAGATAATGAAAGGAATCTGATATAACAGGAAGGAGGGCTAAGATACAGAGAGGAGGGGATTCAAGAAGTTATTAATTAGTGTGGATAATCGGCCCATCTCGAGAACGTCTTACTCCCAAAGACTCAAGAGAAACTCCTTAAGATACTCGTAATGATTGAGCCTTAGATATATAATTCCTTGAGCCTATGTGGCGTGTGTACATGCCCTTATTCTCATTTAAAGAGCTTGAGAACATATCAGTAGAGACATTGGAGGGAATATTAAAGTAAAAAAAAAAGATGGAAGAAACGAGTCATAATAATAACAGCAGTAGTAGTAGTAGTAGTAGTAGTAGTAGTAGTAATAATAATAATTATAATAATAATAATAATAATTCACTTACGAGACTATCTTAGAAATCCGCCAACATCCCTTCTAACTACGGTCCCAATGCACATGATCATACAATGGCGTCAAGGGAGAGGAAAACGAGGGAAAGAGTTTGGGAGGGAGGAGAAACGCAGAGTTTGGAAGGGAGGGGGAAGGTAGGGGAAGAGACCGGAAGGGAGGGAGAAAGAAGAGGGGAAGAGTTTGGGAAGGGGGAGGAAGGGAGGGGAAGACTTTGAGAGGGTGGGAGACGAGGGAGGGGGGGGAAGATGATCCGACCAGAACACTTATTGAGGGTCATTGATTTGATGTAAGTTATGAGATCCCCGGAGGTCTGATACAGTAAAGCCTGATGCCGGAGCGATCTACTTGGGTTTATGGCTTGGAGGGATGGGGTCGGGGGGGGGGTGGATGGAATGTATGTTGGGGGGTGGAGGAATGTGGTAGTATAAGTGAAGTTGTGTGTGTGTGTGTGTGTGTGTGTGTGTGTGTGTGTGTGTGTGTGTGTGTGTGTGTGTGTGTGTGTGTGTGTGTGTGTTTAGGTTATACAGGGCTTAAGGGCTCTGATACACAAAGACAAGATAAATCCACAAAAAAATCTTAACTGTCCACTCTACCACTATTCAAAGTATTAAAAACTTTAGGTATACAGTATATGAGGTAAGATAACACATACAAGAGCAGATACATAAGTTCCTAAACATTCACACCTTTATACAGTTGGATATAAGTGAGAGATTCCTACTTTGTATAAGGACAACGAGGTATTTAACCAACACGCGCATATCTGACTACAGAAGCACACACACACACACACACACACACATACACACACAAAAAAACTCCACCCACACAAAAACCTCCAACACAAACAATCCCTGCCCCGACACACACAACCCCTGCCACCCCCACACACAACCTCTCCCCCCCGCCCCCCCCACACACAGCGACACATAATTCATCAACTACATGCAGACATAAAACCCCAGACAGATGAACTTGTGGGGACTCGAATTTTGCCAGCATCAGACAGAGAGGCTGGAACTCATGCATACACAAGCATCCTCACCGACACAAACTGGAGACTCACGGAACGAGGCTAGACGACGGTATTATTTAATTTTCATGTGTGGATTATTAAATTGTGACTCAACGCCTAAAGCCTAAAACATTACTTTATACAACATACCACTGTACATTTCAGATTTCAATGACCCACTCTACGCTGAATAAAACTATCTGATGTTAGCTGAAATAAAATACAACTGCCCGAAACATACAGGGTTAATGGAGAGAATATTTAGTGGGTTAATGAAGACAGTAATAACACTTTTCGGTTTTCGGTTCATACAACTCGCTCATCCAAAGATCACCTGGCCTTTGCTTGAATAGAATACTCGAGTTGTACCAGCCATGAGAGGGATAATTCTTGTGTGTGTGTGTGTGTGTGTGTGTGTGTGTGTGTGTGTGTGTGTGTGTGTGTGTGTGTGTGTGTGTGTGTGTGTGTGTGTGTGTGTGTGTGTGTGTGTGTGTGTGTGTGTGTGTGTGTGTGTGTGTGTGTGTGTGTGTGTGTGTTACACTACTGTTGCTGTTGCCAGACGATTTTCTTCAACTTAAATGAATATCCTAGTAGCGAAGGGTTTAATGAAGGCTCTGTCTAACCCCAACTCCCCAGTACAAAAGCCTCGCATAAGCTGAATAAAATCGTCTGGAAAATGTAACATTAATACGTAAAAAAAAAAACTCATGTTGAAGGAGAAAAGTGCGAGTCAATGAGCAAAAGCCAAATATGTTAACCCCTTCCACCCGAGACATCTTTTTTTTTTTTACTCCAGATCATTTCTCACCGTTTTATTAAATTCTGGAGAGACTTTGGAACTGATGTGATAAGATGTAGCTTTCATTAAATACTTCATCTTTAACAGACTATGCGTAAGTGTCTAATAATACAATAAATAAACCAATAAAATACAAACATATCACCTGAATGATGTGGTTAAGTCGTAATTCCTGAATATTAGAAGATTTCCTTATAATAATCTTGTGGTTGGGAAGATAACGTCCTTAATTTTCCCTGTATAATTACCCTGATTCTGACAAACTGAAGTCAAGCTCATGATAAAGGGAAAGAATATTAACCAATTCACTGCACTGATATCTATGCATGTAGTTTACGATATCGCTAGTGGACTTTATTGGCTTGGGAGACTCACAGAACTGCAAGGCTGGATACAGCCATCACTAACTCATTGGACACCTGAAGCTGTTTATAAGTTCAGCAAAAATCATCTGAAGGTAGTAAGAATGAACGACGAGAGCACTGTCATACTAAAGAGGTTCCAGAAAGGATCAGAATTGTCAGAATACACCGAGGTTTCTTTACATTTCCTTCTTTTTTCTTTTCTTTCTCATTCGATCTCTCCTCTTTTCATTCATTTATGTTTTAAATTTAGTTCTTACCTCTTCTTCCTTTTCTCTCTCCCTTACTATCTATTTATCTATCTATTAATCTATCCATCTGTCTTTCAATCTTTCTTTCTTAATCTATCCATCTATCAATCTCTCTATCTATTTATCTTTCATTCTTTCTTTCTTTGACTTTCTTGACTTATACGTGACGTTCCTTGAAGCAGCAGCAGCCAAGGCCTTCAAACAGGGAGAAGCTAAGCCGCGCCTCACTACGCACGCTTATGAGGGATTGGCGTGGGAGGCACACAAATAAAAGATAAAGAAAACCAACAGCAACAATAACAATAAAAAACACCGCCACCCCCGGCATCACTACCATCCTACCACCACCACCACCACCATCATTTCCACCACTACCATCACCATTTCTTCTACCACACTATCACCACCACTATCATCCTCACCACCACCACCAAGAACAATAATAATGCTAATAATAATAAATCCATCCATCCATAACCCAATAATTTACTGCACGTTCAGAAGCGTAGTATACTACTACTACTACTACTAATAATAATAATAATAATAATAATAATAATAATAAAGTTACATAACAAAAACTGATGAACACCAAACACACAAAATTTTGGTTCAGCATGAAAATAAGTTAATCTGCAAATCCAAACCCTTTTAAATGGAGAATTAATGTGCTGAAATATAATATCCTTTTATGACCTGCCACATAAAACAAATGTCACCAACACACACACACACACACACACACACACACACACACACACACACACACACACACACACACACACACACACAGTCAGCATCACCATATCATTGTTTCCACATTACAAATGGATTGGGTAGGAATCAGACACAGGAAAAATGAAAAAAACACAAAAGAATAATAACACACACTAGAATGCCCAGCGGAAAAGAGTTACATCCCCATTCATGCATCACTGAAAAGAGTAGCAAATGCTCTCCTTTTCCTATTGCTCTCTTTCCTCTGTATCACTAAGTCCTTTCATTACGAGGGCTTTCTCCAAGGTTACATATAATTGTGTGGCATTAACAGCAATAACATAACAATGACCAGAATAATACAAAACAAAGGCACTATACTGAAAGGGTTGATTGAGACTTATTCTAACTTCTTCAAAATGATTACTCCTTGGGATGTGCAAGAAAGCTTGTAACTAACAGTGATTATTCTTACTGATCTTTCATTTCTCTGTCTTCTCATGCACTTACTTTTACTATTATTTTGTTTAGCTACTTTTTACAGTATAGTGATCCATTCCTCACTGATTTCGTTTTCTCGTTTCCCATCCCACCCTCACTTTCTTTCCTACAATCCCATTCTCTTGTCATTCCTCCGCGCTAATCCTATCCTTCCTTTCATCCTTCCTTCTCTATTTTCGGTTTATTACTTACAATTTTCCGGTTCTTTGTAGTCAATCCTTTACCACTCCTTCCTTCCAATTTCTCTCTCTCTCTCTCTCTCCATCATTCCCTTTCCTCTACTATTTCTTATTTACTTTCTTCCAATTTTCTTTCCCTCGCATTCCTTAATATCCCTCCATCATTTCCTTTCCTTCGCATCCTTTTCCTTCCTCCACTTTCCCCCCAGCACACCAAAATAAACCTCCCCATCCCACTTCACCACTACACCCCCTTAGCCAGACACCCGACCAAACTCGCCTTCATTTTAATCTCCCAACGACAAAATGAATAAAACCGAGAAAGTGAGAGAGAGGCGTGTGGAAGCGCCAATGTATAGATTACATTACCAAGTTTGTGTGCGTCTGTGCCTGTGTGTGTTTGCCTCTGGATAGGTGTGTACATGTGGAATTACACACACACACACACACACACAATCCCATGAATAGTTAATGTGCTTTGTGATCATATCTGAAGTTAATTTCATCGCTTTTATATTCCCAAATGTCCAAATGATAAAGTGCCATCACAAGGCAGCGAATCATTAGTTATATCCGGTATGTATAATTTTTTCCCCATTGATACATACAAAGCATTCTAAGTAAGTGCAGTGTATTACATTGTTAAAAGAATGCATCATATAATTACAAAGATACACAAACTAAAACGGTGTAGCTCCAACGAAGAGGTATGTCGTAAGGGAAATTATTTATTAGCAAATTAGACAAACCAGTTTATTAATATTTCTGTGTATTCCTCTTTATCAGTTCATTAAAATCCCGTTCCACGCATTCTTCCTTTATTATAACACGTAGTCGGTATCTAGATGTTTTTCTTGTAGTATTTAACCCTCTCTCTCTCTCTCTCTCTCTCTCTTTCCAACGCTCCCTAACCCTTTTTTACAGCACAACCGCATCTCCCTCACAAATGTATTAACTCAACGATGCGACCAATCCTCTCTCTCTCTCTCTCTCTCTCTCTCTCTCTCTCTCTCTCTCTCTCTCTCCATGACCCAGTGCATCTGCCTCACAAATGTATTTACTGTAGCGAGCGAGGCGACCTGTGCCCTGCCCCCACCAGCCCAAGCTTCACATGCATTAAGGCTGCCCAGTGCCACGCTCCTTCATGCATACCAAGCTCACCCGCCCTCACTCCAAACCCACCACCCACCCACACCAACCCCACACCCACCACCCCACCCCACATCAACCCCCAAACCCACCACTCCACCCGACACTCCCTCACCCCACACCCACCATCCCACCCGACACCAGCTCCACGATCCAACACTCTTGGTTAAAAAATAAATGTATAAAAGTCCACACCATGCCCTCTATTTCCCCCCGCTGCGGACAGAACAAGGGTAAATAAAAACAGGTTATCAAACAATACAACATTGTGAATCAGAATAAGAAAATTAATCTATCAAGAACCAAAACTATAAATATATAACCAGGTACTGAATTAACGATAGCCCTTAATTTGGTGACTTCTCTTAGTCTTGTTCATAACAGACGATCATATCTAAGTAAGTAGAGATCCCTAGAGGTGAAGATGTTATAACCAGCCGATCCTAGTGATGATACTAGAAACTTAACTATAAGCCCATTCAGGTCGATTACCATTCCTGCTACCGCTAGGCTATTTCATTTAGCTAAGAGATCACTTGAGATAAAGGGATTAATGAAAAAAAATGTAAATCTGACTAAAATACTTGTTGAAATACCGAAACCTTTTGGAAGACAGACTGGATGAAAGGAATTAATGTTGCTTAACTAATCAATAACGAGAAAGAAAATGACTAAATAAATAAATGCTTCATGTGCACTGAAATATTTCGTCATGTGGCTCAGAAATGGAGAGGCTGAAAGGACCTGTTGATGAAATGAATATCCAGCGTAACGACGTAAAATACATGAAGGCATAATAAAGTCTCTATGTATTCCAATGTATTTAGGTACTCATGACGGGTCCTGCGTAAGGAAGTGGGTAGCGTTAATAAGAAAATTAATATGAAATGTTTAGCAAATACAACCCTCTCTGTACATTACCTGCCTATGATGCATCTGATGCTCATACTGTTATCTGGTTTTTAAATTTCTCTAGGTCAAGGACTTTTTAAAATTTTATGTTATTTTATTCTTCCCATGCGAAGTTTCATTCCGACTCAATATCCTCTTGTGTGTTAAAGATGCAAACCACGTGGATACTAACTTATTCTTCCTGCCTCTAGACAATTATATTCAGCTTAAAACAGGGGTTACACGCAGTCTTTATTAACCCCTTCACTATGGAATGTCCCTAAAAGTTGAATATCCTGATCTGGGGGTAGCAAACACAATAGTGAAGAGACGCCTCAGGCTTTTCACTATGAACATCCTAACAAAAAATACGTATAGTTAAAACTGAGGTACATATATTCAATAGTAATAGGGAAGTAGAAATGAGGATATTGGAGACTATATCGAATATCTGAAGTTCGAAAAATCTCGTAATCGGAGTATAATCAAATGATGGAATTAAAATAAAAAATACGTCAAAGCACTTAAGGAATTAATGAAAGGTGATGAGGATGAGTAACTGACAAATGTACTCGTGCACAGTACATTCCTTTTCAATATGATTAGTATAATATATATTTTTTTTTAATCAAGGTGCCTGATGGCTCATTTGATCGCTATGCACTGTGGCGACTATAAGATCTCCCCCTACATTAGTTTGCCATTAACGAATAAAAACCGTGACTGATGCTTCTATATCAGAGGAGTAACGTAGACCAAACCATAGGCAAATGCGATTCTACAATACACAGATGCCAATAAAATAATCATGCAGTCCTTTAATTTAACTGTGAAATAACAAGATGTAAACAGGATTAGATGAATAGGGAAAGACGAGGGAGATAAGAGACACATGGATAGCACAAATAGAGGGAGAAGAGGTAAAAAAAAAAGAAAAAAGGAAAAAGAAGCAAATTGTGAGGTAGGTAAGGGCTAATAAGAGACAAGGGAAAATGAGGGAGAACAGAGAGACAGAATTAGAAGGAAATGAATAAGAAAGAAAAGAGGACACAGGAGTGCAGTGGGGGAGGGAAGAGAGAGAGAGAGAGAGAGAGAGAGAGAGAGAGAGAGAGAGAGAGAGAGAGAGAGATAACACATGGGACCAAGGCAAAGGGAGATATGTGCAGACAAACTCTCACTTTTACAGCACATATTTATAGGGGAGAGGGGAAGCGGATGAGAATTAAAGGGTCTGAAATAGCTTGGATAAAATGGGAAGAGAGGAGATAGGATGAGTGAGGAGGTGAAGAGGAAGAAGAGGAGGAAAAAGAGAAAGGAGGGAGAAAGGAAGATAGAATGAAGAGGAAGAAGAGGAGGAAAAACAGAAAGGAGGAAGAAGGGAAGATAGAGGAAAGGGAAAGAAGAAAAAGAGTAGAGGGAGAGAAGGGAGTGGTAAGAAGAAAATAGGGAAGAGGAAAGAAATATGAGTAGGGAGAGAGAAACGAGACAGAGGCTAAAGAGGGGAGAGAAAAAAAGAAAAAGAGGGACGGGAGGTAGGTGTTGAAAGGGAAGACGAGAAGAAAGGGGGGAGGGAGATGGAGGGACAGAAGCGATGAGGAAAGTGAAAAAAAAAAGGAAAAAGGAAGAAAAAATGGGAAGAACTAAGTAGGAGTAGAGGAAGCCGGAAGGAAGACAGGGAATAACAGAGGAGAGGGGAGGAGAAGAGAGGTGAGGAGAGAAGGAAAGAACGGAATGAAATGGAGGGAAGAGGAAAAGAGAAAGAGAAGTGAAGAAGTGGAAGGAACCAGACAAAATGAGAGGTAAAGGAGAAAGGGGGAACTGAATTAATGGAGGAGGGCGTGGAAGAAAAAGTGCACTACAACAAAAGAAAAGAAAATGAAAGCAAGGGAGAGAACAGTAAAGGAAAGAAAATATGGCTGAAAATATGAGTGGTACATAAAGAAACAGGATATGAAGAGAGGCTGAGAGCTGGAAAAGAAATTATGAAAAAGAAATTCGTCGACAAGAATAAGAAATGAGATGAAAAGATGGCAAAAGAGAAAATTTATAATACTGATGGAAAACAGAAATAAATAACACGACAAACAGATAGAAGGGGAAATAGAATAGCAACGAAGAGAAAGATAAAAACGTAAAGGAAAGGTTAAATTGACAGGAAAAGTAAGGGAAGGCAAGCGTTAACAACAACACTGAAAACATACACAAACACGTGAGAGAGAGAGAGAGAGAGAGAGAGAGAGAGAGACAAGGATGATAGGGTGAAGAAGGAAGGAGAAAAGATGGAGAAGGCAGGATGGGAGAGGAAGGACAATTATGGAATGAGATAATTATGAAAAGAGACTTAAGAAAAGAGGAAAAGAGAAGAAGGATCGAAGTGGGAAAGATGGAGAAGGGGTCAACAAGGATGGCAGAAATAGAACGGAGGACGAAGAAGGGGTGATGAAAGAGAAAGGAAAGGTCCAGAGGTGATGAGGGAAGGGGGAGAAAGAAAGGAGGGGTGAAAGAGGAGGAGGGAGCAATGCAGGAGTGAAGGAGAAGGGAATAAAGACGGAGGCGTGAACGAAGGAGGAGGGAAAAGATTGAGGAAGGATGAAAAGGGAGAAGGATGGAGGATGGGAGAATATATGAACAGGTGAAGGAGGAAGGGAGGGAGACAGGAAAGACTAAGATGGAGTGAGGTAGGGAAGGGGAGGGCAGAAAGACAGAAAGATGAGAGAAGAGGAAGGAGTGATGAAACAAGGAAGAGAAACTAATGGAGGGGTGAAGGAATGAGGAGGGAAGGAAGATGAAGATGAACGGGTGAAGGACGAAGGGAGAGGAAGGGAAAGATAAGAATAACTGAGGAAAGAGGAGGGGGGAGATGGAGGGATGAGGGAAGGAGAGGAAACATAAAAACATGGACATGTAGGAATGAAAGAGGGCCAGGGAAAGGATTCGGTTGGAAGAAAAAGAAAAAAGAATATTTGGAGAGGTGATGGAGGGAAGAAAGATGAAAACAATGATGGATGAGAGGGGCAGGGAATGAAAAAGGGGGGGGGGAGAAGAAGAAGAAAAGGAATTTTAGAGAGGTGATGGAGGGAAGAAAGAAAAGAGTGATGGAAGAGGAGGGTGTAGGGCTTGGAAAGGGTCGTCGTGGGTTAGAAGGAGCGATGAAGTTGCTGATAGAGATAGATAGGGCGAGGGGTGGTGAGGTAACATGATAGCTTAGACAGGCTCTCTATAGGCTTCATATTCCCATCTGTAGGGTTATACAAGGGGAATTTATAGGATGGCCTGATTCTCTCTCACTTTTTGACTTTTTTGGGACGACAATACTTTTTTGACAATATTTTCTTTTGTACTTTCCTTGCATCCCATTTATAAGGTTATACAGGTGAGACTGATAGGGTGCCTGTTTTCTGTAATCTGATTTTTTACGATATTACTCTTTTTAACAAGGTTACTTTTATATTACCTGTATATTACATTTTGTCTAACGCTACGGCATCATACAACCGAGACCTGTAGGCTACCCTGATTCTTTCATATTTAGGATTATTTGCGTGGGGATACTGCTGTTTAGAATGCCTTTTTCATAGCAGATTATTTTTTTTCTTGCATTTTCGTCCGGAAGGTTTCCCTGTTTCCCGCTAACATTTTGACTTTATTTTGGCGGAGTAGTTTTCACCTTGACTAGCTTCTCCAACAATCGAATACTTTTTTTGCATTATATTTTTCTGGACATCGCTAAAATTATAGAGAGAAATAAAAAGTTGGGCTGCTTCTCTCACACATCTTAACCTCTTTGTGAAGGTGATAGATTTTTTTTTTTTTTCACTAGGATTTTGATACACACTAGTTTTCTTTCTTTTATTGTATTAAGGAACATTAAATTAACGTAAGGAACAAATGCAGAATAAGTCCCACATAAATACTTGTTAGTCCATACAATAATGAAGGAACGATAAATAACGATATTCTAGAGGATTAATATAAGTTTCTCTCTCTCTCTCTCTCTCTCTCTCTCTCTCTCACACACACACACACACACACACACACACACACACACACACACACACCAAGAAAAGAGGATCCAACCCACACCAAACACGGCAAATATTTGGTGACAAGACAAGGACAATAGAGGTGAGGGGAGAGGGAGGTAAGGTAGGGGAGAGAAGGGAAGAATGGAGAGATGGGAGGTAGGGAGAAAGGGAGGAGGGGAGAGAGAGGGAGAGAGAGTGAAGGGTGGGAGAGAAAAGGAAGAAAACAAGTACGGAAGAAAGCAGGAAGGGGAGAAAAGGAAAGGGTGATGAAGATGATGAAATGGTGAGAAGATATGTGAAAGGGAGGGAGGAGATCTGAATGAACTCACAGCAACATAAAGCGAGGGAAAAATGAAGAAAGGGAAGGGGAAAGAGGGGTAAAGGGAAGGGAGAGAAGGCAGGAGAGAGGCAGTGAGAGATCAGAGGGGAGAGGATAGGTAAGGAGAGAAGGAAGGGGAAAGAAATAGAAAGAAAGGAGGAAAGGAAGGAAGGAAAGGAGGGGATGGAAGGGAATGGGGGATAAGAGAAAAGGACAGGTAAGAAAAGAAGTAAGGAGGGAAGCAGAAGCAAGACAGGTGAAAGAATGGGAGAAAATGGAAGGTCAGGAAAGGAAGGGATGGAAGAGAATGCAAAACAGAGGAGGGATGGTGGTCAGGAGAGGATAGGGAATGAGATGATGAAAGGGAGAAGATAAAGTAGGGAGAAGAGTGAGGAAGGAGAGAGTATCAAAGAAAGGTGCAGGAGGAAAAGGGGGAGAGGACAAACAAGAAGGGAGAATATCAAGAGAGAGAAATGAAGAAAGGAAAGAAATGCAGGGAAACAAACGCACAGAGAGAGAGAGAGAGAGAGAGAGAGAGAGAGAGAGAGAGAGAGAGAGAGAGAGAGAGAGAGAGAGAGAGAGAGAAGGATGGGATGATGTAACAATTGATAAAGAGAGCATATGAAAAAATAGAGGAGGGGAAAAAGTGCTAAGATGCAGGAAGAAACAGATGAAAAGTTAAAGGATTGAATATGAGGGAAAGTGAGACTGAATATCTCTCTCTGTCTTCCTATCACCCCATCCTTTTTCCCCCATTACGGGCCTAGAGATTCGTGCTAGGTTACTCAGTCCTGATATTTAAGGGAAGGATGGCTGAAATCGATGACCCATGAGTGGCATTACGTAAGCGATAAACCCCAACCACTCCTCGGATGGAAGACCTTATAGACCTCATCCTACTGGAGCTCCTAAGCCTACCAGACCGTCAGACACCCATTAAGACCACCGGGGAGACCATTTATGAAAAGGGGAAGATGGACGGAGAATTAGGGATAGATTAAAAGGAAACAATTAGATAGGTAATGGTGAAAGGAGAGAATACAGGAAAAGAAAATGAGAGAAAGAGAGATGAAAAGGAAGGAGAGAGGTGGTGAGGACGAGGAAGTGAGAATTAAAAGTAAAAAGGAAAGTTGGATTCGATAGGAAGGGAAAATAAGAAATAGGAGGAGGGGATGGTGAACGAGAATAAAAAGATGTGATAGGATGGCATACAGGAAAATGGAGTGAGAGGGAGGGAAGAACAGGAGAGTAAGGGAGGGAGAGGAAAGATAGAGGAGGAAGGGATGGTGGGAGGAAGTAAGGAATTAACGGCGGAAGAGGAAGGGAGGGAAGGGATGGGAGAGTGAGGTAAAAGAGGGGAGAGAAAACATGGAGGAAGGGAGGGAGGGAGGGAGGAAGATATAAGGGTGGGAAGAAGGGAGAGGCAACAGGAAGGGAGAGGGGGGGAAATGAAAAAGGAAGGGAGGAAGAGAGGCAGGAAATGTAGGAGAGATGAAGGGAAAGACAGATGTAGGAAAGGTAGGGGAGAAGAAGGGAAGGAGGGGAGATGAAAGGCAAGAAGGAGGGAAAGACAGTAGGGGAGAGGAAGGTATGGAGGAGAGATGACAGGAAAGAAGAGGAAGGTGAAAGGAAGGGAAAGAGGCGAGAAGGGAGTAAAACCTATGCAGAGAAAGAATGAGGGATAAAAGAGGATGGATGAAAGTGAACAAAGAAGAGAGGCATAAAGTGACTGAGTGAATGTGGGGGGATAAAAGAAAGAAACGAAATGGGAGGGGAGGAACAAAAGGAATGAAGGGAGGATGGAACGCACAGAAAAGGTGTACAAAGACAGATTCATACATGCATACAGAAACAGATAGACAGATAGATACATACACACAGAATTATAAGGGACGATTATGGACAGACAAATAAATAAGCAGATACACATACAAAAAGATACAGTTGAGACAGAGAGAGAGAGAGAGAGAGAGAGAGAGAGAGAGAGAGAGAGAGAGAGAGAGAGAATAAATATGAGGGTAACGAATGAAGTAAACACAGTTAGCAAACAGGGGAGACAGAGAGGGAAGGGGAGAGAGTGAGAGGAGAGGGAAAAACACAGAAGATAAATGGATAATGGAGGGCAGAAAGTAAAGAGCGAATATTTGGACAACAGAGCAGACTGAGAAGGACGGAGCGAACTAAAAAATATATATATAACCTGAAAGAAAAATAAACGCTTTCAATCCGGAGAAGTATTTTTAGATTTTTCTTTAGTTTTTTCCATACTGACTCGCAGGGGAGAAGGACGCCTTAACGTAGTGGCACCATTATGACCAGTCGGTTCAACTGCCAGGTTATGTAAAACGTGTCACATCTACTTCCCTATCCCCCAAAAGGAGGAAGGCGGACTGATGGAAGGGGCAACTTCATCCTGCAGTCCACCAGGTTCACAGTCGAATAAGTCTGGGGTTGCAGACGATATCATGTGGCATTTAGAGAGATTTTCTGAACTGGAGCGATTAGAGGTACCCTTCCTTAATCTCTTCAATAATCGCGGGCTTTCCCTAACAGAATAGAGTCGTCCGGTGCTGGAAAGAGTGTAATGAAAGCGCAGACTCCCAGGCTCCTATGAATCACTTTCAGATATATAAAATAGTCTGCCGCTGCCTTTCTTCTTTACTAACCTGTTTTATTCTCACAGTTTTATCACATTTTTGTAGAACCTGCCTAGCATGGAGCAACTGGCCTACTGCAGTTATCCTCCCTTCTTGTGGTCTTATGTTCTTTGTTAGAAACACGAGTTGTATCGACGAAGAGAGGGTAACAAAATTATTACCCTCTGCCTCCTGTATCTCATTGTTAGCTGCATAAAATCACCTGGCGCTAACTGGAAAAAATATATATATACACTCTTCTTACCTACCTATGGTTCAGATTTTCGTCCTTTTGTAGAATATTTCATGAAGGTCAAATGGAAGAAAAAGACAATACAGGAACTATGGCTCTGCATCCTTTACACAGCAGTCCTTCGTAACTAGCAAAATATTTATTGTTAATCTATTTTTGCAACTCAGCAGCCAATTTGGAGAGATGGCAAATTTAGGTCAAGTTAGAGCAAAAGAACTGTAGAGTGGTTAACCCCTCCACTCCAAAGACGCTTTCTCCACCGCACTCTAGGTACTTCCAGAAAACTGTATATAAACTGTGAATGGGAATCTAGTACTAAGATGTTAATGCAGGCTATATATATAAAATTCCTCGATAGTTCATTCATTTTGACTTCAAAGAGATTGTCGTCGTTTTCTGCTTCATTTCCCCTGACTCTGTGGCAGAAAAAGACAAAAGTATGACTCCATATTTTTTCCATAGTGCTTCTTCGTGACTAGCACCATCTTCTAGGGCTAATCTCTTCTTACAAGCACTGAAGACGGTGAGATGACAAAATGACACCTAGTAAAAGTGTACAGAGGGTAGTTATAAAAGTCTCCCCGAAGTTGAATATAATTGTTTGGTGGTAGTAAGAACAAAATAAGATTTTAGAAATATGAGCCAAACCAACTGCTGATGGTGGAGGTCACTAGAGAGGTCAGAAACCTGCCAATTGTAGACGAAAAGATAAAGGTAAGTAATGGTGATAATGTTCTCGTAGTGAGGGGGGCCAAGGATGATCGCTCTTTGTCTGTCTGTCTGTCTGTCTGTCTCTGTCTGTCTGTCTGTCTGTCTGTCTTTCTCTCTCTCTCTCTCTCTCTCTCTAAGATGGTAAAACTGAACCAAGGTTATTAAATGTATCAGGTGGAGAGTTGATACTTTCATATACAATTATTTGAAAAAAAAAAAAAAAAAAAACTAATAATAAAAAGGTGAAAATCTCAGATGAAATCAATGTTACAGGGACAAAAGAAGAAATGCTCAGTGTAAGAGGTTATCACTTTGGTTCCTATGGCTCACTCTCGGCTAAATAAAATCCTATGACGTTAACTGGAGTAAAATGACAGACTTGCTCTAACGCTGAGAAGATGAATGGTGACAGTATTAACAATCTCAACCCTTTATACTATCAGCTGAACAAAATAATCAGGCTCTCGCTGGAACAGAACCTTAAAGTTCTCTCGACCATGAGAGGGTTACCTGAGATTAATCTTACACTACTTTGTCACAGAGATTAATTAGGTCATGTCAAAGCCCGCACAACTAGTATTCTCAGTTGTCAACACTGCCTATCGTCACACATTTCCCTCGTTCTCCAATTCTCTAAAAAGGGTACAAGAAAAAATGTAAGGCAAACACATATTCTCTGGCAAAAAATATATCACGGCTAAAAAAAAAATATTCTGGAGCAAACAAGCCCATCGAGACGAGCAAACATTGCACAAGTCCTCAGGTTTACACAGTTGACAAAGACATATATGCTGCTTACGTAATCTGCACGAGTACAATGTAAACCGTCTGAACTCTTTACTCTAATAAGCATTATGATTATGGTCAACAGGACTACACATCTGCGTGTGTGTGTGCGTATATATATATATATATATATATATATATATATATATATATATATATATATATATATATATATATATATATATATATATATATATATATATATATATATACCTTACACTACTTACCCACACCGTGACAACAATACTATTTGCAGGCGTTTTACACTCAGACATACGTACCTGTGGAAAGAGGGAGAAATTAATTACCAAATTGTCATCACACACACACACACACACACACACACACACACACACACACACACACATTACATTACATATATATATATATATATATATATATATATATATATATATATATATATATATATATATATATATATATATATATCGAATTCTCGAACTATACTCTGAAAGATTACGAAAAAAAGTTCTTCAATGCTAAGTAACGTACTCTGAAATGAAAAATGAAAAACAGAAAAACACCTAGGCAGGAGTGAGAAGATAGTAGCTGGTTCAGTAAAAGCACAGCCAACAATGAGAAGAGACAACACAAACAAGTAAGGACATTAGAGAAGGCCGCCGTGCTGACAGAAAAGAAAAAACTAAAAGGCATTGAAAATAAAAAAAAAACGAGACAATGGAGGGATAATAACATGTACTACGAAGACTGTGAGTTCAGAGTAAGAAAACAGCGGAAACTGCAATGGCATGGGAAAAAAAAAAAGTGATCCAGCAGTGACAGAGAGAGAAGAGACAAAGTAAACAAAAACAGACTTCAGAAAGAAGGACAAAACAGAGCCAGCCAGGGAAAGCAGGGCAGCAACATAGTAGGCAGATACACACCAGGCACAGAGCGAGCAGAGGCAGACAGAAGGGACGGAAAAATCAGCCAGGCAGAAAAACTAAGACCCCGAGGTAAGAGGGGAAACAAATACACATGAAGGAGCGCAGAAAGAAAGGGCAGACGAAAAACAACGAGAGGGACAGCGGTAGGGCAAGGGAAAAACAAAGATTACAATGAGAGAGAGAGAGAGAGAGAGAGAGAGAGGGGGAGAGAGAGAGAGAGAGAGAGAGAGAGAGAGAGGTTGGGGGAGTCGAGAGGGGGGGCAGTAAGCGTGACCGGGGTGGGTGATCAGCGGCCAACATTTACTGCCATAACTCGACCCAAAGTTAATTTACACCCAATTAAAGCTGACGAGGGCAGCCGGGGGACCTGACTCTACCCTCTTCCCCTCCTCACAGTCCCCTCCCTCTCCTCCATCCCCTCCCCCTCCCCCTCCCTGGTTAACTCGCTCCCCCTCTCCCCTCTCTTGGTTAACTCGTTCATTCCCCCAACCCCTCTGGTAGATTCGCTCCTTCCCCTTTCAGTTTCCCCCAATTTTACCCCCACCCTTTGTCCCTTTTCCCCCCCCTTCCCCACCTTCATCCTTCTTGGTTAACTCTCGTTTTTCCCCTTCCTGGTCAACTCGCTCCCCCTCCTCCTTCCCTCTCCGGATACCCTAGCCAATCTACTTTTCTCTTTCTCACGGTCTTTCTCCAGCGTCCCCCCCCCTTTCTCCAATCCCCCTTCCCCTGGTCGTTCACCTCGTCCCCCACTGGTTAACTCAATTCTTCCCTTTCTCATCATTTTCCCCTCCCTCCAAGGATCCCCCCCTCCTGGGCAACTCTCCCCCTTCTTCTCCACTGTCAACCCACTCGCCTCCCTCCTTCCATACCTTCTTCTCGTCTCCACTCTTCTCCCCGCCCCAATCCTATCTCCCCACCCTTTCCTCCTCGTCTGGTATAAGAGGCAGGGGGGGAGAAGAGAGTTCGAGGGGAGCAGGTCAAATCTATACCGACGAGACATGAATAATTTTGGAAAGAAGTTACATAAATGAAAAGAAATATTACCGCCAGAAAATATGCAAGAACAATGGAAATAAGAGCCATTTTTATAACGTCAAGTTACAAAAATGGCACAGAATATTATAATCTGTTAAAATATACATGGAAGCTAAAGAATAATTAAAACGAATCACAAATGAGACGTCAATATTTGCCACAACGAAGTAGAGACTGACGGCAGTATGACGAAAAATAAAAAATAAAAAAAAAGAATGATTAGCTGATTGGTACTTTTATAAGTAAGGTCACCTTGCGACAGAAATAAAGTAAAAAGCCACGTCATAAAATAAAGTGAATGTTATGAAGATGCAGGTAGTGTTAAGCATATGGAAGTGGTGACATCTGTTGGTGGGAGGACAGACTACAAGATAACCACGGAGACTGGCAACATCTTGTTTCCAAAGTTCATCGGCGCTTCCATGTGCAAAAGATGGTACTGATGACATACTGGTCACCTCTAACCTACAGAGACAGAAATAGGTATCTTCCCAATATCTGACGAATACATAGCGGAAATGCCGAACAATCTGAAACACGCACTAGCAGAGACAGGGTTTTCATTGTATTGCGCCAGCTGTAAAGTTTCTTCAGACGTTACTGGGAAGACAGTTGTTTCTCTACCTGTACACACAACTGTTATATCAGCTACGAAAGCGACGAATATACGGTAAAAATACAGGAGAATGAAAGTAGGAAATGCCGTTATTACATGTTTACAAATAAAAGATAATAAACATTTGTTAAAATTCTTAAGTAAAATAATTCTAATCAGTTCTTCACACGCGACCAAAATTTCGGTAACACTTCCCTGCCGGCTGTGGCAATAGAAAATGTTACATGAAAATTTAACTGTGACAGCAATATGAAGCATACCACAAGAGAGTAAGAGAAGAAGGAAGCGTGGATACTGTCTGACGTTCGGGAAATAACTTTTTTTTTTTTTTTTTTTTTTTTATGTGTCCGACTCTGGGCATAGGCTTCACAGCCCGCACTCAAGGCCCAGTAGTCCTCCTACATACCATACACCTCTCTACATGTCACCACTTCGGCGCTAACACCCACCGTCCATATTGAATACATGCTAGGGCTGTCTCATACAGGACTGGTGCATTGGTATTAGCGGGGGTACTTTTATGACATGTTGGCGGGTCATCTGGTAGATCAGGAATGTCTGCTTTTATGAAATTCAAATCCTTAAACTGTTCCCTGCCCCAGCTGGGATTCGAACCTGGGTCCAACAGGACTGCAGGCCGCCTCTGTTCGTATTATTTTGAAATGCAAGGCAAAATGCTGGTGGAAAAATTAGGCGAACTTTTGCTCGTGATGGGTTTAAGTGTAGAAACCTGATAAAGAGATATACGGATCACTCCCTTTACTACAGTCCTTTTACCTTAACTTGGCCTAGAATTTTGCCCTATTGCAGCTTATTTCGTGGAGTTCAGTTGCAGAATGAGACAATACTACAAGTCTATATCGTCTCCATAGCACCTCTTCCTGATTAGGACCGTATTCTAACGTTAATTTCTCACTACGACTAGGTATTCGAGGTGAAGAGATGGCAATTGTAGGTGGGGTTAGAGAAAACAGAAAGAGTCTACTTAGATCATCCTTCCACTTGTTTACCAAGGCAGAAAAAATACTGTTTCCCTGCCTTCCCGCTCCCCTCTCCCCTGCTGTACATACATTACAGAACTGTGTTCATAAAGTTTACCGATGGCTACATTCAATCATAAATTTTCATCAAAGAACCGTATGCAAGACCCAGACGAAGTTTAAGAAGTGAATGAAAGGTTCGCCGGAAAAAAGAAGAAAAAAAAAAAAGATAACATTCACATGGCCACACAAAATTTACCAAAAAACTTCAGCAACATGTGCAAACCGCCCCAAGCACACACACACACACACACACACACACACACACACACACACACACACACACACACACAAACGGACTGTGACTGGAAAACTTGTGAATACGAGAAGCCTCCAACATTCCCCCGTCCCGTGGCTCCGCACCGTACTCGAGAGTCCCAAGTATAAGTTTATGTAAGGAAGAACTTCGCCGCTCAACTTCCCTCAAAGAATCCGAGGCTGATTTTTATAATATCGATACGACAGAAGGCGGCGAGGCAAGACAAGTTTTTAGTTTATATGTATTCTCCGTTTGGGCTGGCTTCATAATTTTTGGAGTGACTTTTGTGCTTGGGGAAAAAAAATGTTGGATCTTGGGGGAAAAATAACATGGAAAGAATTATAATATTTTTCACGTATATATTGTGTGTAGGATGAGTCTGGTGGATGTGAATGGAGAAGGAGGAGAAGGAGACCGAGAGCGAGATGGAGAGGTTAGCTGTAGAGTGCATACGCCGTCGTTAATGAGCAGGGACAGAAACGTCTGGAGGTCTATTTGAGGTCACCCTTCATAGGTTACGACGTTCGGCAACAGATTGACAGACTTATAGACAGATAGACGACGATACAGACACAGACAAGCAGACAAGCAGACAGGGAGATAGATAGACAGATAGATTGATAGGAAGACAGACAGACAGACAGTCTGAGTGAGTGAGTGAGTGATGATGGATAGATACATAAAGGCAGATGGCAAGACAGAAAGACATACAGACAGGCAAAGATATATATGTGGAGAGAGAGAGAGAGAGAGAGAGAGAGAGAGAGAGAGAGAGAGAGAGAGAGAGAGAGAGAGAGAGAGAGAGAGAGAGACAGACAGACAGACAGACAGACAGAAGGACAAACAGACAGACAGACCTTGTGGCAGTCGACAGAATGGTACCTGACCTGTTATATCTCCGGCATTATAAAGAGGAATATTGTGTTGAGGTCCTCAGGCCTAGAGATGCACCCAAGGGTTCCTGTGTCTTGAATACCGGGCGAATGAATGTATGGCCCATGGCACTGGAAAGCTTAATCACTTCATTACGACTGCGTTCTATTATTCATATTATTCTTGCTACCTCCAGGCGATTTTTATTCTGCTTTTGGGAGGCCTCATATAATACAGGGATACTTGAAAGCAACATCTAACCTCTCCAGTTCACAAAGTTTCTCCACAGTTCAGTAATACAACAAAGAGATAACACAATGGAAACGAAAAGTACGTCATCGGACTGAAATGATAAACTTCACTATGGTTACGTATTTCTTGCTTCATTCTTACTACTAAAAGAGGATTTTATTTGCCTTAGGAGAGATTTTGAACTGAAGGAATTAGATTTGTTTCCCATAAAAAATGAGATAAATACATGAGATCTTTAAGCTCAACTAAATCGTATGGCGATAACACGAATTAAGAGAGGAACAAAATATGGAATCGGATTAAAGGATCAAATGCTTTCCTTTCCTGCTTAACCCACACCTGGTCCCTCCTTAGCATCTACCGTACCTACTTAACTGCTTGCTTGCATACTTGCACGTGTCTATAATGGTTTGCAAAGCCGAATTTACCTGGGTTCAGTGGACACGGTGTTGTGGTCGCTCGAGTACTGGTGCATGTTAGCCAGGGAAAGGTAAGTGGGTAAAGGAGGCAGATAGGTAGGCAGGTAGGAAAGAAAAGGGAAACTAAAAGGTAAATAGAAATGGAAAGAACAAAACAACGGGAGCAAGGAAAAAGAAAGAAAGAAAACGAATGGATCCATAGGAGTAAGTGAATAAAGAACAACGTATGATGTAAGTAGAGACACTAGAAAATAGGAAACTATACAATGAAGGATTGCGGGGACAGTAGGAAAACGGAGGAGGGGACCAGGACACTGAGGGAACACCAGGGGTACTGAGGGAATACCAGGTGGACTGAGGGAACACCTGGTGGATTGAGGGAATACCAGCTGGACTGAGATAACACCATGAGGACTGAGGGAACTCCAGGGGTAATGAGGGAACACCAGGGGAACTGCTGGGACACCAAAGGGACTCAGAAGAAACCAGGGGGAGTGAAATAGCAACAGGAAGACTCAGGGGACTGGAGAGGCAGCGAGGGGACAGGAGGGGGGCTGAAGGGACCTGACGCGGCGCACACAGGAAAAGTGGCAGTGTCCTCATTAGCATATTAATGGTTACTTGCCGCTCTTTGTCCACGCTAGAGGGGGGGAGGAGAAGGGGAGGGGAAGGGAAGAGCAGGAGTGAAGGGGATGGGAGGTGGGGTGAGGTGAATGGGATGGAGTGTGGGGGGAGTGGGAGAGAGAAGGGCACGTGAAGTGGGGTTTGAAATTTGGTAGGGGGTCAATGTGGGGCATATACAAGTACAGGAAGACGGGGTTGAAGGGGAGCTAGGAGTGGATGATAGCAAGTTTGACGAGGAGGATCTTAGAAGACTTCCTGGCACTCTTCGTTACTAGTACACGTCTCCATTCAGCAAGTCAATATCCTTTTCTCACTTGCGTTACGATATACATACGGCGAAAATCGGAAAAAAGAAGAGATTATTATGAGGCCTGCTTTGAACCAAGAATAAGGAAAAGGTAGGCAAGAAGTGCTAATTATGAACGGTGAGAGCATGACTGAGTGAAAATAGAAAAGGTAAAAGCCTTGAGTACATGAGAACGAACGTAGACGCGAGAAATCCAGGAAGAAAGTCAAAGGGAAGAAAGGACGGCTAGGAAGAGGAAAAAGTCGACGAAAAAATGCATGCGTTAATTCTACTCTCTCTCTCTCTCTCTCTCTCAGCGTGCGTGCATGTATGTGTGCTTGCCTGCTTGCAGGCGTGTACGTGCACTTGTTTTCCAAAGCAGTAGACGCTTGAGCAGATTTCCCCTTCCTGTATTTTTATTTAATTTCATCGCGCCTCATATCTAAAACTTCGCGGTAGTTTCAAACACGCCACCTGGAGGAAAATACTACTTTGTTGTTTAAAAGAAGTAAATGATCCTCTTCTAAGTTTTTTTTTTTTTTGTCCTTGGCTATTATTGCGTGCAGACATTGTATAAAAACAGTAACATCACCACAGAGAACCAAACATTTTACCTTTTACAAAACTCTTCCATCTTTGTTTGATTATATAGTCCTCGGTTTTGGTATCTGGTATGTGCGTGTAACCGGCAGAGGAAAAAGGAGAGAGAGGCCGACAAAAAAGGGGGGAGGGAGGTGGAGGTAAAAGAAGGAGGGAGGTGGAGGTAAAAGAAGGAGGGAGGCGGAGGCAAAAGGAGGAGGGAGGTGGAGGTAAAAGAAGAAGAAAGAGGAGGTAAAAAGGAGGAGGGAGGTGGAGGTAAAAGGAAGAAAGAGGTGGTGGTAAAAAAAAAAGGGGGAGATGGAGGAAAAGTTAAGAGGGAGGGAGAGATACAAGGAGAATGAAGGTGAAAGTAAAACAAGGAGAGAAGTGGAGATACGAGTATAGTAGACGTGGAGGTGAAAAAAGGAGGGAGGTGGAGACGAAAAAAGGAGGCGGGGGAAGGGGGAGGAAGAGGAGGGATTGGGGAAGGCAGCTGGAGGTAAAAGGTGAAGGGATGGGAGGGAGGGGGAAGAAGGTCGGTGGAGGTGAAAAGAGGAGGAGAGGAAGGGGGAAATGGAGGAGAAGGAGGAGAGATAAACGGAGGAGGGAGAGGAGGTACGAAATGGAGGTGGGATCAGGGTGTGGGTTGGGGAGGGAGAGGGATCGATTTGAGTGTGGGTAGGGAGAAAGGGGATGGAATTTAATATGGGTGGGGGTGGGGATGAATATGACTACGTGGGGGATGGACTGAGTGTGGCAGGGTGTGAGGGATGGATGTGTGGGGACGAGGGACAGTTTGAAGTGAGGGTGGTGGGGATGCCATTAGGTGGAGGAGGGGACAACTCTTGAGATGGTGACTATAAGGGAGGATGGAAACATGTATAGATGGGGGTAGGGAATGGTAGGAATTGAGGCTGGAGTGAGTGAGGACAAAAGGAGGTGGAAATGCATGTGGGTGGAGAGGGAGGAGGAAGGTGGGGTCTGGGGAGAGCGAGGTGCAACTTATGAGATTGTGGGGTGGGTCAGATGGAAGTACGTGTGTGTGGGTGGGAGTGGGGGGAAGTAGTAGGCTGAGAGTTAATGGGGATGGGGGGGAACCAAGACTGTGTGGGGATGGGGGATAGTAGTTGGGTGGGAGTAGACGGGGATAACGGGGGAGGGAATCAAGACTGGGTGGGAGTAGGGGAAAGTGGTAGGGTGACAGTTGATGAGGATAAAGGGGGGAGGGCACCAGAATGGGTGGGGTGCAGGGAATGGAGGGGGTGGGCTTTGAAATGCCCCTCGTAACAGATAACGCTGTGCCTCCTTTTAAAAGTCGGGTGGCGAGGGCTGGGGGTATAATATCACTAAAGTCCTTTTTTTTAACGCCACTTAGGGTGAAAACTGGCGGGGGGGCGAAATAAACATGGTGGTTAATGCTCGTCCAAGGAAGGAAGGAAGGAAGGATGATAGGAAGGGAAACAATGAAGAGGAGTAATGAAGGTAATGACAGGAAGTAATGACCGTACTGAAAATATGAACAAGAAAGTAAACTAGGGAAAAATAGTATAAGGAAGGAAGGAAGGGATGAACGGATGGAAGTAGGAACAAAGTAAGGAAGAAATGATGGAAGGAAGGAAGGAACGGAGGAAGGAGGAAAGGAAGATATTATGCATAAAAAAAGGAAGGATGGAAGGATGGAAAGAACGATGAATGAATAAAGGAAGGAAGGAAAGTAAGGAGGGAGGAAGGGACGAAGGGTGGGAAGGGGAATATAAAGGATGCCAAATCCGACAAATGAGGGTACTGAAAATTCAAAGCACACAAAGTGAACTTAGGAAGAAAATACTACAAACAAAGAAAGGTAGAAAGGAAGCATGAAAAAGCAGAAGGAAGGAAAGAAGGAGAGAAAAGGGAAGGCGGGAGGGAAGGATGTAAAGATGTGAAGTTAATGGTGGAAGATAGAAGGAAATGAAAAGCAGGGAATGGAGTGAAAAACACATGAGAGAAGGAAAGGAAGGAATGAAGGAAGAATAGATGACGTAGTTGATGGAAATGTAGGAGGTATGAGCAAATACACAGACAGAATGAACTGAGAAAGAAGAAAGGGAATCAAAGAGGAGAGGAAGAAAGGAAGGAAGAAGGGAAGAAGGAACAAAAGGATGAATAAGAGTTAAATCAATTATGCATCATTACCAAACCCTCTATATTAATTACGTGGGATGGGAGGGATCCAAAGCAGGAACAAGAACGTACAAAGGAAGGAGAATCATCCACTGAACCCCCACTAAAAGTAAGCCATACATTCATTCACTGATCATTCAATGTGGATAGAAATGTAAGTATGACTAAGGTATGGATGCTATGGAAACAACAGAACTACCATATGACAGAAAAAGATGAAGATGTATACATGGAGATACACAGTGTAGCTTAATAGTTACAATTCTTTTTCAACTTGACAGTCAACAGAATGACTATCTCACGGGCACCTCAGAAAAGACAGCAACAGTGACTCGTGTACCTAAGGTCGAGTCGTCGCTTCTACACATCATAATTAAAAAGAAAAAAAAAAGTGTACGGCAGGCCCCACACCACATCCCATGCCAGGACGGTGGGTGAAGAATCGTGTATTCGGTGAAGGACTCTGAGACAGTGGTTGTGGGTCGAGAGTGACTGGGAGTGTACGGACTCGGTGGTCGAAACTCATCAGTTCTGGTGTTCTTTATTTATGTATGGTTGCTTAGGCTACTTGAAGGATATAAGGAAGGAAAGGAAAGAAAAAAGAAGTGGCAGAAGGAAGGAAAGGAGGAAGTAAGGGAGATATGGAGAGAAATAGGAAGGAGGAAGGGGGAAACGATAAAAAGAAGGAAGTACATGTAACTGATAAAAGATGAAAGCATGAAGATAGGAAGAACGGAAGAAATATTATTATACATGTCTTCACTTCAGTAACTTGATCAGTACATGAATGTGTGTGTGTGTGTGTGTGTGTGTGTGTGTGTGTGTGTGTGTGTGTGTGTGTGTGTGTGTGTGTGTGTGTGTGTGTGTGTGTGTGTGTGTGTGTGTGTGTGCTAAAATCTCATAAACTCTTTACAGTAACACTCTTATCTCCAACATCAAGACACAGCCAAAGTAAAATCTCTTAAAAAACTAAAGAGGATCTGAAAAAAGAAACATGTGGTGTATCAAGTGGCGAGAACTGGAGCAGAATGAATACCTTAAAGCTTATGTTGTTTACCTGAGGTGGGGGAGGGGAGGGGGAAAGGGAAAGAATGAAGGGAGATTGGTCGAGGAGAGAGTGGGAGGGGATACGAGGAGGGAAGAGTAAAAGAGAGAGAGAGAGACAAAACTAAAGGAGAGAGATAGAGTGATGGAGGATAAAAGGATAACGGACGGAGGGGAAAGGCTGGAGACTGACATGGAGGAGAAGGAGGATGGCTCGCCTTTTCAGCCATGTAGTAATCAAAACTTAGGAATATACTTAATTTCAACATCATAATCAGCACAACGTCTATTTCAGGCACATGGCATGTTCGCCAATTTCCTCCAGGACGCAGATCATATAAAAGAGAATCATCGGTGTGAAGCACATATCAAACTTCCTTCAGTTTGGCAAGAATAGCCATCAGAAGGCAGCTGGAAATAAAAGTAGCGAAATATTAGGGGAACTTGTGTTCCTGACTCTACTGATGAGGATAAAAGTTTGTCTAATATTTCACTTTTTCTACTTCTCACGTTCCTTTGCTAGCAGATAATGAGCTGAGAAAGGCTTGCTATTTTTTTTTCTGTCCATAGATAATGCTGTCTGACAGAATTTTTTTGGAAGGATAGTGATGAACATGTCCTAACTGTAAAGTAGACACAGATGATGCCCTCTAATAGGATGTATCAGGAGGGAAAGTGACACACATGTGCTAAGTGTGAAGTAGATGCAATGGAATACTAAGCTAACATATTTCCCCAGCTGAACCTCAGCAATGTGCCGGGGGAACTTTCGTCTCTCGTGTCATGCCATTCTCCTCCCCCACTCTTGTCCTGAGTTTTCCTTTCCATTCCCTACCTCTCCTGTCATACCCCTTGGCCCCCCTCTCATCTTGTCATTCCTCATCTGTCCTGCACCTTCCCCTCTCCCTTCTGCAACGTCCCTCTCATCCTGTCATTCCTCCTCTTCTGTCCTGCCGCTTCCCCTCCCTCTCCTGTCAAGCCCCTTCCCCCTCTCATCCAGTTATTCCGTTTTTCCAGTCCTGCTCCTCCCCCCTCCTGTCATGTCGTCATGTCACTCCCCCTCCTGTACTGCCTCTTTGTTTCCCTTCTCCTCCCCCCCCCCCTGTCATGACTCTTCCTTTCTTTTGTCCTGTCATTACTGCTTTCCTGTCCTGCTCTTTCCCCCTCCTGTCATGCCACTCCCTCTCCTGTCCTCTAGTACCCACATCCCACCCCACACTCCCCTTCTTCCGACGCACCTGCTCGCGCGCTCGCATTTCTTTGCCTCCGCCGGGGTACACAGACTGGGCCTTTGTCGGGAAAAACGCGTGTGTACACAACATTCACCCGGCGTCAACATGCGAGGGGTTTCAGCGTTGGGGGGCCTGAAGGAGAGAGCACACCAGGCCGCTGCACAGGGGGGAAGGAGCCCTTTTGTCCTAAGGCTCCCCCCTTCCCCCAAATAATAACAACAACAAAAACAACAACAACAACAACACACACACACAGACACACAGACAAACACAGACACACACACACACACACACACACACACACACAATCAGTATCGTCCTCATTCTACCCACAGAAAGAGAAAATATAAGAGTAGATGAACTACAAAAAAGAAAAAGAAAAAAAACGCCCGCTAATTCAAGGAGGAGGTGTGTGTGACTGGCTAGGATCGTCACGGGGGTCAGAGGGGAGGAAGAGGGGACACGGATGGGAGGGGAAGAGGGAGAGGGAGGGGCTAGGGTGGGGGTGGGGAAGGGAGATGTGAACACTGTAAAAATAAAACTGCCAGACGGAGGAAACATTCAAAGGAGATTACAGACTTTACTTTCACGTTTTTTGGGCGAGGTTTTATCCTTTTTCTCACTTTTCATTTTTTGTTTCCGCTGTTACACTCAGACCCTTTTCTTCTGTTTTCTCGTTTTTTTCAGTTTTAGTTTTTTTGGCTACACTTTTCACCCCTACTTTCATCTTGTGTTTGTTTCTGTCACTTTTTCTTGTATCAATACTTAGACTTTCTTGCTTTTCTCTTTCTTTTTTTTTTTTCTTTTTTTTTTTAGTAACTATAATCTTTAACATAATTTTTTCTTCTCTCACTTTCGTTACATCAACTTTCTTTTCCCTTTCTCTCACCGTCGCTTTTAAGGTTCATATATACACTTTTACATAGCAACTGTTTTCTCTCTCATATATTTTATTTTCATAGGCACACTCTCTTCCTTGAATTTCTTTTTCCTCTTTTCTCTCCATTCTGTTTTTAGCGTATTTTTTGTCTCGATTTTCTTATTTAATTTCTCTCACTTTCATAATTAGTTTTCATGGCTTTTGCTTTTTATCTTTGGCTTTTATACCTGCACTTTTTCCTCTATTTCTCACGCTGTACCGCAAACATATTTTTCTTAGTTACAGTCTTTCCTGACTTTCTTTCAATTTAATTTCTTTATCTCCATTCTAGTTATCGTAAATATGCACAACTTACCAAGCCTCTCTTACTTTCTCTCATTTTAATTTTTAGTTTTTACACTGCAGCTACGGTTTATTCCAGTTTCCCTATTTTTTTTTTCCTTTTTTTATTTCTAGATTTCATACTCACACTAATTGCCTCGTATTTTGTATTTCTTTTTCTGTTTCGTTATAGAAATTTATACAGTGACCGTCCTTGCTACAATTCCCTTTTTATTATCATCGTCCATTTCATCATTCTCTTTTCAAATTTTCATAGCGAAACACAGAGTTATTCCTTTCCTCTCATTTTAACTTTTATCTTTACCATTATTTCATTTTTCTTAATATTTTCTCTCTTTCATTTTCAATTTTCACAGCCGTTCTCTTCATTACGACTTTCTCACTTAATTCCTAGTTTTCACAGTTCTATTTTTTACCGTGAATCAATTCATTTTTCTCTCATTTTCATTTCTAGCTTTTACGGATATACGCTTTTTGATCTCATTTTTACTTAGTCGAATTATAATTTATTTTTTCACTTAGTGCCACAATCTTTTTTTTTTTTTTTCATAGCTGCATTTATCTCCACTTTCTCTTTGTTTTCTCTTTTTCATTTTAGTTTTCTTGGCCACTTTTCTTATTCTGGCTTTCTTGTTTTTCTCTCTAATTTACTTTCCATAGCTCTTCCTCGACTTTTTTTTTTTTTCTCATCTCTCATTTTAATTTTCAGTTATAATATTTCTACACATTTTACTCATTTTACTTCCGTCTCTCTCTCTCTCTCTCTCTCTCCATTGCTTATAGTTCTTCAGGGAGACTTTATCCCCTGTTATTCATTTGAGATTTCATGGTTAAGGTACATTTCCTTCAGAAATTTTTTTCCTTCCAATATTTCCAACCTCTGTTTCTAGAGTTAAGAGCTAGATACTTAACTCTTATATATATTTTTATTAAGTACTTTTTCTCTTTTCAATCTTAGTTTCATGACTTCACACTTAACCAGTCATTATTATTATTATTATTATTATTATTATTATCATTATTACCATTATCATTACTATTATTATTGTTATTATTATCATTATTTTCTGATATCCAAGTCAATTCTAGTACGTATTTCGAATGCAGCTACTGTAACTCCAGATTATTTTATTTGGCTGGGGATGAGAAGCCTGAAAATGTCAACTGTTTTATTATTCATCTTGACCTCTTTAATAATTACCCCTACTTTCGCTTTTAGTTCCAATAATTGGACTCTTCACCCAGACTTTATTATTTTGCTTGTACGTTTTCAATGGTAGTTTCACAAGGACCATCTTTCATTTCTTCTTTCCTGAATTTTCTCTGTCTGTCATTTTCGTTTTTCGTGCTAATTAGTTTTTTTTTTTACAGTTCCCTCCCATTTTGCATTCATACCGCTTTATTTATTTACTTATTTTTTTAATCATTTATTTATTTATTTACTTAATTACTTCTCAAATTATTTACTTATTTATGTATTCTTTTACCACAACTCAAGATCCGAGGTACATCTGTTCCATGTGCGTGTTACCTTCACATGCCACCATTTCGTCGCTAATGCTCACCGTCCATATTCAGTACATGCCAGGGGTCTCAATCACGACAGGCGTAATTTATCAACGGGGTGCTTTTATGAACATCTGAGTAAAGTCTTTTAACTAACATGAAGGCATCAAACTGTCTCCCTACCAAGCCTAGGACTGAACTTCCATTACTTAAGACAATATAACAATACTGTAACCACTAATCCAAACACTCATCAAATAAACAAACATAATATCAGTAAATGTCGTCAATATTTTCAAATAATACAATAATTACTAACTTTCTCTCTTAATGGAGGAACAAAACTCAATTCACGGGACGAAAAATGCAACCTGTTATGAAGCTACGTAGTTAATTATTACCAAGCCCTTTGTGATACGGACGGCGCAGAGACAAATGGCACTGAACAAAATTAGCCTCGGTATTTCTGGCCATTATGCTCCTGTAACTCTGTTATACTCGGTCTATTCTTCTTCTTTTTTTTTTCTAATTTTCGTTCATAACTTTCCCGTAGCCACTCATTTCCTGCCCTCATTTTCCGCTCGGTTACGTCACCATTCTTAGCTGGTCCTGTACTCTCTCTCTCTCTCTCTCTCTCTCTCTCTCAATATTGCTTCCATTAATCTCACACTTTTCCTTCCACTCCTGGTCTTCTCTCTTCCTGTGCATTCCCTCCCGTTTTCTCTCCTTCTTCATCCTCTTACATTTTTTCCCCTTCCTGTTTGTTATTCATACGGCCCATTATCCCTTTTCGTCTCTTCATCCTCTCTCTCTCTCTCTCTCTCTGGAACTTTTCTTCCCATACATTCCTTTATTTTTGTAAAGTCTATTATTTTTTTTTCTAATATTTCAACTCTCTCTCCCTCTCTCTCTCTCTCTCTCTCTCTCTCTCTCTCTCTCTCTCTCTCTCAACTACTTCAACTCTTCCTCTTTCCCATTCATTGCCGCCACCCTCCCTCTCTCGTGCTTCCCCCTCCGGCTCGATATATTAAAGGGAGAGGAGCCATCAAGGGTGGTAGCCCTTGTGGTACCACGCTGCCTCTAGACCACGTGGCTCTCTCTCTCTCTCTCTCTCTCTCTCTCTCTCTCTCTCTCTCTCTCTCACACACACACACACACACACACACACACACACACACACACACACACACACAAACTTTGCACTTCCTTCGTATTTCATAATAATTTCTTCTATATTTTCATCATCATCATCATGATCATCATCATCATCAAAACACCACCCCGGTTGGGCAGGATCCACGAACAGGAAATCATAAATGCACAGGAATCTATCACAATAATACCCAATTCAATGGGCCAAATATTTATCCTCTCAGCATTCACGCCTTCGAAACAGCTTCTTTTACCCATTCAGTCTAAATACTTCATTATTTGTCTATTACCGATACACTAGACGATTTTATTGAGAGTGTCGCCTGGCAGTGAAGGGGTTTAAGAAGGCTGTATCTAACCCTTCTACTTAAGAAAACTTCACCTGATCCGCAAAGAATCGTTTGGAGTTAGTAAGAAAAAAAACTAAGGATACGTCATCATGGTGAAGTGGTTAAACAGAAGAAAGAGAATGTGAAGAAAAATGAAAGAAAAGGAAACTGCCCAAAAACCAATATAGGAGACTGAGAAGAAATAAAGAGGGTAAAAAGGAAGAGGGAAGATAATGGAAAAGAAAGGGGTTGATGGGATGGAAGTAGGGTCTGAATCGGAGTGGGGTCGTGTGGAATGGGTAAGGGATCAGGGTAATGGAGATGGGAGGAAGGAGGGAGGGAGGGAGGGAGGGAGAGGGAGACAGAGGAAGGAAGAGAAGGAGGGAGGGATGGGAGAGTGTATGGAAGGAGAAAAAAAAAGTGGAAGGAAAAGTAAAGGGTGAAGGAAAGGGAGGTAAAAAGGGCAAGAAAATGGGTAAAACGATAAAATGGGAAGATGGAAGAAAGAAAAGGAAGGGGGGAAGGAGAAATCCACGAAAAGCGGGAGAGAAGGAAGGAGACAGGGAGGGAAAAGAGGGAAGAGGAAAAAAGGAGCAGAGAGAAGGTACGTGGGGAATGGTGAACTAAAAGAGAGGAAAGGAAAGGAAAACAGGGGGAGGAGCAGGAAGTTTGGTGGGAAGGAAAGTGAAAAGGAAGGCAGGGTGAAGTGTGGATGGTAGAGAGGAAAGGGAAGAAGAATAAGAAAATTTTAGTATGACAGAGAAGACACGCAGAAGGAATAAACGAGGATAAAAAAAAAAAAAGTGACAGGAGAGAAGAAACTGAGGGATGGGAACAAGGGAAAGCTGGAGGGAAGGAGACAGTGAAGAATGAAGGACAGAGGAAGAGATAAGAGGGATGGCGAAAAAGAAGAGACACAGGACAGGAAAGAGAAAAGAGAAGCAGGAAATGAGTGAGACGGGAGACCGATAAGGGAGATAGGATGGATAAAAGGGTGACAGGAGAGATAAAAATGGATAAAGAGAATTGAAGTGGGGGAGACAGGATGGAGAAGAGGAAGATAAGAGAAAGGGAGAACGAAGACAGGATTGAGGAAAGAGAGACAGGAAAGATAAAAAAGGGAAAGAAGTTAATTAGAGCAGGTGAAATGAAAACATGAGAGAGAAATCGGAGCGAGAAAGGACGTCGGGAAACAGGATGGGGAAAAGAAAGACATGAGAGGAAAAACAGTAGACAAAGAGGAGGAAAGGAGACAGGGGGGAAGAATTAAGAAAGAGCTGGAGGGCAAGAGGGTGGAGGGAGGAAAGTAGGGAGGAAGGTAGGAAAGTTATGGGGAGGCAATCTGGAGGGTGAGAAGAAGGGTACGAGAGAGGGGTAAAAAAGGGTATATGTGGACGGAGGAAAATAAGTAGGGGGTCTAGTTAGAAAGAGGGCAAGAGGAATGAATGAGAGGAAGAGGAAAATATTCGGGGTCTAGTCAAAAGCGTGGAAGAGGAGGGAGTGAAAGAAAGAGGAAAAAAGAAATGGTCTGGTCACAAGACAGGAGGAGGAAGGAGTGAAAGAAACAGGGAAAAGAAGGTGGTCTAGTCAGATGAGGGGAAGAGGAAGGAGTGAAAGAAAGAGGGAAAAAAATAGGTGGTCTAGTCAGAAGAAAGGAAGAGGAAGGAGTGAAAGAAAGAGGGAAAAAGTAGTAGCCTATTCAGAAGAAAGGGAGAGGAAGGAGGGAAAAAAAAGAGGTTACGGCGAGAATCTAAGATGGAGAGTACGATGAAAAACAGTAAGTTAAATGAGAAGGAAGGAAATGGTGCTCGAGGAAGTTAATATAAAACAAAAGAAATGGGGAGAGAAAATGGGAGAGAGAAAGGGATACAAGGGTAAAACAAAATACAGAGAAACAGAAAGAAAGGAAAGATCAAATAACGAAAAAAAAACATAAATACAAAACAAACAAAAATGAGGAAAAGAATGACAGACGGGGAAAATTGGAAAAACAAATTAATAAAATGTGCCAAAAGACAAGAAGGAAAGGTAGAAAGAAAGAAAGAAAATAAGATGATAAAGACAGGAACAGAGAGAGAGAGAGAGAGAGAGAGAGAGAGAGAGAGAGAGAGAGAGAGAGCAATTATGTGACTGAGGGAATATGAATGCAAGTAAGGAGAAAAGAACTACTACCCGTTTTCCTTTCATTTCGTTTACTCTCTCTCTCTCTCTCTCTCTCTCTCTCTCTCACACACACACACACACACACACACACACACACACACACACACACAGAGTCGCGTGTATATGTGGCCACATTACATGGTTGATATAGAGGAAAATTGTCGGAAGTAATGTTTACATGTTTTTGATGGCATATTCTCTCTCTCTCTCTCTCTCTCTCTCTCTCTCTCTCTCTCTCTCTCTCTCTCGTCCTCCTATGCTCCGTTATTCTTCCCTCTTTCTCAATTTCCCCTTCGTCTGAGAGGTCATTTCTTACCCCCTTCTCCCCACTTCCTTTAATCGCACCTTATCGTTCCTCCTCTCTTACCTCACTGCCTCCAACCCTTCCCTTCCTTCCCTCGTCCTCTTCCATCACGGGGTGTTTCCTTCCTCCTCCTCCTCCTCTCTCTCTCTCTCTCTCTCTCTCTCCTTACACATACTGTATTACATACATACATATAAATAAATAAACATATATAATACTGTATATATATATATATATATATATATATATATATATATATATATAGATATGTATGTATGTATGTACATACTCGTATATAGTCTCCGTTTCACTGTATATTTTGTTCTTTTTACATATTCGAGACTTTCTACTTTTTCATTCTTTTCTTCCTTCAAGCCGTCCCTTTCATCTTGCAATACTTCTTTCCTTCCTCCCTTCTCCCTCTCTCACTCCATTTTTTTCTAGGGAGTACAGCTTATTATTGATTTTGTTCGAGTGAACTAGCGATGTAAGCGATCGAGAACTATATACTGCAAGTAGTACCTCGGTGGGGGGGTTACCCAATATTTAGTAGGTAGCTAAGCACAGAACAAAAATTTTGCTGTTTGTTGTAGTGTTCGCAACGGCGAATCTTAGCACATCGTTGAACAGCTTCCGAAAATGAAACAGCTGTTACTTATGTGACTGTTCTTCAAGTCTGCCACCATTCTGCTCGAAAAAAGGTGAAAATGTGCCACACTGAGCACCAGACTTGGTTACCTCGGAATCTCTTAAATTTATGGCGGACCTACGCACATCACTGGAAAGTTAAAATTACGCTACAGACGTCCAGATATGAAACTGGGGAACGGGTTTGAGCAAGAAAGCCTAATTAATGTTGATGTTTTAGGCTACCATAACAAGCGTAGGTCTGCTGTAGCTTTAATAACTTCCCAGATTATCCACTTTTGGTGCTCAATTTGGCACACCTTGGCACTTCTCAGGAATACAGAAGCGATTAATGAGACTTAGATGACACTTATTAATTTTCCGTGAGTGTTCCAACGATGTGTGTAAGGTTGCTGCAACCTTAATGTTTCCAAGATATATGAAGTACTGTGTTGAGCGTGACATTTTTTTTTTTTCTTCAGGAGTATGGGGACGAGATTTGAAATTATTCACCTACATAACACCCATTACTTTCCTATCATCTTTCCAACGATATGTGCAAGTTTGCTGTAGCTTTAATAGTTCCAGAGATATGTACATTAGTGTTGGTGCTGTGCTCTACTACCTAATACACATAAAGTTACCTTCCTACCCTCTTACTAACCACAAACCACCCAGCGACGTATTGTGTTCTCGATCACTTCGTTTGCTTTACCTTTAACATTAACAAACTTACCCTCTCAAACACGTTCCACACTTTCAAGGGTGGAAAACTGAAACTTAATTTTGTTCCCCGTCCCTCATCATCTGTACTCTTCTTCTCCTTCTGTGTGTTCGCTAATTCATTCTGTTGTTCCATTATGCCTCCTTTTTCTCCTCCCTTCTTCTCCTTCTCTTCTCTTCTTCTCTTCTCTTCTTCTACTTCTCTTCTTCTACTTCTTCTTCTTCTTCTTCTTCATCGTCTTCTTCCCACTCCCTCCTCCATCACGTAACCCTTCCTTCCTTCATTTCCTCTCTCCCTCCTCTTCAGAATTATGTTTTCTATTCTCTCCACCCCCTTTTCTCCTTCATCACGTTTTTATTATTATTTTTCCTTTCCTCCCCTCCTCCCTTCCATAACGGAGCTCTTCCTTCCTCCCTTTCTTTCTCCTTCCTCTTTCTTCTTCAGGATTACATTTTTTTTTTTATTCCCCTTCTTCTCCTCTTTCATCATCAACTTCTTCTGCCTTCTCCTTTTTCCTCATTTCCCGTCTTCCGTTACCGGGTCCTTCCTTTTTTCTTTCTCATCTTCTTTTTCTCCTTCTTTCTCATTCAAGATCATTTTTTCCCCTCTGCTCTTCGAAAGTGAAATTTTCCTCCTCCTCCTTTATTCGCAAGTATTCACGTATACATTTACAAAATCATCACCATCATCATTAGCATCATCACCGTCATCGTCGTCGTCGTGGTCACCAGGAACACCATCAAACATCATCATTGTTGGCAAAGTATTGTTATCGTCGATATTTATCAGTAATATTCATCACCATTATATTCCTCCTCCTCCTCATCATAATCGTAAACTCTCATAATTTAAATATCATCAGTATCAACTGCATCTTCCTTATATTTCCAGTTATTTTCCTCCTTTCTTGCACCTCTTCCATCATAAAGGTCTCTCTCTCTCTCTCTCTCTCTCTCTCTCTCTCTCTCTCTCGTCTCCACGCATCCCCCTCCATTTTCCTCGAACCCTACGATCTCTTTCCATGAATTCTCTTATCCTAATATAAACACTCTTCCTCCTCATTCATCGTACCAGTCTCTCTCTCTCTCTCTCTCTCTCTCTCTCTCTCTCTCAATTCCCCAACTCAGTTTTTCCTTCTTTTCACGCACCCTTTCTCCAAATATTTGCTCCCTACCAGTCACATTTAACTCCGGCAGACGTTCACTTTCTTCTTCATTTTTACCTCTCTCTCTCTCTCTCTCTCTCTCTCTCTCTCTCTTTCATTTTCACCCAAGGATTTTCACACAGCCTCATTTTTTCCCCAGAGTTTTCCTGTGCATATCTTCATTTTCTTTAATTCCCAACACACCTTCCTCCGCGGAAAAATATGACCTTTTAATTCCGTCTTTATTTCCTCAGCCTTCATCCTCACGACATTTTTATGCGTCCATTGCGCCTCTCTCACTCCCTCCTTCCCGCGCTCCCTTGCCTCCTGTCTTCCTTCCTTTTCTCTCTCCCCCTCTCTTCCTCCTACCTACGTCTCTCTTCCCTCCCTCTTTGCTTCCTTCGCCTCCCTTACCTCCCTCCCTCACTTCTACTTTTTTCCTTTTCTCTCCTGTCGTGGCTGAGTCACTGAATCAGTGTGTGCGTGTGTATGTGTAGACTTCGGGGGGGATAAAAGCAGTTTCCTAAGAGGACTGTCCAATGCGTCAGTCCACCTCTCGGCTGTGTTGTGCTGGTGCGTCTGTGATTACCCAGACTCCTAGTGAAACCTGAACCACCAAACTGTCCACTGCTCCAGTCCTGTTCAGTGTGCTAATGTTGTGTCTATGGGTCTGTGAGCATCCAGACTGTCAATGTAAGTTGGGCCAATCATTGCTGACACTTGACACCACAGAACTTTGGCTCATTTTCCTCCTCCGTTCAACATAGATCTGGAATCAGTGCAGCTCTCAGTGACAAGCAAATCAAAGATGTTCTTAATAGTAAAGAGTTCCCAAAAGCAATGACTGATGAACTGAAAACTGAAGTAGATCACCTTGAAAACGAAAGCCAGTGACAACAGTGTCACCAATAAAAATTCCAACTTCAGGACGACACAACTTCAGTTCATGGAAGAGCGGTTGGTCCACCAAGATGACCAAGGAAATTGATATAGTTTGCGGGTATGGGTTGTGTCTGATCCTTTTTTCAAGAAAAGCGGAATGTTACTCCCACCTTTGAATGAATCCATTGAGAAGGCACGTATTTTCTTAAAAAAAGAAAAAATAGGGACAGAGCAGACAAATTTGCGACTTTGTCTGAAAGAGAAGCTGCCTTGTGGACACGGAGGAAACTGAAGCGAACTGAAATTTTCCTTAACGAAAATCATCGTCCTGGAACTACGGCAATAAGACAGAAACGACTGGATGACCTAAAAGCAGCTCAGCGTGAAAGCAGGTTTGCTCTCTTCAGTTATCATATATTTTGACTGCCTTGAGATATGAACCATGCAAGGAATGGACATCAAAAAGGCATAAACTATAAAGCATAGCAAGGTTACGGGGTGTAAAAAAAAAAATATCTATGCAGGATAGACGCTGTTAACCCTAATTGAGGCAACTCCCAAACAAAACATGAGATCTGGGTTGCTTAGTTATGAACCACCCTGTATTCTTTTTAAACACTTCCCTTTGCTAGAAGGAGATCTAACCTCTCTGGGTTTGAATGTCTCTCCTAAGCTGCCTAAAATCATCTGGTAGTAACATGAAAAAAATATAAAACACGTCATCATGAAAGGTCTGAAAATAAGAGAGTAGGTTAAAAACAGAGGAGAACAGGGTGAATGGAAAAAAGGGTCGAGACAATGCTAGGACTGGGGGATGGAAGAGGAAGCAGGTGAGTGAGAAAAACAAATTAAACTGGGGAAAGGCATCGAAGTTATTATACCCCTCAGCACATTACCTTTTTTTTATTTTAATCAATTGCCACCAGACAAATTCTGTTCCACCTAAGAGACTTCCATTGTAGTGAAAGAGTTAATGACGGCTATTTTTATGAGTCGCATTATTGTCAACTTTGTAGGCTTTTCTAACACCCCTTCCTCAGCGACTTATTTTACCTGTTACAAGAAAAAACATTCCCTTGTCTGTTACGTACGTCTTTTTATTGCTGATATATACTGCATAAATAACATACTGAGTAAAACTAGCGTGGCATGTTTAGCAATTCAGGGTGGGTCGTAAATCCTGCTCTCCAATCTTGTGTGTTGCAGGGACGGCTCGGTCTGCTCTTTTTGTTTCAAGTAAATATATAATGTCTGCTTCTTGAAATTTTTAGTCAACCATGAAATCCCTCGACGTAATTAAAAAGGCACTATAAAACATGAAAAGGGTTATGGAATGAAGAGGGTAAACACCGATGATGCTGTGAAAAATGTTCCCGCAACACGGTGAGAAACTGGTTGCATAAAATTTCAGGCCACCTTGGACATTTGGTCAACAGGAGGTGCTAGAAAGTTTCCAAGATAGACGAGAAAGTTTCCTAGGCAGACGAGAAAGTTTCCTAGGCAGACGAGAAAGTTTCCTATGCAGACGAGAAAGCCAGACCATTCCAAAAGTTCTTAAAGTCGGTCGGAAGTTCAATAAAATATCGTGACTAGCATGAATAAAGAGAGACGTCCGCGTAGTGTAGAGGCTGAAGGTAGGTATACAAACCGGGAACAGCTAAACAAAATGGAAAAAAAAAAAAAACGAGGATGGAGAGCAAACCTGAAGAGGAGGGGTAGGGAATAGAGAGAATAAAAGTAGAGGGGAAAGTGGGAGGAAACAAAGAGAGAAAAAGAGAGAGGAGTAGAGGATGGGGGGAAAGAGGAAAAGAAAAAGGAGGATGGAAGCGGCAGGAAAGAGGGGAGGGCGAGAGGGAGACAAGTGTGACAGAGGGATATGGGAGAGAGGTGAGGGGGAGGAACAAATGGGGCAGAAGTGGTGGGGTGAGGAGAGGGGAGCGCTGAGGTAAGAGAGGAGGAGAGGAAGAGGGGAAGAGAGAGGGAATAAAGAAGACTAAAATGAGAATAGAAGAGAAGGGACTGGAGGGGAGAATGAGAAAGGAATAAAGAGAAGGAGAATAGATGAAAAGAGATTGGAGGAGAGGAAGAGAATGGGATTAAAGAAGACTGGCATGAGAATAAACAAGAAGGGAGAGGAGGAGAGGGCAGAAAAGGAGAAGAGAGAGAAGCGAGTAGGGGGAACAAATAGGGACGAAGTGGTGGGGTGTGGAGAGGGGAGTGCTGAGGCAAAAGGAGGGAAAAGGAGAAAGGGAGTAAAGAACTGGGAGAAGGCAGGAGAAGAAATGAAGGAGTAAGTGGAAAAAGGAGAACGAAGAGTGAAAGAAAAACAAGAAAGACAGGTGAGGGAAGGAACAAATGGGTCAGAAGTAGTGAGGTGAGGAGAGGGGAGGCAAGAGGGGAGAATGGGAGGAGAGATGGAGTGGGGAGAGAAGGAGAGAGGATATACCGATGATGGAAGAGGAAAAGCAAATAAGAAAATAGGTAAATAAAACTGACAGGGGAGAGGAGGAAAGGGGAGATGAGAAGGGAAAGGGGAGAGAAGGAGAAGGGAGAGAGATAGAAGACATGGAGAACGGAAATAAGGAAGATTGAGATGAGAATTGGTGAGGGGAAGAGGAAGGGAAAAAATCAGACAGAGACAGAAGAGAAGAGGTATATCAGATTGCGGTGGAGACGAGGAAAGAGGAGAAGAAATAGAAAGAAACAGGAAATATGGAAGAGGGAAGAGGAGAGAGGAATTACTGAAGAGGCAGGAGAAGAGAATAATTATAGAAGAGGGAAGGGAAAGCGAGAAAATATCGAAAATGAAGAAGGTGAAGTAGAGAGATATATCGAAGAGGGAGAAGGGGAGAGGAATCACGGAAAAGGGAGGAAAAAACAGGAGGGGAGAGGATAGCAGAAGACTAAGGAGAGAGAGAGAGAGAGAGAGAGAGAGAGAGAGAGAGAGAAAGAGAGAGAATATACTTGGCAAAGAAGAGGAAAACAAAGGAGGAAGGAAATAAAAAAGGCTAAAGGGGTGAGCAACAGAAAGAGGAGACAGAGAAGAGAGAAGAGCAAAGGCAAGGGACGAATTACAGTGAGAGAAAGAGGGAAGGGAAGGAATTAAAAAAAATCAGAAAACATGAAACAAAATTTTTAGGAGAGAGAGAGAGAGAGAGAGAGAGAGATTGCAAAAGGGGGAAGAAGCAAGATTCCAGTGTAGGGAACAGAAGGAAAACTTAGATGAAAAGTGAGGGTAAGACTGGAAAAAAAAAGAGAGGGCAAATGAAAAACAAGACATATTACAAACGACAGAAGAATAAGAAGGAAGAGGAGTAGGAGAAAATAGGGAAGCATAAACAGAAGGAACGTCGAAATAAGACCAAGGATTGAATTTTGAAATAAAAAATACATGACAGGTGGAAACGAAGCGAAGAGGATGAGAAGCAGAGAAGAGGTAAAAGATGGAGCTAAGGAGAAAAGGCTGGGGAAAAGGAGCGAAGAAAGGTGCGGGAAATTCTGAGTGACGGATGAGAAGGAGAGTGCAAAAAAGGCAGACATATGAAGAAGTTGAGAAAGAGGAGAATGAAAAGATACCACGAGAAAGAGATCGAAGAATGAAGATATATATGGAAAATAATAAAAGGGTTCATTCATCATCGTCATTATCATCATTATCATCATTTACATTATCAAGATCATTATCACCACCATCTCACTAATGGATGAGGTAAGAGGAATCCATTAATAAACACAGGTAATGGAGGAAAAAGAAAACAGGACAGAAGGTCATCCCACACTACCCCAACCAATCACGCCTACCTATTTCCCAATCTTCCTATTTATCAACCATATTTACCTGTTTCTCAAAGCTGCTCCCATGTCATATAAATCCTGAGCAGCTACCTACACCTTCCTCATACATCAATCTACCTATCCATCTATTCATTATCTCTCAAGACCTTTTCCATACACCCATTACCAATTCAATTCATTAAATCCATCTCTCCTTGCCTTCTTCACATGCCAAACTTACTCTTCCCACCTATCCACACCTCCCCATACACCAATCCACCTATTCCTCTCCTTCGTTATATTCTTTACTACCTCAAGACGATTTAACGTCACCTAGTAGAGACTATTTGACCTACAAGAGTTAGATACAGCCTTCACTAACTCTTTCAGTTCAAGACGCCTCCTCTAAGTTGAATAAAGTAAACCACAGTAATATACAAATTATATATATAAAGTCAGTTCATGATAGTATTGTGATACCAACTCCAACGTATGGAAGTGAAGCCCTGACCCAACTGGAAGGACATTAGTCAAGAGTGACGGCAGAGGAAATGAATTATTATTCTGAGAGGAGCATGTGGAGTTACATGGAGAGACAGACTGACAAATGAGGAAGTGAAGGAACGTTGCGGTGTGGATGTGGATGTGATAGACAGCGTTAGGAGAAATACATTGAGGATGTTTGGACATGTGAAGAGGATGTAGAGAGAGAGGCTAACGAGAAGAGTGCATGTTAGTGAAGTGGAGGGAGAGGGAGACCGAGGATGAGATGGAGGGTTTGAGTGGAGAGGTATATGACAGAAGGGTGTGTGAGCTGGGGGGAGGGCAGCGAAATGGCGGGGGACAGGGCGACATGGAGGCGATCTGTTTGTGGCCACCCCTTACGGGATTAAGGCATCTGACAACAGAAGATAGACAATTATATTTAAATTAATGCAAAGGTGTCAAACCCATTATGTATGATTACGTCTTTTTTCATAGTAAAGGAGACAATTAACGCCATATGTAACCCTTCCAATTCGACAAGTCTCCCGATAAGCTGAATAAAATATAACTTGCAACACACTGTGGCCCATACATACCGTTGCTCTTCCACTCCACCGGGCTATTTTTTGCGTGATGCGGGACGGCTCAGTCAGCTTTACCAGTGTCACTCCTGCATCATTTATTCATTTCCTGGTCCCAATGCCACGCCCACACCAGCGGACTGAGACGGTTAGTGGAGCGCTATTTACGGATCACCTTGCACATGAAGCTTCCTCGGGGTGAAGGGGTTAAATCGATCATCCCCATACGCCCACCACATATTTACTGACCACTCTGCACATAAAGCTTCCTCGGGGTGAAGGGGTTAAATCGATCATCCCCATACGCCCACCACAATCTACCAAACTATCTACGCCTCCCCATATACCAGTCTACCTCCTCATCTAGCACAACTACCCATTCCTCGACGCTGCAACTCCAAACCCACCTAGTTCAAAATAGGTGAAAAATAAAAAAAATGCGTTGGATGCAGCGCCACTCTGCCTTTTCATCACACTAAACTTCTAATTGAGTCCCGGGGTTTACGATCTTAGTAATTACCCATAAAAAAAGGGCCGCTCCATGCGATATCGACGCACAGCCCTCGCACCCCACGCTCTTAAATACGAAATACGAAAACAATAAGGCAATTTGAAAGAGTGGAAATCCACACTAAAAATGAGGGATGGCTAATAAGTGCGCGCGCGCGCACACGCACGCGCGCACGCACGCGCACACACACACACACACACACACACACACACACACACACACACACACACACACACACACACACACACACACTTCTTTACAGTTATTTCGGAAACAAAATATCCATAAAACTAATAAAGAAATAGATGTGCCGGAGAACACAACAGTTGCCCCAGTATAATAAAAAAGATGTAGATAATAAGGAAATAAAGACACATGAACTATATGACAAAATAAATACAAGATGCGAAAGATAAGTTTAATCAGCAAAACTTTAACCCGTTCGATAAGGTGACGTCTTAACACATAGTACACTAGCAATTAAGACGCGTAGGTAGATTTGCAGTAACATCAGCAAAGGGATTAATAAAGGGTGTACCTAGCCACAATCACCACCGCCACCACCATCACCACCGCCATCATCGTCACCATCATCATATGTATGTATGTAAATTGACTGAAACAGACTGGACGTGGCAAATAATACATGCAAAAAAGACGTCACCATAATGAAGTGGTTAGAGAGTAGTGAACAGTCATAAGCTGATACTGTTTATTCTCTACATATTAGTAAAGCAAATGAGAAAACGCCCAAAATTGTAAGCAAGAAAGTTCTCTCCCTCTCTCTCTCTCTCTCTCTCAACAACAAAACAGGGCCCTAATCATCACAAAGCCCACGCACCCCAACACCAGCACACCATCTGCACGGCAATAGGAAGAGGCAATGTGAGATGATTCCTACCTTGTCTTCGTTTCCAGAGAGGGATGGGGGTGCAAGATCTTTAATTCTCTCTCTCTCACTCTCTCTCTCTCTCTCTCTCTCTCTCTCTCTCTCTCTCTCTCTCTTGTCTGGCACGGTACGCAACTTTGGCCATAATTCAGCATCAGTCCATGAGGAGGATAATTGGAGCCCGGAAGATTAACAGCAGACTTTGCCAGTGCCCGGGAGAGGCTGGCTGGAAGAAGGGTGGAAAGGCACAAGTCTGGGCTGGACGGGGGACGGCTGGATGACTGCAAGAGGTCTGGATGGAAGGGAGTGACGGATAAAAGAGAAGGTTTGGATGGAGTGAATGGAGTGGAAGAATGATTAGTTGATTGAAAGAGAAAGTGAATGAATGGAAATGAAGGTAGGCTAGAAAAAGACTGGAAGGACACGGGTCTGGGATGGAAGGTGATTGGCTGGCTGGCTGGAAGAGAAGGTCTTGATGGAAGGGAGGGATGGTCGAAGAGAAGGTCTGGATGGAAGTGAGGGATTGTTGGAGAAGGTTTGGATGGGACGGAGGGAAGATTGGAAAAGAAGATTTACAGCAGATCGATGAGATGGGTGAGTAGTTTGATGGAGGAGAAACTAACTGAATGGAGAAGAAGGTTGGTCAGAAGATGGAAGAGTACTGGTCTGGGCTGGAAAGTTGATGACTGGAAAAAGTAATGGCTGAATGGGAGAGAATGAGCTTGTTGGGAGAATAAACTTCCTGAGAGATGAGAGAGACGGTGCATCAGAGGGGCTGAGCGGAAAAAAGCTGTAAAAGCACATGTCTGGAAATGAGGGATGCTGTTTGGATGGTTGGGAGAAAAACCGACGAAGGAGAAAATTAGTTGGCCGAAATGGTGGCTCACGGGGGGGGGGGGGGCTGAGAAAAATATGGCTGAAATGGTGGATTGTTGAGAGGATGGTTGAACGGGACGGGAGACTGCTTGGAAAGGCACAAGTCTAGTCTGAAAGGTGGCTGGTTGGTTGGAAGAGAAGGTCGACTGGTTGGGAGTGTAAGTGGTTTAGTGAGGGAGAAACTTGTTTGGCCAGGAGTGGAAATGGTTTGCTTGGAGGAAAGGTTCCTTGACTTAGTGAATGAGTAGATGGAAGAAAACTGGAAAGATAAATGTCTGGATTGGAAGGTGGCTGGCTGGCTGGAAGAGCAGACTGGATGTTTGGGAGTGATTATGGCTTAATGGGAGAGAAAGTTGTCTGACTGGTAGAGAGAAAAAGTGGCTAACTGGGAGAGAATGTTGTCTGGCTAGGAGAGGAAATGACATGTTGGGAGAAAAGGTCCCTGGCTTGGAGAAAGAGTGGCTGGAAGAAAACTGCAGGACAGATGACAACTGGAAGGTGGCTGGCTGGAGGAAAAGGGGTAGCTGGAAAAGAAGGAAGTCTAGTTGGCTAGGAGAGAAAATAACTGTGAGGAAAATGGCTGAAAAGGAAGTTAACCGGCTGGGAATGATGATGATTGGGAAAAAAGTTGACAGAGAGAAGTTGGCTAGAAAATGGGTGGAGCTGCAGATGTGTGAGTTGGTGAGAGGTTGGGTCGAATGGGAAATAGCTGAGCAGAGTATAGGCTGGGTAGATGGTGGGTGGTATTGCAGAGGTCTGGGGTCTGGAAGAGATAGTTAGCTACTGCAAAAGAAAATGTGTGAGAAAGAAAAATGATAACTGGAATACAGAAGTGGGTTGGATAAGAAAGGGGATAAGTGATGAGGAAGATGGAAACAATGGCGGAAGGATAGTGTCTGGGATAGAAAATAAGTGGCTGGCTGGCTGGCTGTGAGAGGAAATGGCTGGAAGGAGAAATGACTGAGAGGGAAGACACCTGGCTGAGAGGAGATTATTGGAAAAGAAGGAAACCTGGGGAATTTGGCTGGAAGATGATTGGAAAGGAAAGTGGCTGAGAGAAATGACAGACGCCTATGAAAGAAACAAGCAAACAATATTTCTCTCTCTCTCTCTCTCTCTCACACACACACACACACACACACACACACACACACACACACACACACACACACACACACACACACACACACACACACACACACAAACAACATCCTGGTGGTTCTGTCTCACGTCGGCGTATTAATTAGTCAACTTAAGTCTGGGCTGTCTGGTAAAGTCTGGGGCTACAAAACAAGGAACTGGGCAGAGAAGTGTGTTTTCCTGCCCTGGACGAGTTAGTTTGGGAAGAGGGCCTTGTGGACTTGCCAGGAAAACGGAGGGAAGGAAGGAAGGATGGAAGGAAGGAAGGAAGAAAGGGATGGATGGATGGGTGGACGGACGGACGGACGGATGGATGGATGGATGAACATAGGGCGGGAGGGAGGGAGGGAGGGAGGAATGAAAAATGGAAGGAAGGAAAGAAGTGTGAGGTGACGCGTGGGAGAAGAGCTGGGCTGATGGGAAAGATATTGAAGATATACAAAAACTAAAATCAAACCCACAAAAACTGCTTAAAACAGAGGCGTGTTTGGTCACAAGGAAGGACGAGAGGGACTGTGATAAAACCATGTAAGTGTGATGGGGAGGGGGGATAGAAAAAGACTAAGGAGGCAGAGAGAGCAAGCATAGCGAAGAGAAAATCTAGCATACATGGAAAAGGGTTAGCAAACTGATAGGGGATGAAAATAAGCAGACATGGGAAAGGGGAAGAAAGCAGACACGAGAGGAAAGCAAGCAGATACAGGGAGAGGAAGCAAACAGACAAAGAAAAGGGGAAGAAAGCAGACACGAGGGGCAAGTAAGAAGACAGGGAGAGGGGAAAACGAACAGTGGGAAAAGAGGAAAAAGAGGGGAAGGCAGAGAGAGCAAGCAGGAGGAGGAGGATTGGGAAAAGCAAGCAACAGATACGAGCCTCATTAGAGAGAATGAGAGGAGCGATCAAGGCGGGGACGACCGGACACACACACACACACACACACACACACACACACACACACACACACCAAACGACCTCCTCCCAGACATACTCGGTCAAGATAAAATATTCACAAACTGCCACTCCTTCCAGCCTTTAGGTCTAACGACGACGACGACGATGACGACCTCTTCCCCCTGCTTCCTCCTACTCTCTCCTCACGCCTACACCTCCTATCGAAGAACTCTATTGTACAGGCCACATCTCTCAAACCTTTCTTTACGACCTACATCTGCTCTCAGACTCTTCACCATTTCGGCCCACACTCTACTCTTGAGCACTTCACTCTCCTTGCTCTCTCTTTCTGCCCACGTCCCCACTCAAGTATTTTTCCCTCTTTCCCATGCCTTCACTTTCTTCTGCTGCATACAGCTTCTTGAAGTGCCCTCTATTTTGTGCCAACTATTCCCTGTAAAGCTCCCTCGGACCCTATCGAAATACGCCAATAATTTCTTGCTCGTACTTACACCTCCTTTAGAAGCATCCCCCATCCCTTTTCACATCAGATCCAAACTAGCATCGTTGCACGGCACAAACTTCCTTCCTGAGTAGCTTTCTCCTTCTCCTCTCTATCAGTCATAATGTCCCCTCCCCATCGCTATTTCACTATCATTTCACTTCACGTTTTCCCGTTTTATATGCCACCTTATGCTCTCCCTCCCACTCCTTAGCATCAGCCATTCCTCAACTACCATCTCGAGAGGCTAATATCATTTCCCTTCACTCTCTCCATTTCACTTTCGCTCCATTTCTCTCCCGCCTCATGAATGCCTCAAATATCTTAGACATCCTCTAAATCCCATTTTTTTCCCCACATTTCATATTTTTTATATTTTTTTGTATACTAGCTTGCTCTCACTCCTCAGTTTCATGCAACCTTTCCTCCGCGCCATACACAGCTCATATACCTCTTCCTTAACTCACACTTCTCTGCATCACGCACTCTTCACACAACTCTATCTTACTCTCACTCCTCAATATCATGCACTCCACTAAATTCAGCCTATTCTTATTCATCGACATCATGCACTCTTCATCCAGCTTTACTTTTTTTTCACTCCTCACAATCACGCACACTTCATTCTACTCCACCTTACTCTCACTCCGCAGTACCATTCACTCTTCATCTAAATCTATCAGTGTCATCCACTCTTCATCTAACTCTATCAATGTTATTCACACTTCATCTAACTCCAACAGTATCATCCACTCTTCATCCAACTCTATCAATGTCATCCACTCTTCATCCTGCTCTATGTCGCTCGCATATACCTCATACTCTAACTAGATTTTCCTCTATATTTCCCGTTTCTTTGCACCCTCGCTCTATCAAACCTCTCAGCCTCTTACACTCTTCAGCCATCGTCATCTCCCTTTTCCCCTGGTGAGATCTATAATGGACTCTTAAAAAGCTGGAGAAATTTTTCCAAATCTATTTTCGGTGACAGAGAGAGAGAGAGAGAGAGAGAGAGAGAGACTGTGTGTGTGTGTGTGTGTGTGTGTGTGTGTGTGTGTGTGTGTGTGTGTGTGTTTGCATATTTGCATAAGTATGAGCGTTCGTGTGTGTGTGTGTGTGTGTGTGTGTGTGTGTGTGTGTGTGTGTGTGTGTGTGTGTGTGTGTGTGTGTGTGTGTGTGTGTGTGTGTGTGTGTGTGTGTGTGTGTGTGTGTGTGTGTGTGTGTGTGTGTGTGTGTGTGTGTGGGTGGGTGGGTGGGTGGGTGGGTGCGTGTGTGTGTGTGTAGGTCCCTGTGGTGTCATCTGCGGAAGGTTCAAACTGCCGTTGAAGGTGCTACTCTTAAGTGCAACTCCTCCTTGCACCCTACTTCCCTCAGGCTAATTCTCTCTCCTCCTTCCCCCACCTCCTTCTCTCTCTCTCTCTTTCTCTCTTAAAGGCCGGTAGGTCTGTTGCTATTTATCTATCTTTCCATGATACTCTCTCTTTTTATCATCCATTCTTTACCCCTTCTCTATTCTTCGACATCAATTCTCAATCATCTCATTCCCTTCTGCTTTCTGTCGTTGCTTATTATTTTATTATCCCACTCATTGTTTCTCTTCGTTTCTAGTTCCTTCTCAGCCTTTACGTTTTTTCTCTTCCGAATTTCATGTCCACTTTTCTTTCATCTGTGCTTCCCCTCCATCCTTAATCTTCTCAGTTTCTTCTCCTTGCTCCTCTCAAACCCTTCCTCCTGCTTTAATTTCCTAAAATATAGCTCCTTCATTCCATATTTCCCTCGTTCCATCTCTCTTACAGTCCATTTTTCTTCTTCACTTTCCCCTTTCCTCCACCTCATCCATCTTTCCTCATTTCGATCCCTACTTCGTCTCCTCCCCACTCCTGTCCATTCTTCTCTCCCACCATCCCTCCTTCCCCCACTTCCCGAATCTCCCTCCTATCCATCGCCTTCTGCTCTGTATACTTCAGCCTTTCAATTCCTCCTCTAGGCCCTCTTTCATCCACCTTCCCTCATCCCTTCCCCTTTCCCCTAGTCTTTCTCCTTTCATCTTCGCTCACTCTTCTCCACCATTTCCCTCGTCTTCCTCTTTTTTCTGCCTGTCGTCTCCTTTCTCTCCTTCTGTTTCTCTTCTCCCACTCCCTTTCCCTTGTCTCCTGTTTCTCATTTCTCCATCCTTTCCTTTCTCTTTCTCTTGCTCTCTCCTTCCCTCAAGCCTCTCCTCACCCATCTTCATCTTTCTTTTTTCGCCAATCCAGTCTTCCCTCTCCCTCCCTCCCCACTCTCTCTTCCCCCCAGTATCTCATTCCCCCACCCCTTCCCCTCGGCTTCCTCTTTCCGTCCCTTCAGCCTTTCATCTCCTCACCCTCCTTCTCACCAGCTTCTTCTCTCTTTCCCTCCTTCCTCCAGCCTCTCCTCTCCCTTCTATTTCCCCTTGTCTTGCTCCTGTCCCTCCAGCGTCTCTTCTGCCCTCTCTCCACATTTCCAGCATCTCCCCTTCTCTCTCCCCTTCCCTCCAGCCTCTACCCTTCCTCCACCACTCCAGCCTCTCTCCTCTCCCTCCCTGCCTTCCTCCCAGCACACTCACCCCGCCCTCAAATTTCTGGTCACGTACTACATAGAGGCGACATTTTTCCCTAATATTGGGACGGGGGTCGTTTGAACTGCACTCCACGATGGCCATTTTATCGATGCCTAAATTTCGCTGTGGATTTTTACCCTCGAGGAAAAGTTTCTACGCCTGGGTTCTGAAATTTCGTTCACCGTTCCTCATGCCTAGCCTAGCCGTCCCCTCCTCCTCCTCCTTCCTGCTTTTCTATCCTTGTCTTTAGATGATAGATTAGTTTCGTTAGCTATAACCTTCGCTATAATAAACAACCGCGAAAGGACTAACACGTCTGTTGCACTTTGTTTTCCATTGAACTCTCTCCTCCTCCTCCTCCTCCACAGACAACCCTCCCAAAGTTCACGATACGTGGAGGATATACTGCCACTTCAATAAATAATACTTAGCGAAGTCGAGTTAAGATTAGTTAAATTATTAAAACAGTTTCTGTGATCACTTACTCTCTTGTGTCGGAAAAATAAACGTTGAGAAGACAACAGGGCTACTTTATACCTTCCTATGTTCATCCCTTATGGCTCTGAAAGTCCGGATACTACTGAGATTAATGAAAAAAAGGACATCTATATATATGAGATACCAACTTAATGGTGTGTCAGTCACAGCGAAAATACAACCAAAGACTGCCGTGTGTATGAGAGGAAGAGACAGTGAATGAATTGAGGGGTCAAACTGGGAGGTAAACGGGAGGTGGATAATGAACTGAGCCTACTGACTGATGCAAAAAAAAAAAAAAAAAAAAAAAAATGTGAGAGGGTAGTTGAGTTGAGGAGAGTGGCCAATACAACATGAAATGATGGGAGATGAATAGAAAAAAAAAATGAGAGTAATAGGTTGAGTTGGTTCGGCGTTCTAGTGCCAGCGGTAAGCGAAAGACTCATCAGGCGAGTGTAACAGTAATATAGAGTGATTGGCAGAAGAGAGAAAGACCAACAGCAAGGTGGAAAGACAAGGTAAAAACAGAAAATGCCATGAGGTTCTTTTATAGATGTCAGTTTTCACAGGACACGGTGTCTGACAATACAAATATTCACACTGATAAAGGAGATAAATGACAAACAGAAATTAATAACGGTATTACTATTATTATTATTATTATTATTATTATTACTATTTTCATTATCAATATTACATTTAATATTTCAGTCATTACTATCATAGCCTTATTTCCCTACAACTACATAAAATGAGCAAAGCTGGAACAGGAATTAAAAGACGGAAATTCCCAGCTGCGTTGTAACCCTCTTCTGCTACACAACTTATCAGGCTACTGCATCACAAAACCTGATCTTATTCAGGCTAAGAAACATTACAAAAGTGAAATGAGATCAAATGATGAGCAATGGATACAAAAAGCGAAGAAAAAGTTACATAAGAAGGTTAATATTATAAACTTCCATAATTTCAAGTTCTGGGGGGTACAGGGGAGTAGGATGTTGGTGAAGGGGAGGCAGTTAAAGGGTCCCCGGTCAGAGTCCCCAGCAGGTCCTGCCCTGGGGACTCCTTCCAGCCACACCCTACCCATAAACACACACTTGGGCCAGATTTTTGGTCTCTACGCCTTTGTTTTTAGCGAGGACAGTGTGGGAGGAGGACGGGGAGGAGAGTGGGATTAGGAGTTTAGGAGGGAGGGAAGGAGGGAAAGGGGAAGGTAACGACGGGAACGAGAGGGGAATGATAACTTAAGAGGAAGAGTATGGGGAAGAAGGGAACAGAGACGGATGGGGTGAAGAGGAAGTAGAACGGAAAAATGGGAGAGGAGAGAGTAGAGTAGGGACGGATCAGTAAGGCGGAGAGGTAGAGAAAGAATGGGAAGGAGAGGCACAGAAAAAGAGACGGCTGAAAGTAGGAGGAAACTAAGGTGTAGAAGAGCAGAAGATGAAGGGGGAGGAAAGGAACAAAAAAAAAGAAAAGAAAAAAAAAAACCTAAGAGATGGGGATACGAAGCAAGAACAGATGTGGACGGGAGAAAAGGAAACGTAAGGAGGGAAAGATGCAGGGGAAGAGAAGAAATAGAAGAGGGGTGAGAGAGCACAGGGAAGGACAGGAGCACAGGCTGGGAAAGAGCTGGAAGAGAGGGGAGAAAGGGGAGCAGATAATAGGAAGACAGAATGGGGGAAATTTATTATCAGAAGCAGAGCAGAGATGGAGAGCAAGAAAGGCCAGGAAGGGATGAATCGGGGAAAGAGTGGGAAGGGAGAAGAGTTATGGAAGAGGGATGCAGTTAAGGGAGTGAAAGGAGACGAATGAAGGAGAAGAAAGTGTGTGTGTGTGTGTGTGTGTGTGTGTGTGTGTGTGTGTGTGTGTGTGTGTGTGTGTGTGTGTGTGTGTGTGTGTGTGTGTGTGTGTGTGTGTGTGTGTGTGTGTGTGTGTGTGTGTGTGTGTGTGTGTGTGTGTGTGTGTGTGTGTGTGTGAGAGAGAGAGAGAGAGAGAGAGAGAGAGAGAGAGAGAGAGACAGACAGACAGACAGACAGACACCAAGACAGACAGAGAGAGAACCACAACAACAGACTATACCTCTTTCTCACACACTAATGGCTAACTCGGTCCTTTCTTTTCTATTTCAGTAACAGCAGCTGCCAACATTAATATAGTTTATGTTAGCGTATATATCCCGCCTGTACTGGTGTTGGAGGGTAAAGGAGTGGGTGTTCTCTAGGTGAATCAGTGAAGGTGTCTTTATAATTGCTTAGTTACTCTTTATTGTCCTACTTTATTTCTATGGCTCACTGATTCTATCCACTTTAGGTTAACTGGAAGATGGGTTATTTCCAAAAGTATTAAATGTATATGAGAGAGGTGGGTGTGTACTGGGAGCAAGGCAGTGCAGCGGCATCGGACAGGGCGACGTAGAGGCGATTTGTTTGTGGCCACCCCTTACGGGATTGAGGCGTCTGGCAATAGACAGACAGAAAGTGAAATTAGTTCTTTTACTTTTGGTATTACTACTATTGCCATTATTAATTGCACTACGAGGATTCCTACTAGTGCTACTACTAAACTCTCTCTCTCTCTCTCTCTCTCTCTCTCTCTCTGTTAATTTCCAAAAGAAGAGAAGACTAGCGCACCAAAATACCAATATACGACCCCTAGGCAGTACGACGATTCCGGTATTTTTGTATTAGGAGAGATGGAGGGGGCAATTATCGTGGCCTACAGTCGCCTGGGGGGTTCTGAGGCGGCGGGGGTCAGTGGAAGGGTGCAGAGGAAGTTTTGGAGGTGGCTCAGATGGGGTTCAGAGGGGGTTTTAGAGGGGTGTTCTGAGGGTTCATTGGGGTTCAAAGGGTAGTTCTATGTGAGGGTTCAGAGGGGATTTAGAGTCAGTTTCACAGAGGGGTTCAGAGGGGATTGTTCAGAGAGGATGGTTTAAAAATGGGTGGTTCAGAGGGGTTGATTCTGACGGGATTCAAGTTGGGGGGGGGGGAGTACAGGATGGAGGTGGTTCAAAATGGAGATTCAGAGAGACTGGTTCAGAAGAGGTGGTTCAGTGAGGGTGGTTCAGAGAGGGTGGTTCAAAGCGGTTGGTTCTGAGTGGGTGGTTCAGAGGGGTAGGTTCAGACACGAGGTTCTAAGGGGGGATTCAAAATGGTGGTTTTGAGATTTGGTTCTGAGAGGTGGTTCAGGACGAGGATTAGGAGGAGGTGGTTCAGAGGGGGTTCAGTGGGATGGTTCAGATGGCTGATTCGAGAAAGGAGGTTCAGAGGAATGGGGAGTGGTTCAGACTGGGGATGAAAAAGAGAGGTTTGGTGAAGAAAGATGATGGCGGGGGAGGTGAAGAGAGGAAGAGGAAGTGTGTTGATGGGGGATGAAGGAATGGGATGAAAGGGGAAGGAAAATCATGAAGTGGAGAAGGGGAACTGTTACAAAGGGGGGTAGAGTTCAACAAGACTCTGGCACTCCTCACACGTATTAGTGCCCAGAGGCGCTGGCGGTGGGGAGTAGGGAGAAAGGGATGGGAGAGGATGGAGGGGAAGAGATGAAAAGGGGAGACGAGGAGATCAAGAGGGAAAGGAAAGAGAGGGAGGTGGATGAGGGAGAGGGAGAAGGAGAGGAAAGGGAGGAGGGTAAATTATTGGCTTGAAGATAGAGAGGGTGGAAAGGAGAGACAGGCGGCGAAAAGGGAGGCGTGGAGAGAGAGAGAGAGAGAGAGAGAGAGAGAGAGAATTCAATACTCACCAATCTCCAACTGACACAACACAAGTGAATATCGCCAGCATAACGCACTTACCTGTGAAGAGAGAGAGAAAAAAAAAAGAAATTAATATGGATGAACTTTAAGAACAGAAAACGAAGCTGCTGCAGAACAAACTATTATAAAAATGTAAACTGTAAGACTCGGCGCACCTTCAAAACTATAAACAAAATATTAGTGAAAACAGAGGTAAAATTTAACACTGAAAGGCAGCCAGCTATTTAATTTTAACTAACAAGGGAGGAAATGGATAGAATGTACGAGGAAGAGCGTTGAGAGAGAGAGAGAGAGAGAGAGAGAGAGAGAGAGAGAGAGAGAGAGAGAGAGAGAGAGAGAGAGAGAGAGAAGCAGACCAAACTTTCTCGTTATCTCTTGGGTACACTGGAGAGACCTCTAATGGTACTTTATTGCACTCTTACTGTAAACCTTTTCTCCTTTACCATCAACAATTATTTTGCCACCTCTTTTCTTCCATCATCATCATTTCCTTTACTCTTTATTATCATTTCTTTGACTGTCTGCTTCATTTCTCCAGTATCATTTTCAATCTTATAACCTCCTTCATCATTACATTTTCTTTTCTCAGATGCTGTTTCTCTTTCATCTGTATTAGTTCTTTTCTTAGCTGTGTTTTTTCTTTATCAGTAATATATACTTCACTGCATATATATTCTTCCCATTATATTTTTTTCATCGCCTGCTTCTGCCCCTACTCTTTTTGTATTATTTTCTCAATTTATTTTTTCAACATTAGTGCTTCATTTTATTTCTTTCTTCTCTGCCCTTTGTATCTCGCTTACTGTCTCTTTGCTTCTTCCATAGTATCGTCATTTATTCTTTTCATTGGTTATCTGATTAGGTATTTATCCCACTTTTCATCTTAATCGCTACTTACATCTTTTACATCATCATTATCGTCACCATCATCATCATCATCATCATCATCATCATCATCATCATCATCCTGTTTTCCACTTATATACCATCCCTATTTATTTTAGCAACTCTTTATTTCACCACCAACATCACCACTTCTTTATCGGCTAAATATCTCCTTTATCAACCTCATTTGTTCAATTTAGAACGTTCTTTTTTCCTCCACTAAGGCCATTTGTTTTACCCACTCTTATTTAACCATATAATTATCTTAAACATCTATATATCAGTTATTTATTTCATCATTATCCTTACCTCCATTATCGTATCCACATTACTAATACATATTAAATATGTAGGTATTATCCGCTATTTATTTTTTGCCTCATCATTGTGATTTTCTTATATCGATGATTCACCTTACACCAACTAAAGAAAAAAAATTACATGATGATAATGATGATGATGATGATTATGATGATGATGATGAAGATTCCATTCATAATTTATTAACAATATATTTATACCTTTCACCTTCACCATTAATTTTATCACCTGTGTATTTCCTCTATGTTACTTATTGATACATGTTATATACAGGATACTATATTAGTTTGTACTGGATACATAGACATTCTGAACTCGTATAATTCAGCTTTAATGCCCCTCTCTCTCTCTCTCTCTCTCTCTCTCTCTCTCTCTCTCTTTACATCAATTTCATCACCCACTTCCCCACACCCACCCATCCACACACTCACACTCTCCCCCCCTTCTCTCCCTCTCTCTCTTACACACACACACACACACACACACACACACACAAGAAGCAAAAAGTGAAGAAGGCAAGGAGCAAGAGGAAGAGGTGGGGGGTGTAGGAGCGCCTGCCTACGTTTCCTTACCCCTCCCATTCGCTTTCCTCTTGCTTTCCTTTGTATTCCTTGTTTACTGGGCGAGGGCACGCAAGCAGCCAGGTGTTGTCTGTTGTTTACCCCCGCCAAGCACGCCACCGCCCGCTTCTTGATGGACGCTGCCTTCGTTAATGGCAAAATTCGCTTCCTTATAACGTACAGGCTCCGGGAAAAAAAAGAATGGTGGTGATTGGTGGTATGTGAGTTACTGGATTTATTAACAAGGAAAAATTTTCCATCAATACACTTGCCTCACTTCGAGAATGGCTGTGCTTTTATCTTGTCTATTACCCCAGAGAAAATTATTGATTAAACTTGATAAAAACTAGCTCTGGGTATGAAAGCTGGTTATTCCGAAATTCTGTGGCTAATTTGCTCTAGTTTTATCTTTGGTATGTGATTCAACTTTGTTTAGTCCCCAAAAGAGAGAGTTCGAGGCTAAATTTGTTCTAGTTTGAGATACAGGCATGTGAGCTATTTCACTTATTACCAAGCAGGTAAATCCATTGAGAAACTTGATATGGCTTATAGCTGTTTTAAGAGTTACCTTTTCTTAATACAACAGATAGATACCCGTGGATTAAGTTGAGGTAGGCTTTTCTGGGCAGGCATGTGTAAGAGTGACGAGAAGGTTAAGTTGAGGCTAAACTTGTTATATTACATGTAAAGCAACCATTGTGGGTTTATAAACCATTGTGGGTTTATCAGATACATTCTGTATCTTTTCCTTTATCTGGGAAACAAATGAGGTCGGTGGAAGATATCTCTTTCTCATCAAGAATGTATTTATTATTTAGTTTTACTTATTTACATCCATCCAACTATCCATCCATCGATCCATCCATCCATTCATTTATTCATTCAGTCAGTTATTTCTTACCAAGATGAAAAAATATTACGTGTGAAATCTTCAACAAGAATCGATGTCGGATGGAAGCTTGTCAGATATATATATATATATATATAAATATATAAATATATAAATATATATATATATATATATATATATATATATATATATATATAGATAGATAGATAGATAGACAGACAGACAGACAGACAGATAGACAGATAGATAGATTACAACTTACACAGAGAACAATTAACGGCCACAAAAACGCTGGCTCTGCTGCAAAACAGAGATGGAAAATGAACGAGGCTGACCATACAGGCTATATTCGTGACTAATAACTAAATAACTTTGTTACAGTACGTACCCTCTGGCCAACGACGAATTGTGTGTGTGTGTGTGTGTGTGTGTGTGTGTGTGTGTGTGTGTGTGTGTGTGTGTGTGTGTGTGTGTGTGTGTGTGTGTGTGTGTGTGTGTGTGTGTGTGTGTGTGTGTGTGTGTGTGTGTGTGTGTGTGTTTGTTTAAAAAGAGAATAAACCACTCTTCTACTAAAAAAAATACACTAAGATTATATACTTGACTACAAAAACTATAAATGAAACAAGTAATAAAGCGAGATTTGGGAAGTTCATCTGCATAAAGAAAACTGGATCGTTAACAAAAAATTAAACAGTGACGAATAAAGGACATGAAAGTAAAAATACATCGGTACATATCGTTATCATCATCATCTTTACTCTCGACCTTATGATGCAAAACTATTATTAATTCGTAGTAAGGTACAAAGCTCTTTCCATGCATAAAAAAGAATGAATATCCGTTTATAGGTATGGATTTATCTTTGTGTCGGAATGTGTGTCTGTGTGAGTATATGTGTGAGCAAAGAAAGAGTGAATACATATTTCTGTACGTGGGTAAATGAGAGCGAAGTATGTGTGTGCGTGTATGACTGTTCATGCATATCTTTTATGGGCAAAAATGCATGTGCACACGCATTCGAACAAAGACTGCATTGTGTGTGTGTGTGTGTGTGTGTGTGTGTGTGTGTGTGTATGTGTGTGTGTGTGTGTGTGTGTGTGTGTGTGTGTGTGTGTGTGTGTGTGTGTGTGTGTGTGTGTGTGTGTGTGTAAATGTTGTGCATGTATAAAAAAATAATGAAAGTCTGAGCCAACATAGTGCACCCCTTCCCCCCCCTCCCAACTCCCATCCGGCATTCCTCCCACCTACTTCCCCTTGCCCACTTCCCCCCAACCCCACTCGACAATTCCCTTGCTCTTTTGCACCCTCCACTCAGTCCCCCACCCCCATCAGACACTCCCCTCACTACATCTCTCCTCCCTCGTCTCTCCACTCCCACCCGGCGCTCCCTCTCCTTACGCCTCCCCTTCTTCCTTCCCCCATTTTTCACCAGCACTCCTCCCCCCACCCCACCATTCCCTCTTCCCGCTTCCACTCCCTCCCTCTCCAACTTCCCTTTGGTATCTCTTTTTCCTATTTTCCCTTTTCCCTTCACCACCCACTCTACTTCAGCACTTCCCACGACAACTCCTTCTCTTCATTCCTCTACTGCCCACAAGCATTCCCCCTCCCTTCTCCATTCTCCCTTCTCTTTAATCCTCTTTGGCAACCCTTCCCCACTTCCTTCTTCCACTTTCCCCCACTCCCCCAAGGCACTCATCCTCTTTACAATTCCCCCACTCTCCTCCAGCCCTCCCTCTCTCTACTTTCCCTTTTCCCAAATCTACTTTATTCCCACTTCCCCCCCTTTTCCTCACTCTTTTCCGGCTCTCATCTCCCCATTTCCCCATCACTCCTTCCCCCCCCACACTCCCACCTACTGCACTTCCCCTCCCCCTCCATGGCTCCCCGTCCGCCTCTCAGTGCCAGAAAAATGGCGAAATAGCTGGTGGTGCTGGGAGAGCGAGGTCACGCCGATAAAACTCCTAATGAAGCTCATGAATGGCGCAAAAAACATACAACGTTTACGAGACGACTGCTAACACAAACACAGTTTATACTTAATGCAAACACACGATAACATTTTCACGGTAAGTGATAAGTAAATCCTGGGACACGAAGCAGGCACTTAGGAAAATTATACTACACATGCCTTGTCTTATTAAATATTACTAGAGCTAAATACTTAATACCTAAAGGAAACTTACGATATTATTTTCATTAACACTTTTTGTGATGAATAAAGACTTTGACACGATTCATGGAATTAAGAAAAATTAACTCCGAAGTTTTTTGGTCTAATAAAGCAATAAGTAAACGACCATGATTTTTAGTTAATGCAAATACTTGATAACATATTCATAAGACCGTGAATGACACAAAAAAAAAAAAAAAAAAAAAAAAAAAAAAAGTGGTGTTTGGTTTCAATGAAGAGTGGAAACATAACATTCTTTATTTTTACTTAATGCAAATACTTGATAACATTTTCATAATACCGTGAATGACAAAAAAAAAGTGGTGTTTGGTTTCAATGAGGACTGGAAACATAACATTCTTTATTGGTATTGCTGTGATACAAACACATTTCCAAAATACCAAAACAGGAGGTAATGAATGTAAATTGTAACGCACTCTTTTATGCTGAAAGAAAAAAGTTGTTATTTTTCGGTCCAATGAAAGGCTTTGGCTGTAGGTTTGATAAATGAGGAAAATTAAAAACTATGATCATCCTTATAATCATCATCAACATCGTCTTTATCATCATCATCGCCATCGCCACTATCATCATCACTCTCACGACCTTTTTTCTCACTTATATATATAAAAAATTCCCCATCCGCCTCCAACAAAATGAACTAAAAACCCTACTCCCATAAAAGATTTGGGTGAAATGTTGAATCAAAATTTCAGAGGTGTCCAGGAACCATACAGTCAGATTTCCAGAGTCAGCATCCCCGTTCCAAATCGTCCCACACATCCCAAAGACTCTCTCTCTCTCTCTCTCTCTCTATCTATCTATCTATCTATCTATCTATCTAGGGTGAAGTGGAACCAGAAGAACGACAAGAATGAAAAAGGAAGATAATGTAGGAGAAGGAACGTTAGAACACAAGAATGATGCTAACTGAGGAAGACCGACTGGGCGACACTGAGAGCATGCCTCAGTTATAAAAATAAGACACGGATTGCAAACATGAAAGAGAACGAGAAAGATAATTAAGATGAGAGAGAGAGAGAGAGAGAGAGAGAGAGAGAGAGAGAGAGAGAGAGAGAGAGAATTTAATCCTACAGCTTCAACGGACTTTATTATATTATGGCCACCACCAGCTGAATATCGTCAACCGAAAGTGTCGAAAACGGCGATAAATCAGTCGTGTTATTTGCCAAACTGGACCGAGGCATTTTATTCTTGTTCCTTTCAGACTATTTTATTAAACTTCGTGTTCAAAAAGCTGAAGTCCTCATCCCCCTACATCTTCTCGACCAAAAACTTGACACCCTTCCTTCCCTTCCCTCCCCCATTTCTCTCCCCTTCCCTCCCCTCTTCTCTCCCCTTCCCCCCCCTCCCTTTCCCCCTAGCTCTGTTCTCGTGCGTTGCGTGAGAGGGGTACGACATATCAGCCCTTTGATCTCTCTATATTCTCTAATTTGGGTAGAGAAATCCTCGTTGTCTACGGTCCCACAAAAAAATCCATCCTTTCATCTGTCACAAACTTCCACATGATTATCATCTCCATCACCTTACTCATTGAAAATAACAATTTGTTCTTTCACTGACTCTTTCCTGGAAATTATAGTAACTATGTTCAAGAGTATGAAAAAGATATTCGCTTTACATATAAATGAATTTTTCTCATGATAATATTTCCTCGCCGCAATACAAAGAAGGCCACAGTTTCTAATTCTAAGAGACCAGTCTGATGCTGAAGGTACTGCCGTACTTCTCATTTCCGTCTTCTAATTTTCCAAACCAAATTACACAGTCCCAAAGAATCAACCAATAATCTCCAGTATATAAATATATATAGTATACTCTCTCTCTCTCTCTCTCTCTCTCTCTCTCTCTCTCTCTCTCTATATATATATATATATATATATACATATGTGGTGGGGGAGCTCACCATCCACTCACTCGATGTAGTGCTGCTCTCAGGTGTCTGCCATTTCCTCCCTTTCTTTCCTTTCATCCTATTCTGTTTTTCTTTCCTTCGTTCTTTCCTTGTCCTTCTGCCTCCGGGTGACTTTACGCTCTCTCTTCTGTCTTTCTTTCCTTCATTCGTTCCTCTTCCTTCTGCCTGTGGGTGACGCTACAGTGAGTGACAAGCTATATGGTTTCCTGTACACCAGGAAACCATTTACTACGCTGGGTGGTAACCATATAACCAAACTTAGGCGCCTGGTGGTTTAGTAGGTAATTACGGAGCTCCAATCGGATTGAGCCGGTGAAGGTTTATATCCAAGGGATGGTTGGGGTTTATTGCTCATGTAACTTGTCACTCTCATCTTAAATGTCAGGACCAACTTACCTAGACCCGGATATATATATATATAGATATATATTTATATATATATATATATATATATATATATATATATATATATATATATATATATATATATATATATATATATGTACTGTATTTGGTAGTGGGTAAGGCGGTGGGTAATCAGAGGGTTTAATGTTGGGGTGTGAGGTGTAAGAGGCCATCAGTAACAGTGGTTGTGTTAGGTAGGCTGGGGCGGCGAGAGCACGGCAAACACACCACCGGCTAAGTGGTCACCTTAATTACCCATGCCTGACCAAACACACCACACCTGCCCCTTACTGCCTGGCCATCGCCTGACCGTCCACTGGCCACTACTACCGTGGAACACTGCTCCTCCACAGCACTGACTCGATTATCGGAGGCTCTGAGGGGTGAAACGGTGAACCCAGACGAACATACAATTTAATTCTTCCTTTACCTCTATGATTTTATTCAGCCTAAGATACATTTCTCGAATTGGAGGCATTACCGGCGCCCATACCCACCATTTACCTCTTTACTACGCGAGATCATTAGTTAGCTGAATAAAACTGTCCTGAAGTGCTCTGATTAATATGAAAGTTATGTCATCGGACTGATGGGCTTAAAACCTGTAGATGGGGGGAACAGGAGACAGTCATCCCATTCCCCATTCATCTCGTCTGGGAATATTGTTTTTGAAGATGGCTGAAAGTTAAGGTCAAATATCGTCTCATATACTGTTTTCTCCTGGCAAGGAGCAAGTTATCACTGTCGCATTATTGGTATATAAAATAATAATAATAATAATAATAATAATAATAATAATAATAATAATAATCATAATAATAATAATAATAATAATAATAACAGTATACCATACAACACTCGTCACATTCCATGAATACCTATCTGGTGAAAGGAAAATTTGAGAATTAAAATAAATCGGGTTCATTTACAATTCATAACAAGAGCTTTCTGTCCTCGTAACAAAAAGTTGCCTCTAATAATACCATACACTTGCCACCGAGGTCAACGAGAATCTTAACCCCATTTTCACGCTATCTTAAGACGATTTCATTCGGAGCAAAGGAGGTTTTTCGAACTGGACGGGTTTAATAGTCTTCGTTAACCCCTTCAGTGCTAAAGGTTTAAAAAAAAATCGATGAATAAAATCGGCACGTGGACGCCTGATTAAATCATGTCGCCATAATCAAGAGGTGTAGTCCATTTTGATGACTTGTAAACAATCTATATCAACGAGTGTTAATGCACGAGATTAACAAAAAGCAATAAGTCCCATTCTCTAGATCATTCCCGCGTTAAACGAGAACCTGTAAGACTAATCCTCATTCATTCGCGCGTTAAACGAGAAGCTATAAAATCAACACTCTCGTTAATTCCAAGTGTTACGCGCTCTTTAATCCCAGCATTCAACGAGAAACTACGACATCAACTTTCTTGCTAAATTCGTCCGTCGTCGCCAAGATAATATTTTTCCAATCTTAAACAAAACGCTGTAAGACCAATTCTGACGTTAAATCCGTGTATTACTGCCTCGCTGATTCCCGCGTTAAACGAAAGCCTATACTTCTTGTTAAGTCCGCTTGTCGTCGCTTCGTTAATCCTGGTTGTATAAACCGTGCCTCCTCCCCTCACTCGCCCCATAACAACAACAAACACCTCGCCTCGTTAACCGGACCCTCTACTTCGTTACTCGTTGAAGAGGGCCAAGTGAAGAGGAAAGGGCCAGGTGAAGAGGAGGGTGAGGAGAGGTGAAGAGGAAGGAAAGAGGAGGGAGAAGGGAGGATAGGGAGGCTGAATGGGACGAGGTACTAAAATGAATGACAGAACATTAGAAAGTAAGAAAATAAAAGAAGTGGGATGGAATGCATCTACCCGTTTATCCAGCTCTATCTATCTGTCTATCTACCTGTCTGTCTGTGTATCTATCTACCTTTCTACCTATCATCCAATCTCTTTTTATCATACCAAAGGAGCATACAGATCTGTGTCATGGGTACTCAGTCCTAACGTTTATTGTGAGGGTAACCAGTCGCTAATACCTGAGCGGCATTATGTGGGCAATACAGCATAACCCAACCGTCCCTCCGATATATTCCCTTGTAGGCCACATCCGGCTGGAGCACCTCACCTCACTAGATCACCAGGCGCCATTTATAAGATTACCACCCTACGTAGTACATGCTTTTTCTGGGTAACATGAAACTGTTTGGCTTCTCATTCAGTGAAGAAGTCACCGAAGACAGAACTAGATTAAGTGAGTGGATGGTGGCTCTCTCACCTCAACCACTTGCCCACCCATTACTGGGGAGATGACGAAGGAAAAATGGGGAGGTGAACAAGGAAGGGAACGGGGTGGGGGGGGAATGAGGTACGGAAAAAGAGAGCGGAGAAAGGAAAGGAGCTGAGACGAACGAGGGAAGAAGGAGAGAGGGGGGGAAAAGGGAGGACTAAGCAGGAAGAGCTGCTAAGAGGAACGACAGGCAAATGAAAAAGAGATGGAAACGAGAAAAGGGTAGGAAAGGAGAGCAGCACGTGAAAAGGGAGGGAAAGGGGTCGAAGAGGGGGAAAGGGAAGGGGAAAGTAAGGAAAGGGGAGAAGGAAGAAAAGCGGGGCTGAACAGGGTGAGCTAGAAAAGGGAAATGAGAGTGAAGAATAAGACGTGGAAAGAAAACAGAAAGTGAAGAGGGAGGAAAGACGGCGAGCGAAGTGATGGGGAAAATAAATAAAGAGTGACGGGGAGATAAAGAAGGAGGAAGAGAAGACTGAAGAGGAGGAGGGGGGGAGGGTAAGTGCAAGAAAGAGGGATTGAATACCAAAAGCTGCTAAGCGAAACAAGGGAGAGTGAAGAAAAAAATATAAAAAGAATAAAAAGAAATGGAAAGGAAAGGATAAATGAAAATGAACCAAGGAAAATGGAAGCAAACTGGGAGAATGAAATGGGAGGGAAGGGGATCGGAAGAGGGAGGAAAGGGGATCTGAAAATGGAGAAAGAGAGAGTGAAGAGGGAGAGGAGGGAGTGAGGTCAGAGAGAGGGGAGAATGCTACTAAGGAGGAAGAGGGTGCAGAAGAGGAGCAGGATATAGTGACTAAGAGGAAAGGGAGGAGAAAGATAAAAAGGAGGAAAAAGGGTTTGATAAGAAAAGAATAGTGAATGCTAAATGGAGGGAAGACAGCAAAGAAGGGGAAGAAAAGATGAAAGGGAAGAGACACTGAAAAAAAGATTGGATGTGAAGAGGAAGGGATGGAGGGGGTGGAAGGGAGAGGAGGAAAAAAAGGGTACCAATATGGACGAAGAGAAGGGAAAAGACGAGAAACCGAGAAGGACGAAGAGGTGAAAAAAGTGAAGTGGAAAGAGGGGCCAGTGAAGAGGAAGGGAAGGGGGGAGATGGTGGATAGCAAGAGAGAAGAAAACAGAAAGGGGTGCTAAAGAGAGAGAGAGAGAGAGAGAGAGAGAGAGAGAGAGAGAGAGAGAGAGAGAGAGAGAGAGAGAGAGAGAGAGAGAGAGAGAGAGAGAGAGAGAGTAAAAAAAAAAAAGGGATTAAGCGAAGGAGCAAAGAGGTTGAAAAAGGGATATGTCGTTGAGCAGATAAAAAAGAAATAAGAAATGACAGGCGGGGGGGAGGGTAATATAAAGTAAGTAAATACGTGAGATGAAAATGGAAGTGAAGACAGGAGATGAAGACTGGGCTGGGGGAGGGGGGAGAGAACGAGACGGTGAACAGGAGTGAATACAGGAAAATAATGAAAGGGAAAAGGGAGTGATGGTTGATAATGGGCAAAAAGGAAACGGAAGTGAAAAGAAAGAGGGTGAAGGTAAAGTTGGTTAAGGAGAAGGATAGGGGATGGAAAAGTTAGGGCAGGGAAAAGGGGGACTGAATAGGGAGAGTTAATGAGGAGAACGAGAGAGACAGTGAATTAAAGAGAGAAAGGAGAAAGTTGAAAGGTAAAACTGGATACGACGAGAAGCAACAACGTTTGAGAAAATAGCAAAGTGAAAAGAAAACATGATAAAACAGTGATAATGTTAAAAAAAAGACAAAAGAAAAATAGGAAGGAAGATTTTTATAAAAGGATGAAGAAAATAAAAAGTTAATAAAAGGGAGAGACTATATACTAAAAAAAAAGCCTGGACAACAGAAAAAGAAATGTAAGAGAATCATAAAAACATAAAACGAGGAAAAAGAGAGTGAAAGTGAACGCAAGGGATCACTAAAATGCTGAGAGCGGTGAAAAAGGAAGAAGAGAATGCAAAGAACTGATAAAGGCGAGAGAAAATGCGGAACTGAAAAAATGCACAGGAAAGAGGAGACGAAGAATACTATAAGGGATCATGTGAAAAAGAAAGACTAGCTAGGATGAGAGAGAGAGAGAGAGAGAGAGAGAGAGAGAGAGAGAGAGAGAGAGAGAGAGAGAGAGAGAGAGAAGAACGCACAGGCTAGAATGGCGAGGAAAGGGGGAGACCGAAAAAGTGTAGAATGGGGGGGGGAGGGTAGGAGAAAGAGAAGATATCAGGGGGAACTAGCCTAAAGCAAACTGCCTTACGTTAATTAGTGGCTTCCCGTTTATACAATACTTTACTTTCGCCTCTGGTCACGCCCCACTTTTTTTTTTTTTTTCAAAAGGGGGAGTGAAGGGTGGGAAGGGGGAGATCCATCAGAGGAGAGAGAGGGGGGGAGGGGAGAGGCTAAGAGAGAAGAGAGGGAGGTGGGAATGGAAGGGTCAGGATAGTGGTGAGGAGGGGCAGTGTTAAATGACTGGGGTGGGGAAGGAAAGAGGAAGGTACTTGACAGGAGACCGGTAGAATAAGGTGGAAGATGGGATGGCCAGTGTTTGAAAAAGAGTGGTATGCGTTAATCAGTTCCATACGGTGACCACATCTCTCTCTCTCTCTCTCTCTCTCTCTCTAACAGGGATCGATTCTAGTGAAGAAGTTAAAAGTGTATCTAACCTTTTAAGTGCATAAGCTGCCCTAAAGTTAAGTAAAAAATCTAGAGGCAGGAAAGTATACATAAGAGACATCATCGTAGTGAATATGTTGCTATGTGAATTTATTTAACAACAGAAGGACCGAAAGGAGTGAGAAAGATAATGAAGGCAATATATAACTCCTCCAGTTCGAAAATTATCTCCAAGGATGAATGAAACCGTCTACTGATGCGACAATAAAACGTAAAAAAAAGTCATCAACGTGAGTATGTTAAGCAGAGGAGAGGTAATGGAAGGAGAGCAGAAAATAGTAAACAGATAAAAATAGTAAACAATAAAGAAAAATAGTAAACATACGGCATATACGCGGAAAACGTAACTGAGCCAAGCAATAAACACATACCACACGAGATTCAATCCATGTTATCATGTAAGGATTATTCGAACATGGGGGATATAAATTCGTAAGAAAGAGCTGGCAAAGGAGAACTAGTAAAGGTGTGACAGGTATATATTAAGGCTTCAGGTCATAAAGACTGTCAGAAGAAGGTAAAAAGGAAGTGAGAAAGATACAGCAAGAGAAAATGGAAACGAAACTGGAAAAAAATGTATATGTACAACTAGAGTAAAAAACAATATATATGGTTTGCAGTAATTAGTCTCCCAACTCCCCTTAAAGGAAAGTCACACCACCAGACAAAACGAACACGCCAATAACGATAGAGACAACAAAAGAAGATTAAAAAAAAGGGAAAAAACTGGTTAACATGCGACAGGTGAACAAAGTAGAAAAAAATGCATGACTTAACTGGGCCCAAACAAAACCAACACCACCATAGCACCAAACCAACCTTGATGGAAAAAAAGTAAAGAAGAAATGCAAAAAGCAAAAAAGAAACTTAGGAAACTTGTAAACGTGCGACATGTGTAAAAAAAACAAAAAACATATAGGGTTTAATTGGGCCCAACAGAGCCAACACCACCACACCAGCAGAACCAAACCAGGGCATCATACACTCCATTTTCCCGCCCCTGATGCAATTTTGTGGGGAGCCGCTGCGGACTTCAAACTTATTCCTTTTAATCGAGGCGGAAACTTGACAAATGATCGCGGAATATTGAACAGGCGAGTGAAAACCGGGCGGGCGAAACTGTAAATATAACTGTAAATATGGGCTAACGAAAATGCCAAATACGAGAATGTAATTTACGCTGATGCAATTTTCCCCTCCGGTACGCCGCGGAGGTAAATATGGTATTGTGTTATTGTGAATGTGGATAGTTCTGCAGTTTTGTGGGATATTGTTAGTCGTATGAAACGGCCTCGCATATTCACTCGTTTAGGCTAACCGTGTGTGTGTGTATATGGAAGTAAAGCAAATAAAATACAAAAGGATACATGCAGGTACAGTCTGAGTAAATAGTTCTCCAAGTGGGCCTCAAACTCGTGTCAAAGCCTAAAGAGAACTTGCTAAGTGGATCTGTTAGTTTATGGTTTCAGATCTCGCTTCGTTTCTTTGTGATCCAAATATTATAATGTAATTGGTAACACGTGCGCGCACGCGAACACACACACACACACACACACACACACACACACACACGTAAATCAATTATGTGTATGGACGTGACACTACGCACAAACCAATCACACTACACATGACACTGTGCACGTGGAATCACCGACACGTGTGTATATATATATATATATATATATATATATATATATATATATATATATATATATATATATATATATATATATATATAAAGGCGTACGCACACTTCCACCTACAAACAAACAACAGCGATTGCTATGCCCTTAACGCTGCGAACACCAACTAGGATATACACACACGGAGTAGTACAGGCGAAAGTTAAAGCAGACAAAACACATACACAGGGAAACGTCTACCGGTATCTACGAAGAATTACGCAAACAGACATACTGTACATACACAATTCATTAACATAAATAAAACAATGAGGCGACATCGATAATCACCCGCCCGTCCAGCCCCCCCCCTCTCTCTCTCTCTCTCTCTCACACACACACACACACACACACACACACACACACACACACACACACACACACACACACACACACACACACACACACGTCTAGACACCCAAGCTATGACACCAATAAACATGCCAAATCTGACACGTATACCAACAACTACACACCAGACACACGCACACAGAAAGGGGGCAGATGCACACACACAGCACTGCACACATACGAATGTGCATGCAAACAGACACAACATGATGAACCAACATGCGCACATATCCCCCCCCCCATACACACAGAAAGAGGATTTAACTATTATTTTCACGTTGTGTGTGTGTGTGCGTGTGTGTGTGTGTGTGTGTGATGGGGAACACAAACACACACACACACACACACACACACACACACACACATTACGCAAGAGGGTAAACATTTCTTTCGACTCGTCTCCAGTTTCCCGACATTTTCCCGTCTACTCCTTTCACTCCTTTATCACCCTCTCCTTCACACTCCCATTACTTCCCTTTGTCACCCTTTTCGCTGCCCTTTCTTTATATTACTATTCACCATCCTTCCCTCTCACCCTTTCGTTATCCCCTATTTCATTCATTATTACAGTTTTCTTACATCTTTTTATCACCCTCTTCTCTCACTTTCATTAGGTATCTACTCGTACACCACTGTAAGGAGACTCACTGTATATATTTAATTTCTCTCTCCCTCTCTCTCTCTCTCTCTCTCTCTCTCACTTTTTCATCTTCTGCTTCCTATTTTTCCTCTCCTTCCCTCACTCCGCTACCTTCCTCTCTTTTTCCCTCTTCTCTTCGTTACTTCGACTTTCCCTTTCCTCTTAATCTTTCCTTCTCGCTTCAAGTCTTCTCCCCTCTTCCATTATCTTTCCTCCCTTTCCAACTGTCTTTCATCTGTCACCTCTCCCCAGCCTCTCTCCTACCCTTCCTCTTCCTTTGGTTATCAATCTTTCTTCTTCCCTCTTTTCCCTCTCGGAGTCCTCCCCTCCATTCCTCTCACCTCCCAAGTCTTTCCTTCTCTTCCTTTCTTTTTATTCCTGCCTTCCTCTCTTCCCTCTTCCTCTGTTTCCCCCTTTCCCCTCACCTTCTTTCTCCCAGTTCTCATCTTTATTCCCTTGCCTCTCCTAGCGTCCTTTTCTCTCGTTACTCTCCTCCCCTACTTTATCTTCCTTTTCCTCCTCCATCCTGCCTTTCCTTCCTTCCCTTCTCTCCCTAGTCTTGTTCAGCCACCTGCCTTACTCCCTCTCTTCCTCTCCTGTCCTCCTCTTTCCTCACCCTTTCTTCTCCTCTCCCCAAGTTAAGTCCTCTCTTATCCATATTCTTCCCTTGTTCATCCACATTTCTCTCTCTCTTTCCTCCCCCCCAGTCCCTCTTCCATGCCCTCTTCCCTTCTCCCCCCATTTCCCCTCTCCTCTCTCTTCCTCTCTCCGCTCTCCTCCCCCACTCCACCCTCTCCCCCTCCTCCCCATCTCCCAGCTTTCCCGTTTGGTGAGACCGTTTCTGATTCCCCAGCATTTTGTCTCACGGTCCCGCTCGAGACACACAAAGAATTTAATCCAGAGAGGCAGAAAATTTCGATTACTTTTTTCCCCTGCTGGGTGTCTGGAATGGGGAGAAAGTGGGTGGGGAGAGGGAAAAAAAAATGGGTTGGTGTGGAGAAATATGGGCTGGAGGAGAGGTGGGTGGTAAGAGAGATAAGAGGGCGAAGGGAGAACGCGGAATGTGGGTGGGAGAGGGGTAACATGAATAGGTCGGTGGAGAAATATGGATGTCAATGGGGGAAAACATATGAAAAGAGAGAAGGATGGAAGGGAGATAGGAACACTGGATGGAACGAAAGAAGAGCTGGACAATAATGCAATAGTAGCAAATGTTTCGGGGTAAAGAAGAGATGAATGAAAAAAAGAAAATGGGCAAAGATAGAAAAATGACTGGAGAGAAAGAGGAGCAGGAAGAAAAAACAAATGGGGGGACATAGTTATAGTAGAATGAAGAACAGGAAGAATATTACTGAAAGGGAGAAAACTGGCATGAAAATAATATCCAGGGGAAAATAAGTAAATGGTGAAAAATCCGACTGAGTGGTGAGAGAGAGAAGAGAAACAGATGGGAAAAACGGTAACTGAATGACAGAAGGTAAGGAAATAATGGGTTAGATGGAGGAAATGGGGCAAGGATAGAACTCGAGAAGGGGAGAAAATTTGTGGTAGAGAAGAAGTAAATGAATGGAGAAAAGTGAAAGAGAAAGTGGAGGGAAAGATGGGTGACAGAGAAAGTAGGAGGGGGAAAAGTGAGCGATGGAGAGAGAGGGTGGCAAGGGAGTGGGGGGTGCGGGAGGCGCTACAGATAAATGGAACGAAAGAAGTAAGAGACGTGGTGAAATAGGCAAAACATGAATGAAAGATTTATGAAAGGAAGGAGATGGGATGCGAAGGAAAGGGACTGGC
>NC_136971.1:11636100-11663600 GCF_032717465.1 Coenobita brevimanus | reverse complement strand
TCTTCCCTTCCATCCTCTTCGTCCTCCACTCCTCATTCTCCTTTTCCTCTCCTTCTCTCCTCTCTCATCCTTTTCCTCTCCTCTCCTTCTCTCCTCTCTTCTCTTTTCCTATTCCCTCTTTCCTTCTTCCTTGGCTCCATTGTAAGGGTCACAACTCACTACGCGTCCAAGGAAGCAAAAATATACTGGCTTGTAATAAATTCCTATTCAATTTCGTTCGGCACACAGCTGGGAGTACGATAGATTGTGTGTGTGTGTGTGTGTGTGTGTGTGTGTGTGTGTGTGTGTGTGTGTGTGTGTGTGTGTGTGTGTGTGTGTGTGTGTGTGTGTGTGTGTGTGTGTGTGTGTGTGTGTGTGTGTGTGTGTGTGTGTGTGTGTGTGTGTGTGTGTGTGTGTGTGTGTGTTTTAAGACTGGAGAGTTAAAAGGATGATGAAAAAGATGTGACAAACTGTTTCGTGGGTGTGTGGATACGGGTAAGATTGGAGAGAAAATGTCGGGAGTTGAAGGGTGAGTTAAATGGTCGAGTATGTGTGTTGGTAGGGTAAGGGAGAAGAGATAAGGTGCGGATGAGAGGAGTGTGTTAACTGCTCGGCGGATGTGTGAGCAAGATTAAAGTAAAACAGAAAAGGTGAGAGGGACAGGGTGTTAAATGACTGTGCGGGTGTGTGTATAAGGGAAATGATGAAGAGAACATGGCAGAGCATCAGCGGGCAGCACTAACATCATCATCTCAACATGCCTACCATCTTTTTCAAATACAACACAAGCAATATATATCACACCCGAGGCCAGGCTACCACAGTCTAGAATATTTAAGGGCAGCAGACAACCACCCGACGCCCCTGGTAACACTATGTGATCAGCGACTTTCCCGTTACATCTCATGGGATCTGAACCGATTCGTATAGTACCTAACCTTCACTGTGACTTCAGACTTTACCCTCTCATGATCGAGTATTCTCTCTCTCTCTCTCTCTCTCTCTCTCTCTCTCTCTCTCTCTCTCTCTCTTTAATTATTATCATTCTAACTAAAGCCAGATGATCATATTTAGCTCAGCATATATTAAGAGGGGCCGAGTGTGGTAATACTGGAAGCCTAAAATTAAACTAACATCTTCCCATTCCGTTTCTTCAAGCATTTCATTCAAACTCTCACCTGCTGATTTTAACCAACTGAGAGGAAGTCATATAAGTCTGTGTTAAATATTGAAACCACCAGACGAAGTTAAAACAACAAGGAAAGGAAAATCACTCTTGAAAAAATACGGCAAAGCGTGGAGAGGGATGGCCAACAGAGCATCCAAAGAGGCCCTGCAAATACACTACTAAACAATGAAACTACCACCAGAGAGAGAAACTAAAATTATCACAGAAAGGAAAAATCACTCAAATAAATAAAACACGACAAAGCTGTGGACAGAGAGGCCAGCAGAGCACCCGACGAGGCCCGACAAGTGAATTATTATTTCCTACAATCCTATTTACGGAAGGATGTGGCCCTGTGTCCCTCCCTTCCTCCCTCCCCAGCCAGTCACTAATGGAATTCCCGGACCCCAAAACTCCTGCTTCCCTAATTTGCTGCGTGATGACGTCTGTATTTCCAGGCATCAGGCACTGAGGCTGTGTACGTGATTTATTTGGTTTGTCAGGCATTAAGCTGCGTACGTGATTTATTTGGTTTGTCAGGCATTAAGCTGCGTACGTGATTTATTTGGTTTGTCAGGCATTAAGCTGCGTACGTGATTTATTTGGTTTGTCAGGCATTAAGCTGCGTACGTGATTTATTTGGTTTGTCAGGCATTAAGCTGCGTACGTGATTTATTTGGTTTGTCAGGCATTGTTTGTGATTTACTTGGTTTGTCAGGCATTAAGCTGCGTACGTGATTTATCTGGTTTGTCAGGCATTGTTTGTGATTTACTTGGTTTGTCAGGCATTAAGTTGTGCACGTGATTTATTTGGTTTGTCAGGCATTGTGTTTGTGATTTACTTGGTTTGTCAGGCATTAAGTTGTGCACGTGATTTATTTGGTTTGTCAGGCATTGTGTTTGTGATTTACTTGGTTTGTCAGGCATTAAGTTGTGCACGTGATTTATTTGGTTTGTCAGGCATTAAGTTGTGCACGTGATTTATTTGGTTTGTCAGGCATTGTTTGTGATTTATTTGGTTTGTCAGGCATTAAGTTGTGCACATGATTTATTTGGTTTGTCAGGCATTGTGTTTGTGATTTATTTGGTTTGTGAGGGAGTTTTCATTCTCCATTTTTTTTTTTTTTTAAGATATGAATGTTTGGTCAGAATTTGATGGTTTATGCATGACTCGGGCTGTTTTTGTTTTGTGACAGGACTGCCTTTTTTATGCCTGGTAATTGGATTCTGGTTTGATTTATTTGTTATTTGAATGGATTGTCTTCGTAATTTACGTGGTCTGTAAGAATGTTTTCAATTTCAATAATGCTAAGCAGGATGACATCATTTTCGGGAACTCGTCCCATACCGCTGCACGACATTGGGCCAGTGTGTGTGTGTGTGTGTGTGTGTGTGTGTGTGTGTGTGTGTGTGTGTGTGTGTGTGTGTGTGTGTGTGTGTGTGTGTGTGTGTGTGTGTGTGTGTGTGTGTGTGCCTTATCGTCCTAGAATGAAATTTTCAAAGTGAGTTCGTCTGGCTATTCAGGTCTTCAACTGCATACTATTCTCCAACCATCATTTTTAGAGCGGTAAGCCCCCTTCACGAAATAAAGAATTCTCAGAACGAATGAAAGGTGGGCAGATATGATTCAACCCAAGAACAAGGAGACAAAGGAAAAGAGGAGGGTGAATAAAGGAAGATCACCATACATAAGGAAGACTAACAGAGAAATGATACACAATTATATGTACGGAAGAGAAAAAGAGGGAAAACCATCATAAACACGATCAAACAGCCGAGAGCACACAAACTCGAAACTTAACCCACTGAAGAGGAGGAGGAACGAGGAAACTGACGGGCGAGGATGAAGATGAAGAAAAGGAGGAGGGGAAGGGTGAGGGGAAAGGGAGATAGAAGCACGACGACAAAATTTCCCAAACGCAACCAGACGCAAGTGCGACGGCGACAATACAATGGCGTTTCCACCTGGCGATAAGATCCTACTCTGGAGCCCATTTTTCGTGTCGGTCTCAAAGGCGGGCGACACGGCGGTTGCATTAAGGCGGCTTGCGGCTCGGTAACTCGTACTGCACAGGATGGAACCTCGGTATCTTGGACTGGACGGGACACAATGGGGTGGAGGCTCGGTATCTCGGACTGGACGGGACACGATGGGGTAGAGATTCGGTACATTGTGCTGGACGGGAAGGGACAGGGAAGGCTCAGCATTTGTGGAGAGACGAAAGGCAACCTTGTGTTAGACGGATAGAATTCTACTTTTATATCACACAGGGAGGGACAGGTAACATGTTATCACGGAGAGACAGAGACGGGGACCTCAGCATCTTGGACAGGCCGGGAGAGAGGGTTCAGCATGTTGGACAGCATGGACTGGGACTCGATACCTTGGAGTGACGAAAGGAGAGGCATCACGATATCTCAGAGGAGCCTCGGTAGGCCTACGACCTCACTCTCGAATGGGATGAAGGACATGGTATATGGGGGGGGGGTTCAGTATCTACGAAGGGACAGGTCAAGGGGCTCGACGCCTTATGGGATGGGGACTCCGATTATCAGACAAAATGGAAGGTCTCAATTTAACTCAGTTGCGACAGGGGGCTTTCTATCTATCTATCTATCTATCTATATATATATATATATATATATATATATATATATGTATATATATACAGTATATATATATATATATATATATATATATATATATATGTATATAAGAAAAAAATAAATGTCTGATGGTGAGCGGTGAGTAGGACATGAATACAGATAAATAATAGAGATCTGCACACAGCATTCTGTACTTTTATCAATGAAGTGCTAGTTGACTGCAGGCTGTAAGAAAGTGGCAAAGAGTGATGCAAAATAGTTGGACTTAAGTATCTGAAGTAGTGAATAATGCATTTCAGACACAGGAAACTACTTAAGACGAGAGAGAGAGAGAGAGAGAGAGAGAGAGAGAGAATGGCCAAATCCCCCGTGACACAAATCCTGAAGCCCTCCGTATCCAGGCGTCCTACCTGCTACCTCGTAAACTGACCTCGGCCTGGAGACAAGTGTGTGTGTGTGTGTGTGTGTGTGTGTGTGTGTGTGTGTGTGTGTGTGTGTGTGTGTGTGTGTGTGTGTGTGTGTGTGTGTGTGTGTGTGTGTGTGTGTGTGTGTGTGTGTGTGTGTGTGTGTGTGTGTGCGGGTTCTTGTCAACTAGTTACCCGTAAGGTGAATAAAACGATCTGATATTAACAATAACAAAATAAGAAAGACGTAGTGAAGGGGTTCAGTGCACAGATGGGAAACGACGGAGGTGGACGGGTGAGGAAAAAATAAATAAATATGAGACGTTTCAGAGGGAGAGAATTTTAAGGGAGAAAAATTTAGGGTAGTCTGGTTGGGGCTAGCAGAGGTGTGAGGGAGGGAAGGGAGGGCTAAATGGATTTGTGGGGAGGAGAGGGCAGGGGAAGGGGAGAACAGGCTCCATCAGAAATGTGGTAAAAGAAGGACCCTGGGAACAGGGTCAGGAAGAAAAGCAGGAGAGAGAGCAGTGGTAAAATTGAGAAAGTATTTAAGAAAATAGGAACAAGATAGAGGATATGGGAGAGAAAGCAGTGGCATGGAAAGATAGTAGGAGACAGGGCACTAATAATAGGAGAGAAAGTGCATGACAAAGTTGAAGAGAATGCAGAAGAGAAAGCACTAAAAAGGAACAGCAACAGGGGACAGCACTGATAAAAGTAAGGAGGGAAAACACTGACTTAGGGAGTGAAAGCATTACAAATGGGTAGGTGCAGACAGTAAGTCCTGGACGAGGTAAGAATGAAGAATGTGAAATAGGTTCTAAAAAAAGAGATGGATAAAGAATGCAATGTTTAACTAAGCAAAGGGAAAAGGCTAAATGAGCTATGAAAGGGGTCTGAGGATGAGCAAGAACGATCGGTAAAACTAATATATTTTATGAAAGGACTGACTGATAAAAAAAATGCTTCTAAAGACTGTACTAAAAGCAACCGAAGAATCCTAGAAGACGGTCAAGACAGTGAATGAAATGAAGCATAAAGGAAAGACAAATAGAAAGCGAAATAGTTTTGAAGGAGGGATGAAGAGATGAAGAGTGAAAGTCTTAAGGAAGTGGGAACGATGTATAAACAATACAAAGCTTTGGAAGGGGGGGAAGGAGATATAAAGTACAAACTGGTTATGGAAGAGGGTTGGAGAGATGAACAACGAAAGTATGCAGGAGGGAAAGACGGATGAGCAATAAAAGCCTTCTAGAAGAGGGAAGAATGAATCAATAACGAAAAAGATCTGGAGGGATGAAGGAGAGACAACGATGAAAAGGTTGTCAGAATGACTGACAAAAATTGAAAGGGTTCTAGAGAATAAGTGCTTAATTAATTTGAAAAATCACAGAAAGTGAAGCGTGAATAACCGTGAAGCTTTAAAATCAGGATATAATTTAAAAAAAATTAGTTAAACTGTATTTATTACAGGCGGATAGATACACAAAGAAATTTGCTTAAGAAGGAAGCATTATATATGAATTAAAGTACTCTAGAACAAGGAAAGACGGGCACGACAAGAGGGCGTTATAAAAGAAGGAAGACGGGACAAAACTAAAGGTGTTACAGGTAACATAAACAAAGCCTGAAAAGATTTTAAAAGAGAGGAAAGCGAAAGCATACGAGATGAGGAGTATAATATTCAAGAAAATGAGAGATGATGAAGAGACTATGACTTCAGTTTCACTTGTTGGTGGCAAATCTCAAGTCTAAAAAGATTACTTGCAAAAACCAAAGTTCCAGGAAAAGAAAATGAAGTGAAAGCATAGGAGACGCAGGAGCAGAACTTCCTAGAGTAACAGAGAATAGAAATATAACCCTCTCTTCAACGTGCCCCGATAAATCGCAAGTCAAAAACGGAAAGAACTGATAAAGCACGGAAAAGTTTTACTGAAAAGCTAAAACATACGAGACTACAAATTTTAAGAAGAAGAGAGAGGAGAAACAGAATACGGCTTGAGCTTCACTGGTTGGCGGGGAATTGCAAGCCTAAACGATACGCAATTTACCGCCGACTGCAACAGAGGCAAAAATATCGTCCCCCACGGAGTAGGATTGGGGCGATACAAGCTGGAGGCGCTCAGTCATCCTACCCGTAGGACCCAGACGCTACTATATTATCTGTACCTGAAATATACCCGCGGCAGCCTCTAAATTTGTAAAAATACGGAGTTCCCGGGACCATAAAAAGATTACACGAGGCAACGGAACATTCTTACGACTTCCATAACTCCGTGGGTTTGTCGTCTGCGTCTCGGGGGAGGGACAAACTCGCACCAACAACACAACTCCACAGAAAGCGCAGGAAAGTAGGCGGGGGACGGGAGGGAGCAGGAAGGGGAGGGAGAAAGAGGCAAGCAGTAAGAGGGAGGAGGGGAGAAGGTGCAGGCACATGGGTAGAGCAGGCACGGACGGGGGAAGGCAGTGGGGGTGAGGTAGAGTGGAAGTGACGGGAAGGGGAGGGCAGGAGGAAATTCACGATGGCCGACCACCTTCCTCCACCTCTGCTTTTGTTTGGCGATAGCAGGACTATTGGGACAGACGCCGCCAACAGTTTCCTTACACACTTGTGGTTCTGCCCTCATGCAAGGAAATTCAATCGAGAATAGGCTTGAATTTTTCATCCTACCTTCACAATACCTTAGTAGGTTCCGACACTTTTTAAATACATCGTAAAGGGACTACTGATCACAACTACAGTGTACTCTCAGCAGGCCATTACCGTGCAAAATTTTAACCACATCACATAAAATTCCATATGAACTATTGGTGTCACCAGCAGAAATTCGGGCAGTCGACACACCATTATACTCTGCCTGGACTAATAGCATTATCAGAGGTTATCGTCGCAGCTATCATATATAGTATAATTTATTTAGCCATCTATTTCCTCATCATTCTACCTACCAGTTATTTATTTACCTACGAGTATCTGTTACTCTAGAGACTGCACTGAGAGCGGCAAGCCTGAACCTCTTTCCATCCCCCTTTCCCTTTCAGCCACCAACAGAAAGCCAGCACGATGCGAAGCCTGCTTTGCCTTGCTCTGCCCTACCTTACCCTGCCCTGCCTTTCCCTGTACGGCCCCGCCTTGCCCTGCCCTGCCCTACCCCGTCCTTCCCTGCTCCACCCCCCCCCCCCAATGTCCCGTCCAGCCTTGCTCGCCACACACAGTTGCTCCACTACCGTTTCTGCACATGAACGTAATATCCAATACCATATCTTTTCGCACAGTAAGAAGCACCTCCATTATAGGTTACTTATGGCACTAACTATTCCTGAACTGAAAATGCACCGAAAACTACAAAATATGAATCAAATCGAGCAAACGTGATCCGGTATCCTAAGTCATGACGCTAGAAATGTAATTTATTTTATTCCTGTTACTGGACGAAAGCATATAAATCTTAGCAGTTGCCTCTGTTCTTTTAACATTTAAAAGAGAAGGAAGCAAGCATGCCACGCTCTCTCATCTCCAGCCTTTAGATTTATATATTCTGTCCACCAACAGAATTAAATTTATTGTAGGAGCGGGGTCTCGTGTTCCAGCAAAGAAACAAGGCATCATGTGTAGTCGAAAACTAGTCATGTATGGCTGTAACAGGAACACTAAGAGAACGGCAAAATATGACTTCACATTCCAAGGCATTATCCCCTTCAAAACGAGGAAGTAATTTTCGTTATATTCTTTGCTGCCACCAAACAATATAATTCAGCTCTAAGGGGACTTTTCGAACTGAGTGGGTTAACTACAGCCTTCATTATGTTCATTGACCGCTCTCCTAAGGTAAATAAGATCATCTGGTTGTACCACGAATAAGCTACAAAAAGGCGTTCTTAGCCAGAAGAGTTTTAAACAGACCTACTCCCAATTTGTATATGGACGGTATTCTAGGTTGCAATGGAAATTCCGTGGCACCTTCTGCTTGGCGATTTACTATGCAAATTACACGTCATGTTTGGCTTTACTTTATTTATACATTTCAAGTACTGTACTAACTTGGCTTTCTTCGGTACCGTACATGGGGATAAGAAGATGCAAATAGCATAATCGCTAAGGAAATGGCGTTACAATGTCTCCATGGTGACTAGAAATGTGGCATTAAGTAGTAAGAGATGAAGTATTCTGCATGGCTTTGTTTTAGTTTGGAACAATTTTTTTATAGGCATGTCATATGACAAAATGTATAAATAAATACGTGAGTTTCCATCATTAGGGAAAAAAAAAAGTGCATCCCCCCCCCCTCACTCTCTCTCTCTGTTACGCAGGTGCTCTTCTCCGGCCCCCCATTCTCTTTTCCCCTATATCTCTGAAGAGGGTAACAGAGGTGGGCGGAGCAGGGCTGGGGCGAAGCTCTTGGGAGTCTTGATGCATAGCTCTGTTTTTGTCTGGGCTGTGTTTGTTTTAGATGGGCTCTGTTTTTGCTCTGGTTATGGATAAAGGGTATGGGTGTGGACAAGGAGGAGGGGATAATGAAGGATAGGGGAAGGAATGGGAGAGAGGGAGACAGGAGGTGGATAGGGAAAAACAGAGGGAGTACGGGCGAGGAAGGGTAGGAGGAATGAATGGCGTAGGGAAGGGTGAGGAGGAGAGAAGATTGTAAAACGAACATAAGTAGACGGGTAACTGTAAACTGAAAAGAGTAAACGAGGAACTGCAACAGACGTGAGGAAGGATGAGAATTGGGGTTAAGGGAGTAAAAGAGGAAGTGTGACAGATGTGAGGAAGGATAAGAAGTGGGGTTGAGGTGAGAAGCGTGAAGAAACATAGTATGGACCAAAGAGTGAGAGACAAGAGAAATGTGAAGACAGCAGAGTATGTGAAGTCTGGTGTCTGACAGTGTGGAGTTAACAAAGAGAAGAGAGGAGCAAGGCAAAGGAAAAGGGACGAGGGATGAAAAGGAGGGAGGTGAGTAGGAGAGGAAAGAAAGAGGTCAGTAAAGAGAAACAGGACGCAGAAGGAGGGAGGTAACATCAGAGGTACATAGAAGGGAAAAATGACAAGAGGAAAGGAAAGAGAAGGGTCAGTAGCTTAGGAGAGGAAAGACAGCAAGAAGAAGAGGATGCTGGAGAAGAGTAACAATGGAAAGGGCAGCAGGAAGGGGACAAACATAATGGCTAAAAAAGAGGAACGGCAGGATGATGGGATAAGAGAGAAAAGAGCATGGAATGAATGAAGGGCAATGATACAAAAATTAAAATGATAAAAGTAAAAATGGAGGGAACGAGAGAGATCAGGGCGACGGGAGAAGGAATAAAAAGTGGAGGGGCAGGAGAGGAAAGATGGAAGAAGTACAGAATAAAAATGTGATGTCGAAATGGATGGAATGAAAGCTAACGGGACCAGAGGAGGATACTCAGTGGAGCATCAGGAATGGAAGAATGACAGGTGAGGATAAAGGAAAGAAGGAGAGGGAGGTGGAAGAAAAAGTGGGAAATAAAATGAATACAGAAAATGGCCAAAATGAAAGAAAATAAGAATAGAAGTTGAAAAGAAGCTGTGGGGAAAGAAGTGTGTATGACTTTAAGAACGAGTGTGTGTGTGTGTGTGTGTGTGTGTGTGTGTGTGTGTGTGTGTGTGTGTGTGTGTGTGTGTGTGTGTGTGTATTTATGTGAGTACCTTTGTGTGAGTGCGTGTTCGTGTGCACGCGTATGTGTGTCAAGCGTTCTCCCCTTCCCCCTTCGCTTGTTATTGTTCAACACGCACCATTTTTTCCGCTTCTTTTTTCTTTCTATTTTTTGCCCCGTTCTTCCATTTTTTTACGTCCACAACCCCTAGCCGGGATTTATTCAAGGCAGGCAAAGGTAGGGAGCGACGGGGATATTGTTCGGTTTATGGGATGTTGGACTCAGCACCACGAAAAATTTACATGCAAACGAGGAATGCACAAGCTGGAGTGCGCATAGCAAGCCTGAATAAACTAGAATTATTCACATCCATTTTTCACTTGCCTGAAAAGTAATCCGAATATAATCCCACGTGCAAAAATCTTAAAATAAACTCACAATGCTTACTCTCACATATCTGATAACACTGGAATTATTGTGTTCTTTATTTTTCATTAGGCCTAAAAAAAATTAAATATACAGAGACTAACTCAGAAGCCTTGATAAAACTAGAGTACGCTATTATACCGTTTCTTTTCATCCGCTTAATTGAAAGGAAAAAAAAGAAAAAGAAAAAAACACTGATTCCGTTTACCCCTACATTTCTGATGAAAACAATTATTTTGATCCAATTTTCACTTCGGTAAAAAATCACAATACATACACAGCTTACTCCGGCACCCATGATGAAACTTGAAATATTCTCATCCATTTTTCACCTACCAAAAAAATTAAGCAAACACACACACACACACACACACACACACACACACACACACACAAACGACTTAGTTGGAACATCCCTCATATAACAAAAATTATTGGCATCCATTTTTCGTTTGACTGAAAAAATCACACACACACACACACACACATAGGTATCTGCCATGGATTCTACATTACGGTGCTTCCATTTCTCGCGTTTCACCGTCATCATAACTGTGATTTCCACAACGACATACTTTCACCATCCAAATCCAAAGTCTCATGTAATGACAGTAAAATCGTCCAGCAGCAGCAAGAATACGGAGAAAAATCATCGTAGTGTTGAGTTAAAATCACTGTCCGTGGGATTTTCAAAGGATTCGATACGACTGACTTGGAAATGAGGTATGTCTGAATTGTGATTTACCTCTTTACGCCACATCACGAAATCTTTTCATTATCCCTCAAAACTCACGAAACAGTACAGAATAAATCCTCCTGACGTTAAATTCATCCCCCCTCCCCCCAGAAATTCAGGAGTCCAGATATCACTGGTGGGGGGTAGACGTGTGGGTTGTGATTTACCCCTTTTACACCGACCATAGAAAATATTATAGTCACTCAAAAACTCACGAAACACGATCCCAAAAACGTACATATCCTAGACGTGAAATTTCCCGAGTATCAGAATTCCACAAGGGACCAACACGAATGACTGGGGAAAATGGGCAGGTGGGTCGTGATTTAAACCATCGCCAGGAACCATTACACAGTCCCATAAAATTCACGAAAGTCTAAAAATAATCCCTCCACAAGGTAATTTCACAGACCACGATAATTTTTGGGACTGGAAAGGTCGGTCGTGTTAGTCGCGATTTATCCCACGAATACAATAAAATGTCACACAAACCTTCCCCCAAAACAGCTCGAAATGACATCCCCTACAAGTTACCCATTCACCGACCATGAAAATCTTAGAGGTCCCGATACGACTGGTTGTGAAAAAGAGTGGTCTGGGTTGAGTTTTACGCCACCCAACATCCCAACCAACATCACCTCCGATTTAGGCCACCCCCCACCCCAACCAACATCCCACCCCCCTAAAGATTTTTTATTAAAGGAACGTCAGTCATGAGGCGTTTGTCGGACACGGGTGGGACAGGTGGGACGCGCTGTCTGTCGTGTCCTGTTCATTTTAACTCCCTTCCCCTTGGCTTGTGATTCTGCTTGAGGACACTGAATATCTCTTCTGCTCTTCTTTTGTCTGCATTATATTAAACTTTCTATTAAACTTTCAATATTTTGTCTTCAGATCTGCTTGTGTTTAAACCCTTGGGCTACGGTATGTTCTGTCATCTGAATACAATAATACGTTGCAAGCTACAATAACTACAAAGTTCTTTATTCGATGTCAAAATGTTAACCATGATATATATATATATATATATATATATATATATATATATATATATATATATATATATATATATATATATATATATATATTTAGCCCTAGGTTTCTCCTGAGAATATAACATCTAACGTTCGTTGAAACAAAATGCAAGGTAAATGTTGTCGATTCATATGGTAAATATGTTTTAGCTCCTTTTTCGTTCGCTTATGTCATATAAATATTAAATAATTTTCTTGGTTCATCCTCTCTGGTTTCTTACATTATTCTTGCTTGTCAAAGCATCTGCATTTATTTACTCCCTAATTCTTCAGTATGTTAAGAAACAGAGGAACCTTCCTTTCTCCCGAACTCCTGTGTGTGTGTGTGTGTGTGTGTGTGTGTGTGTGTGTGTGTGTGTGTGTGTGTGTGTGTTTAACTCCAGTGAAACCTCTTCTGGCGAGAAATAGTGGCGTATGCTTAATTTCCGCACTTATTAATCATCAATAAATATTAATATTCCGGAGAGCAACTAGTCATTCCAACAGACTGTAACTGAATCTTCTGTTATTTACTTTCGCTTTCACTCTCGACCCAGTCCTCAGCCTGTGTACGCACAACTCTGGGCATCCTTCTCACTCTGGCCACCACTTTGCCATCACTCTCACTCTGGCCACAACTTTACCATCACTCTCACTCTGGCCACCACTTTGCCATCACTCTCACTCTGGCCACAACTTTGCCATCATTCTCACTCTGGCCATCGCTTTGCCATCACTCTCACTCTGGTCACCATTTTGCCATCACGCTTACTCTGGCCACCACTTTGCCATCACGCTCACTCTGCCATTATTCTCACTCTGGTCAACACTGCCACTGAATAAGCATCGCCACAACTCGCCCCCAGAACGCAGCTGAATTGTTAATCCATTCATTGTTCTGGACAGTTAAAGTGAGCCATTCCAGCTAACACCAGACAACTTTATTCATTCAAGTGTGAGCCATGCAAGCCTAAGTGCTAATACTGATACCAGTAACACTATCATGGTTAACGTAGCTATAGCATTTAATTCCAGCTAATACAAGACGGTTTTACTTAGCGGAGAGAAGCCACTGGTGCCTAAACGTTAAACCTTCGCTACAAAGGTCAGTCATTGCAGGTAACAGTCCAACGCAAATTCTTACTACGAAGCACTTTCAGTGAACATAAATAACGCTCAGGGTCAATTAAGATTTCGCATACAGAATTTACAACAACAGTTTATCAGAGACATAAATATACCTCAAGTGATATTTCTCAACTCTGCAAAATATGAAGTGCACAGTTCTCAAAGAGCCACCTTCTTTAATGTGTATATCGAAATTAATACCAAGTGTGAGTGGTTCGAGGATTAAGGGCCTTTTCACAATGACAATTTAAATAAGATATACAGCAAATTTGTCCAGTCGTGAAATTCCATATACAATTGGATGAACACAGCATGAACACCCCTTACCTCATCGTCACTTAGATTCTGTCCAGCACTGAGAAACAACTTGCTCAGAATGTCATCTGATAAATTTACGTCAGAATACGCCTTACTCCGACCTCAATATGACAACATCGAAGTCCGTGTTCCGCTTATGTGCGAAAATTATCTTGAATTCAACACCTGAGAGTTGCGTATCCCTTTAGAAGGACGCCGTGAGGGAAGCCACAGCCCGAGCCTCCTGGATTGTGTGGTAGCTCCGTGTGGCTATGAAGTTAAGGAAGGAGGGGCGTCTGGGAAAACAGGAACCCACCCCAGCCAGTGGACAAAGGCATAACAGTACCACAGGAAGCGCAGCAGGGAAAGGAGAGAGAGAGAGAGAGAGAGAGAGACGGGTGCCATCCATGCGTAGGAGATCAGGTCCACTTGTACGGTCATAAATATCCCCCTTCATCTCTATGCACGGACCACTACCTGCACCTCACTTTATGAAAACATTAAATATGTATGTAGAGGTGGGCGTCTGTGGATGGGGAAGGAGAGGGGAGAGAGGGAGGGAGAGGGAGAGGGGTGCGAGGGAGAGGGAGTGAGGTGGGATAGGGAGGGCGTTGGGAGGAAGCAGAGGGGACTGGATGCAGGAGGAACTGAAAGAAGAGGGGAGAGGGATAGCCTGGCAGGAGTATGAGGATAGAAGGGACTGAACTAACAAGAGAGAGTGAAACTAACAAGACGGGGATAGAGGGGATAAAACTAACTGAAGAGGATAGATTTAAATGAAGGAAGGTAGAGGGGAAGGAACTAGCTAGATGGAGGTGGAGGAATGGAACTAAGTGAGCGGGATGGAACTCAATGGAGGAAGCTAGAATTAACTGATCAATCTGGGAGGCATAAATGAAAATGAGGTCATGTCTGGAGAGGGCGGTGGGGAACTTGGGGGAATGAGAACTGAAGGGAATGGGGAGGGAGAGGGAATGTCTGGAGGGTGTAGGAGTCGGTTGGGGGTCTGAAAGGACAATGAGCTGGAGTGAGTGGGATAAGGGGTGGGAGAGTATATGGAAGGAACTGAAGAGAAAGTGGAAGGCGAATGGGTAAGTAGGAAGGATAGAAGGGAATCTGGAGAAAAAAAAAATGGAGGAAGGGTGGAGGAATTTGAAGGGAGGGTGGAAGAATTTCGAGGGAGGGTAAAAGAATCTTGAGGGAGGCGAAAGAAATCTGAAGGGAGGGTGGGTAAATCTGAAGGGATGGTGGAGAAATCTGATGGGAGAGTGAAGAAATCTGAAGGGTGGGAGAAGAAATCTGAAGGAGGGTGGAGATATCTGGTAGGGAGCGTAAAGAAATCTGAAGGGAGCGTGGAGATGAAGGGAGGGTGGAGAAATCTGAAGGGAGGGTGGAGAAATCTGAAGGGAGGGTGAGGAAATCTGAAGGGAGGGTGGAAAAATCTGAGGGAAGGTGGAGGCTTCTACTGTGCTGGTGAGGAGGAAGAGAGAGGAGGTGACATCTCAGAAACACTAAGGAAGGAAAGAGGGAGAGGAGAAAGGAGGAGCAGAGGGAATGGTACAGAGGGAATGGTAGGATGGGACTGGGTAAGGAGCTGGGGGAGAGGGAGGGGGTTAGACTGGGTGAGTGGTATAGGGAGGGCGGAGATGGAGCTTGTGTTTACTTACCCCTGGAAGAGTGCGCTTCTCATGGAGGGCGTTCTGAGCGTTGAGTGCCGCCTCGCGCGTCGAGTAGGTGAGGAACGCACACCCTGGAAAAAAAATGCAAACAAAACGTGAGAGTCTGGATGCACAGAAGTCTGTTGCAAGAAACTCATACATAATTTCATGATAACTGAAAGGGCGTTGGTTGCTTTCTCATGGCTGTTATACATTTTTTTTTTCGGGGTTATGAATCCACTTTGGTACTTTTTCTCATGATTAAAGAACTTCACCTCCTTCAAAGATTTCATTCTGGTTATCGCCAGACGTTTTATCAAGCTTAGCAACGCCCCATTGTGGTGAAGGAGTTGACAGTCAAACGGTAAACAATCTCATGAATTAAAAAAAAAAAATCAAAGTTAGAGGGCACTGCAAAACAGATTAACATATTATATGAGGGATAAGTAGGTACTGCACGATGGCTAAAAGTTGCTACAGAGTTAACAGCTAATAACAGTTACACAGCTAAACTATGATACTGCACGACTGCTATGGGACACTGCATAATGGTCCACACTTCAACGGGATGAAGATGAGAAACATGTTAAATTAGTATCCATAAACGACAACTTTATGATGTGAATGCCAGCAGATATAAGTAATCCATCACTTACCTTTTCTTCCTCCGTGTGTGTACTTACTCTCGGATTTGCATTAATACCTAACTTTCTTTCTCCAAACACAAACCTTACATGACTACCTGCTACATTTTCATTGGGTCAGGAGGCTAGAATGCCCCCGTTCCTTAAATGTTTTCTCTGCCTGTAACACGGGAATATTCCCATTAACGTTACTTTATGCATTATTTGTCCATCTAAACTAGACATACATGATATACAAAATATCAGATTGTATACGTAAACCAAATGCGCTTAAGAACAGGTACTAATAAGTCTCCTGGGCACTTGAGAGTTAAAAAAAAATGCACTGACCCTATATATCTGTCACATCATTGCGCATCACTTTATCTCCCTGGGGATGCAAGAAATCCTTAACCTGTTCTTCTTGCCTCAAGACAGCTTTATTCATTCTAGGTGTGGCTTCCATCAAGACACTCCATCATTTATTAAACAAAATTTTTCCACCATCGTTTCTCCAATAACTGACTGAATTCCGCATTATAAAATTTATAGACACATTAATCATATTATTTTACATAATTATGTCATGCTGCAAAATAATACACTATAATACTTATTACATTTACAGTTACAATTAGCTAATCATACGATTATTACTGAGAATTTTGCATGCATTCAGTACTATATATTTTTTCATTAATTTCATCATCACACCTTCACACTATACAAGCATTGGCCTATAGCAATTCGCCATCATTATTCGGAATCTTATATGTCTTCCACACTATATATTTCCTTATCATGATTACCATCACATTTGCATCGTCATATTATCATCACATTTACACCAACACAATGCACAAATTTTAGCCAATATCTCTTAGTCACCAGTACTTACAGTCTACTATGCACTCCACACTAAATATTTCACCATTGCAATCACCATGACATTTACTTATATATGATTAGCGATTTATGCAAAACCCGTGTGCATTCCGCAATCCATATTTCACCACCACCACCACCACCACCACCACCACCATCATCATTATCATCACATTCATTTATATATATTTGGCCATTCCTCTGCTCTCTTACGCAGGGGAAATTAGGAAATATAGCCGGAGTGAGCATTCCTTCTCATCGTGGGGAGGTGGGAGTGCCAGGCTAAATTAAACTTAAGGAGCGGGTGAGGAAAAGCGAGGAGGAGGAAAACTGGTTCTTGTCTTCTTCCATCACGGCCAGAGGACAATAATCGTGGCCCTCCTAAGCTGCCCTTCCTCCCTCCCTCTTAAGTCTGCCTCTCCTTCTCTCCCACCCTCCCTCCCACCCTCATGATTCCCTTCCTCCTTCCCTCATGAGTCTCTCCCTCCCTCCTTTCCTCATGAGTCTCTCCCTCCCTCCCTCCCTCTTTCCCTCATGATGCTCTTCCTCCCTCCCTATCTCCTTCTTTCATGGGTCTCTCCCTCCACTTCCCTCCCTCCCTCCCTCATGAGTCTCATAATCCCGCCCTCCTTCCCTCATATGTCTCTCCCTCCCTCCCTCCAACCTTCCCTCCATGGGTCTTTTCCTTCCTCCCACTCTCTGCGTCCTCCATGACTCTTCCTCCCTCTCTCATCCATGGTTTTTATTTCTCTCTCTGTCTCTGTCTCTGTCTCTGTCTGTCTGTCTGTCTGTCTCTCTCTCTCTCTCTCTCTCTCTCTCTCTCTCTCTCTCTCTCTCTCTCTCTCTCTCTCTCTCTCTCTGTCCTTAAGCCTCCACCCCTTTCCCTCCCTAACTTTAAATCTCCACACCCTCTCTCTCCCCTTTTAATTCATTCTCTCCCCCTCCCTCCCCCCTTCTTATCCTCCCTCATCTCCCTCTCTCCCTCCCTAGCTAGCCTTTCTGCTCTCCTCACTTGATTAAAATATATCCCGCATTAGTGTCCAATTTCTCGGTCGTAATTCTCTTAGTGAAATTTCTCCACCATCCTTCACATTTCCTCTCATCTCTCCTGTCTCCTGCAGTCCTCTTTTCCTCCTCCTCCTCCTCCTCCTCCTCCTCTTCTTGTCTCCTCCTTCTTCTTTCTCTCCACCAAGTTTTCGACAAAGTTATGTCTGTTCTTCTCCTTCTTCGATGCTGTGTTTTCTTTCTATCTTAATGTTATATCTTCTTCCGGTTCTCTTTTATGCAGTTCTAAGCATTCTAGCTTCATTACATCGTCACAGAGAGAGAGAGAGAGAGAGAGAGAGAGAGAGAGAGAGAGAGACAGACAGACAGACAGACAGAGAGTACAGTACAGGCGACAGAAGACAGATTAACTGGTAAAATCTTGATGTTTTCTTTATACTTTTGGACACATGTTCATTTCTGTAAATATGAGTCAACACTAATATACAGTATTCTAATAAATATATATATATATATATATATATATACACGTTCGGTCGACACTTACTATAACGAGGCCCGTGGCTGCGGAAGTATGAGTTTGAATACGTGTCAGTGCCTGAAAAAATATATATATATTCTCCCATTCTGGCACTGAGGAAGTGACAAAAGCAGCATAACAACTGACAAGTAATAACGAATTGTGACTCTTTTCCTAAACTCCTTCCTACTCTGACTAGCTCTGCTCGGGAGATGATGATGATGATAAGGAGGAGGAGGAGGAGGAGAAAGGCTACACTGGGAGAGGGAAAAAGGAGGCGGGGGGGGGGAGAATTCTAAAAGCGGCTGGGGAAACATAATGAAAAGGATGTGAGAAATGGAGAATGGAAGAAAAAGGAGGAAAAGAGGAAACCAAGGCGGAAGAGAAATGAAATCAGGGTAAAGAAGAATAGGATAGGATGAAGAGGAGAAAGAGAGGAAATGAAAAAGACAACGGGGTAAGAGAAATGTAAAAGGCGATGACAAGAAGAGCGAAAAAGGGAAGGAAAAAATAAGGAAGAAGACGGAGGAGATGGTAAAGAATGCAATAACCGCGCGAAGGAAAAGAACGAAATGAAAGACACGGAGAGGAAATTAATTCACCAGATAAGACGATGATGAAGGAGGCGAATAAGAATGAAGAGAGAAGAGAAGTAGGGAAATGAGGAAGGGTGAGTTAAGTAGATTTGGGTGGCGAGAGAGAGAGAGAGAGAGAGAGAGAGAGAGAGAGAGAGAGAGAGAGAGAGAGAGAGAGAGAGAGAGATCAAGGCAGAACAAAGAAAGCAAGAAGACAGAAGGAAAGAGGGCAAGAAGAAAAAAAATATATAAGAACAATAGTGAGACTGAATAAAGGAAGCTGGGAAAAGAAAGGAGTCAATGGCCTAAATAATAAGGAGTGGACAGAGAGAAGTGAGGAACTACTGAGAATAATGCCAAAAAAATAAAGAAGAATAAACCAAGAAAAGAGGAGGAAACGACAAATAAAGGAAGAGGATAAGATATATGATAAAAGAAGGTGAAGGAATGAAAAACGAGGCGTGATACAGAAAAGAGTGATGGAGAGTGCGAAGAATAGGTAAAACAAATGGAAATGATTACGAGAACAAGCAAATACAATGCCTGGAGGGAAGGGGAAAGAACACAGGGACAAAAAATAGTAAGAGAGAGAGAGGAATGGAGAGAAAGCCTGATGAAACAAAGAGAACGGCAGGAAGGAAGGAAGGAAGGAAGGAGGGAGAGAGAAAGGGAGGCAAGGAGGGAGGCAGGGAGGTGGAAGTAAGGAAGGGTAGGAGGGGAAAGAAAATGCTGCAAAAAGGGCAGGAAGGAGTTAGGAAAGGGAACGACAAAGTATGGAAGTGGGGAATAGGTGAAAAAAAAAAAAAAAGGAATGGAATTCTAGAAAGACAGATGAATGGGGAAAAATGGAAGGAAAGAGCTAGAGGGGATGGTAGAAAGCAGAGAAATGAGTAGAGTGAAGCATGAGGAAAAGAGAGAGAGTGCATTAAAATGAGAAAAATGGTGGTAAGGAGAAGGAGTGGGAAGACAAGACGGGAGAGGCATGAAAGGAGTGGAAGAGAAGAAGATAAAAAGAAAAGGGAATAAGAAGTTGAAAGGCGGGATGAAGAACAAATGAGATGAGAAAGGGTGGAACTGAAAATGAAAAAAATAAAGTTGAAAATGGAAGAAGAAAAATGGTAGTAAAAGGAACGTGAGGAGGAAGGAAAATAAAGCGCTGAAGAAAAAGATGAGGAGAGGAGAAGAACGGATGAGAAGCGAGGATGAGATAAACAGATAGAGAGAGGGGGCGGAAATATGAAAAGACAAAGGGATAGGAAAGGGGAAAAAAAAAACAAAGAGGAGAAGGATGAGGATCAGAAAGGAAGAAATGGAAATGATGGATAGGGATGGGAAATAAAAAGAAGAAGGAAATGGATAAAGAAGAGGTGAAATGGAGAAACAGAGAAAGAGAAAGGAAATCAAGAGAATGAGAAGAGAAAGACAGAAAATGTGAAGAGAAAAAGTTAGAGAGGGAAGGAGGGGAAGGAAAAGAAATAAACGACAGGAGGGAAGGAGAGAAGAGAAAAATGTGAAATGGAGAGAAAAGGGTTAGGAAGGGAAGGAGGGGAAGGAAGGGTCAGCCTGCGAGAAGAAATTCAACTAAGGGGGACGCAATCGTACCTCAGGGCAGGAGAGCGTAAACCAGCCACCACACCCCCTGCATCTCTCTCTCTCTCTCTCTCTCTCTCTCTCTCTCTCTCTCTCTCTCTCAGTGTGCATCTGGCTGTCTGAATGTCTGAGTGTTTTTCTGTCTGTCTGTCTTTGTCCCCGTCTCTGTCTGTCTGTCTCTGTCTGTCTGTCTCTCTGTCTGTCTGTCTCTCTTTCTCTGTCTGTCTGTCTCTCTGTCTCTCTTTCTCTGTCTGTCTGTCTGTCTCTGTCTCTCTCTCTCTCTCTCTCCTAAACTTTCCATCTTTTACCCTTACGCTTCCCGTCACTACAAGTTTTAGTACCTCCCTTACTTCCCTTCCAGTCTTCCTCTTTTTATGTCCAGCTCGGCCCCTCCCATCCACTTTCAGCCTCTCTCCAAACTACCTTCAAAGCTTCTTCCACTCCTCCTCCTCTCTCATCATCTTCCTATCTTTCTCCATTCCTCTCCAATCTCATTTTTCTATATTCCTCACTCTCTTGCTCTCAGTTCCTATCTAACGGCTTTCACTTCGTCTCCCATCCCTAAGTCTTCCTTCTCTCTCCCTTCTCACCTAAGATCTCTCCACTCCCCATCTCTCTCTCTCTCTCTCTCTCTTCTTCTTCCATTTTTACTTACCCAAATCTTTATCCAATTTTCCTCCCATCGTTCTCGCCTCACTCAGCCAATTATCCCGGTCTTTTACTGCCTTCCCTTATCTCTTTTTCGTCTTTCGTATTTTCCTCTCATTATCTTCAGGTATTACTCTCTTTTTACCTGCACTCTTCCCTTAACTCATTTTTCACACATTTGCATCTTTTTACCCATCATCATGCAGTCTCCCCCTCCAACTTTCTCCTTTCTTCCTCCAGTCTCTATCTCATCATAGTTTTTTCCACTCTATCTCCTATCTTCCTCCAGTCTCTCTCTCACCATAGTCTCCTCCATTCTTTCTCCTATCTTCCTCCAGTCTCCCATTACAGTCTTTTCCTGTCTGCTTCCTAACTTCCTCTCGTCTCCCTCCCATCATAATCTCCCTCCGCTCTTTCTCGTATCTTCCTCCAGCCTCTCTCCTATCACAGTCTCCCCAATCTTTCTCTTACCTTCCTCAGGTCTCTCTCTCATCATCCACTGTTTCTCCTATCTTCCCCCCAGTCTCTCTCCTATCAAAGTCTCCTCCAGTATTTTTCCCATCTTCCTGCAGTCTCCCTCCCATCTTCTTTGCCTTACCCTGCCAGTCACCGGGGCCTTAATATTGCGTTGGTCGAGCCCGAAACAAAAAGGCATCAGGAGGAAAGAGGGAGGGTGGGAATCAGACCCGGACTGTCGAAGCTGCCAGGGCTTGGAAGGGGAGATAAGACCCACAGCCTAGACACGCATCCTCTTCCCCTCCGCCTTCTCTCTCACCTCAGCTCAATATCCTCCTTTTTCCTGTCTGTTTTTTCCTCTTAACTAAGTATCCTCCCTGTTTATTTTCTATATTCCCCATTTTCTCTCTGGTTACTGTCTGTTTATTTTTATTTTTTTACCTATAGTCCATACAAGTACCCTCTTTCCCTCAGCCTTCTCTCTCTTCTCGCCTCAAAATCCTCTTTTTCCATCATTTCTCTATCCCTCTTTTTCTATCTTTTGTTTTCAGTGTATTTTTACCTTCAGTCTACACAAGTGTTCTCTTCCCTGTGCCCTCTCTCCCCTCACTTCAGTATCCTATTTTCTCCCCTCTATTTTAGATAGTTTTTCCCTATTCTCCTGTTTTTCTGTCTTCCTTCACCTACATGTCTCATTTTTTCTTTTTTTTTTTCTTTTTACCCACAGCCTAGACACGCTTCCTCTTCCCCGGGCCTTCTCACCACTCCCCTCAATATCCTCTTTTTTCTTCCTCTATTTTAGTATTTTCCGCCTCCACAATATACCTTTTCTCCATTTATTACGTTTTCCTTCACCTACGTGATCCTTTATTTCTCCTCTTTCTGTGTAATTTTTTTCTCTTAATCCATAGCCTAGACACCCATCGTCATCCCTGTGCCCCCTTCTTTCAACTCAATATCCCCTGTATTTCCCACCATTTTTTTCCCCTTTCCCCCAGTATCCTTCTTAGCCCCATTTCTTTTTATTTTTTAGTTCATCTGCATTTCCTTATCTTTTTCTTTTTTCCCCTACATCCTATACATGTACCCTATTGCTTTTGCCCTCTTCACTCACCGAAACATTCATCTTTTCCTACTGCTTACAAAAAAATATATATATTTTTTCCTTCACCTAAACAGCTTGCTTGTTCTCTTTCAATTTTTTTCTGCCATTACCCCCTTCCCTAACAATTCGCCTTTTCTCCTTCACTTTTATCTTTTGGCTTTCGCTGCCTTCTTCCCTGTTTTGCCTGACAGATTTTGTTTCCACACCTCAATATCCTCTTTAAGTCACAATTTTTACTCTCTCTCTCTCTCTCTCTCTCTCGCTCTCAAATCTACTTCCTGTTATTCACATATCTTTTTCCTCTTTTATAGTTTTTAAAAACTCTATTCCTCTTACCTCAATATCTTTCATTTTTCTTTCACATAACCTAGACACGCATCTCTTCCCCTTCCCTTCTCCCCTCACCTGAACATCCTCTTCCTCCCCCCCCCCCTCCATTTTGTCTTTGTCAGTAATTTTCCTCTCAATATAATTTTTCTCTTAACCTCAGTACTTTCCTGTTTATCAAATCTTTCTGTTCATTATACAATTCTCCCCTGAAATATTATCTTCGTTTTTCCGTGATTTCTTTAGCATACTTTTTCCCCTCACGTCACTACCTCCCTATTCTCTACTTTTTTATATTTTTTCACTGGTTCCCCTCTTTTTTCTATTTTGTTATTTTTTACCATGAGCCTACACACGCACCCTCGTTCTCTTGCCTTCCTGCCCACATCAATACAGCACCCTCTTTTCCCCTTTTCCTACTACACACATCCTTTTTCCCCGTCACCTCACACCTTCCTTTTCCCCTTCTTTTCTTCATGTTTAAGCCACTCTTGTCTTCTTTATCCTCCTTTTCCCTTCTTTTTTTCATTCTTCATACCCATTTCCCCATTGTCTTCCCCGTTACGTAAATGTCCTTTTATCTTTCAGTTTCATAATAAGGTTTTTCTTCATCTCATTATCATTTCTCCTCGTTGTTTCCGTCTTTCTGATGTTTTAAAGCCTATCTTCTGCTTCGACTCTCCTTAATATTTTCTTTAACTTCCTATTTTCAGTTATACCTATCTTTATGTAAATAAATGAATATATATATATATATATATATATATATATATATATATATATATATATATATATATATATATATATATATATATAATTAACTTCTCGCAGCTTTATTATCAGATCGCTTCATTACTATTTTCCCGTTTTTTTTTCCTGCGTTTTTTCTTTTAATTACCCAACTGCAGTTGGGTAGCCAGCTGAGTGAATTACTGGAGCCTGAATTAATAGTGTCACCATTAACCTTATCATTATCAGGGCAACTCCAGTGCTGTAATCCAGTTAATGCACGTCGATTTATTTATTTATTTTTATTTTTTTAATGCAAGGCAGAAGGAACCAATGGCCAGGAGCCCGAAAATCGTTCTCTCCAAGAAATAACAAAAACAATACAACAGAGAGCCAAATCCAAGAACCGTTCATTTCGAGATGCCTGGACACACTGCGTTTGAAGGACTGGAGAGCATAGGCAGTAGGAAATACAGACAGTGGGAGACAGTTCCAGAGTTGACCTGTTGCATACATGAGGGACTGGGAGCAAAGGTTAACTCTTGCAATAGAAAGCTGGACAGAAAAGGGATGAGAGTTTGTTGCTTGACGGGTGCTACGCGCCTGCCGTAGTGGTGGATGGATGCAGGCAAACATTTCAGAGGAGCATTGGAGCATTGACTATTGCATTAGTGACAGAAAAGAGATAAAGATGCAACAGTGCGGCGAAGAGACAGCGGTTGAAGGGAGCCAGTAAAAGGATGAGAGTTAAGACGAAAAGTCTTTGACTCCACCTTGTTGAGAAGATCTGTATGTGAGGAGCCTCCCCACACGAGAGAATTGTCCTCCACACATAGGAAAATAAAAACGATGCAAAGTCAACAACTGCGCAGAGGGTAAAGAAGGTACGGAATCGGCTTAGCAAAGTTAGTAAAGTTAATAGGATAATGAAAGCGTTAATGAGCCAAGATATAAATGCCGACGGTCTAGCAGAGTCACTTCTCTATCTAAGCCACCCAAACGAAAATAAGTAAAAAAAAAAAAGGGGGGGGGGATGATGATACCCAGGTGCTTAAATATAAAACATCAATACTAGCTGGTATTGATAAGATGATGATGTACTGTAAACAATGCAAAAATTTTAAAAGGAAAAAAAATGGGAATAGAGGATGTTAACTTACTCAGTACCATGAAGTTATTTTTATATTTGATACCACCTTGCGATTTTATTCAGCTTAGGGGTGGAGTCTCGCACTAAAATGGTTACCAGTTCCATTAAGTCCTTTACTACGAAAGGTCTAATAAAAGCTGTATAAACTTGCCTGGCGATATTTGGGGAAAAAGTGACGTCACAGAACCAATGGGGGTTATACCGAGGGCCTTGTTTTTTCCTTGTTTTTTAGATTTTTTCTTTTTATGTTCGCGAAGTTCTATTGCATTTCTCTTACATTTCGTTTGAGTTTCGTTTTTCTCTCTCTTTTTTTTCACCTCCCGTTTTCATTTTTTTCCTGTTTCATCTTGCTCTACGCACATGTCAAATATTGTCAGTTTTGTGGTGCCTGTCAGAACTCTTACTACGTTTCCATTCTTTAGTGCTTTCCCAACAACTTCACACTCTCCTGGTCGGCATAACTTATTACTCCAACTACCTAACGCCACACGATAATTTTCTGATGAGTGTGAATCCCACGCATGTAAGTGGTAACATCCTTTCCTTTGTAATAACCCACCCCCCCTTCCTCATTTTTTATCTAGCGATATTAATTATCTTTTTATGCAGCAGATTTTGTACTGTTTTTCTTTATGCACGTCAGTCTTGCCTCTTGTTGTAATTGTGCTGCTCTTGCTACCTTTCTTTCTCTTAATCCTATACTTTTTCTCATAAAGCTCTCACCCTGCCTCGAAATTCCTCATATTTTTCTTTACACATTTTTCTCTCTTTGTATACACATGTCATTTTTTCTGTGTGTGACAAATGCTCCCCTTTTGTTATATTTGTTTTTATATTGGCTATCAGTTCTGTTCTCCTCCCCTTACCTCCCCTCACCTCTATCGCTCGTTTCCTCTTTTTTCTGCAGTCTTTAAACTTTTTTAAAAAATCCTTTCGGAATGTAGCGGTATGTCAGGTGTTTCTTTATGCTTAAATACATTTGTTATCTTTCTTTATACCAGAATGCCCCCCACTATATATATATATATATATATATATATATATATATATATATATATATATATATATATATATATATATATATATATATATATATATACACTGCTTCTTTGGTAATAAGAGGGAGAATTAGAAAAGTGTGCGACCCTACGACTGCAAATTTTCCTTTGTTGGGGAAAAAAAATTGATTACGGCATCGGTGGGAATAGCTTCTTTTCCTTGCCTTATTCTGTTACCATCCACACTCTGAAGCCTTGCTAGCAGCGTTACATGTTGTATTTTTTTCTTTCTTTTTTTTTTTTACCTGTCCTTCATCCTCTTAATATCGTCCTACTTTTTTCTAATATTTTTCCGTTCTCCGAACTTCGTCTTCTCTTTAATATTTTTTTTTACTTCTTTCCGTCGAATAAAAAAAAAAAAAAAAACATTAAGAACATACGTGGAGACAATGTAATAAAAATAGCTGAAGAAAATCTACAATTCAAGTATGAAAACGTGTGAAGGGAAGGAGTTATGAAAAGAATGGAAGAGACATACTAACAACATTATGGAAGACGACCTAAGAAGCAGATGGAATGCACAGAAGGGAAGGAAAAAAATGTTAAAGGTTTGCTGAATGGAAGAGACAGCCATGAAGAAGGTTTGGTCGAGGGGAAAAAATTATGAATATAAAAATCACACAGCAACAGAAGAGGAAGAAATGTTAAGATTTGTGACAGGGAAGAGAAGGGAGAGAAAAAGAGCATGGAATAAGGGAAGAGAAGAAATGAAGGAGCATCGAGAGAAGGAGTGAGGCAGAATGAGAATGAGGAGGGAGGAGAATCAGAGCAAAGACTGAAGTATCTGTTATAAAGTGAGGGGAAAAGGAAAATAAAGATGGAAAAAGAGGAGAGATAGGGAAGTTGAATGAAAGAAACGAGGGGTGAAGGAGGGGTGAAAAAACATTATAGAATGGACTGAATAAATGAATGAATGAAGGAAAACAAACGAGAAGGCAAAGCGAGGCAAAAAATGAGGGAGAGGATAAAAGAGAAGGATCTGAAGAAGGTGAAGGAATTTAAAGGCGAAGCAAGACGAAGAGTGAGGGACGGGAAGCAAGAGAAATAAGAAAGATATTGGATCACAGGAGTCAGAGGCAGCTGAAAAAGTTAGAGGCAGACAGAAAGGATGCCAGAAGGTGAAAAATGGCAGACAGTGAAAAAAAAAAAAAAAAAAAAAGAGAGAGAAGGAATGATCTCGAAGGAAACTGAAGAAACTGCAAGAGGAAAATGAATAAAACAGAAGGAAGGTAAAATAATGCAAGAAAATGGAACAAGGAAGGAGCAAGAGTGATGAAGTAAAGGACGACTCTGACGAAGAACACTTAAGAATTAGAAAGAAGGAAGGACAGAAAGGAGAAAAGAAGAAAAAGCGTGGAAGGGATGAGCTTGGGATGGACGAGAGTAACAAAGAAAAAGAACGATGGCAAAAGAAGGGAAACCTAGAATCAATGAGGAACAGGAAAGTCTGCCGGGATCTGGATATGGAAGACTGAAGACAGGGGGAGAGAAAAGGGGAGAGGGAGAAAGAGATGGAAGGGAGGGAAGGATGGAGAAAAGGCGGAGGGGAGAGGGAGAAGGGGAGAGAGCTAAGGAAAAAGATGGAAAGGAAAGGGGAAAGGAAAGAGAGGATATGGAGAGGAAGGAAAGGAGGGGGAGGGAGAAAGAAAACAGGAAGGGAGAAGGGGAAGGAAAAAGAGGAAGGGAGAAGGAGTACAACAATGAAAAAGAGGAATGGGAAGAATACAGAGGAAAGGGAGAGGGAAATAATAGGAAGAAATACAGACGAAAGGGAGTGGAGAAAAGACAGAGTAAGAAAAAAGTGAA